>NW_027273884.1:8492500-8825000 GCF_046630095.1 Trachinotus anak
CTGAAGGTTCAGTCTTAAAAAAGTGTGATTCGAGGTTCACTTACTAAAGTTCTTCCAGAGAACTCTTGGACCTTGAGTCCGATTTTTTTGTCAGATGTTTTGTGTTGAATTCCTTCATCCTCAGAACACAACTAGTTTTTCCTGACACTAAAACCACAGAACCAGACACGAAGGTGTTTCTACCTGCTATAAACATGGCAGAGCAGCTTGTTGATTAGGTGATCAGATCTGAACCTGCAGTAGTCCTCCAGGACATCCTTGATTGCCGTCACTGACAGCACCAGGATGATGGGAACCAGAGCGATCTCCGGCTGGAAGGCCTCCACCACAGGAACGAAGTTGAGAGCAGCGAGGAAGATGAAGTAGACGTTGGCTGAGCGATGAAGCTGCTCGAACAGGTTCCTGGGCAGGAAGGAGAGCAGAGAGTACTTCGTGGTCCGAATCTTGTTGCTCTTATACGACTTCAGGAGTCGACTCAGCTCCTCATCCTCTGAAGATGAAGGTACCACCGTCCTCTTCCTCCGCAGCTGCCCCTTGGTAGACTGACGATGGGACCAACACTTCAAGCTGAACATGAGTCCAGGTTCCTAGGGGTTCAGGTCCAGCTCCTGGTCTGAGTCTCCTCTTTTTACCTACCTGCGGTTGTTCTCCAGGTATAGTCCTGATCTCATTTCTCCTCCATTTTGCTGCTGTCCGTTTTCTACCTGAGTGTGCTGATGAAGACGGAGTGAGGGCTGAGTGGATGATTAACCTGGACCACTCCTCTACAGTCCTGACGCTGTAAAAAGACTCAAGGTTCAGGTTTTACAACCGCCTCAAGTGACGGCTTGGGTAATGAGATGTAGGACAAAGGAGGGTGAGAGAGCAGCAGCAGTCCCTGACAGGGCGGTCCCTCACATTCATGAGTCTGATAGTGAACAACACGGTTCAATGAGTCTGAGTTTATATCAATATTCCTTCAAACAAGCTGAGACCACAGACTGTCTATGACCTGGACATAGACTCTGGGTCTGAAAAGTGAAGCCAATGCTGAAGAGCCTTAAAGGTGCATTTTATCTAATGACCATTAGGGGGCGACTCCACTGGTTGTAAAAAGTCAGATTGTATTGTATTGTATCTCGACTTCTCACATGATTTATTACCTCAGTAAACATTTTCCTGATGAATTTATGGTCTCAGTCTCTAGTTTCACATCTTCTTCAATACAACATGATGTTCAGTTTTTAAATTATGTACCATTTAGAGGAAAAGAGACCATACAGCAGGGGATGCATTAGGGTGGGACTACTATGTAACTGATAGACTTTACCTGATGATCAGGATAGAGTACAGAGCAGGTCAGATCCACCCCTCACTCCTCCTCAGCTCCACCTTCTCCTCCAAACATGGTTTCTACCGGTTTCAAAACACCAAAATGTCAATGGACAAATTACAAACTGAAGGCTTCAAAACAGCAGCTCACAAACCAGTGGGTGACGTCACGGTGGGTTGAGACTGGGTTCAGATTAATGATCTAATAATATACAGGACTGTCTCAGAAAATTAGAATATTGTGATAAAGTTCTTTATTTTCTGTAATGCAATTAAAAAAACAAAAATGTCATACATTCTGGATTCATTACAAATCAACTGAAATATTGCAAGCCTTTTATTATTCTAATATTGCTGATTATGGCATACAGCTTAAGAAAACTCAAATATCCTATCTCAAAATATTAGAATATCATGAAAAAGTATACTAGTAGGGTATTCAACTAATCACTTGAATCGTCTAATTAACTCGGAACACCTGCAAGGGTTTCCTGAGCCTTGAAAAACACTCAGCTTGGTTCAGTAAACTAAATCACAAGTATGGGGAAGACTGCTGATCTGACTGCTGTCCAGAGGACCATCATTGACACCCTCCATCAGGAGGGTAAGACACAAAAAGAAATTTCTCAAAGAGCAAGCTGTTCACAGAGTGCAGTTTCAAAGCACATCCACAAAAAGTCTGTTGGAAGGGGGAAATGTGGCAGGAAACGCTGCACAACCAAGAGAGATGACCGCAGCCTTAACAGCATTGTGAAGAAGAGTCGCTTCCAGAATTTGGGGGAGCTTCAAAGACAGTGGACTGAAGCTGTCCAGGTATCAAAAGCCACTGTTCACAGACGTGTCCGGGAAATGGGCTACAATAGCCGTATTCCCATGGTCAAGCCACTTCTGAACTCAAGACAACGGAAGAAGCGTCTGACTTGGGCTATGGAAAAGAAGCACTGGACAGTTGCAGAGTGGTCCAAAGTCCTCTTTTCAGACGAAAGCAAGTTTTGTATGTCATTTGGAAGTCAAGGCGCTAGAGTCTGGAGAAAGGCTGGAGAGGAGCAAAATCCAAGTTGCTTGAAATCCAGTGTGAAGTTCCCACAGTCAGCGATGGTTTGGGGAGCCATGTCAGCTGCTGGTGTTGGTCCACTGTGTTTCATCAAGTCCAGAGTAAATGCAGCTGTGTACCAAGAGATTTTAGAGCACTACATGCTTCCGTCTGCTGAAAAGCTCTATGGAGATGATGATTTCATTTTCCAGCATGATCTGGCACCTGCCCACAGTGCCAAAACCACCAGTAGATGGTGTACTGACCATGGCATTACTGTCCTCGATTGGCCTGCCAATTCCCCTGACCTGAACCCCATAGAGAATTTGTGGGGTATTGTGAAGAAGGAGCAGAAAGACACCAGACCCAACAATGCAAATGAGCTAAAGGCCGCTATTGAAGCATCCTGGGCATCCCTAACACCTCAGCAATGCCACAGGCTGATTGCCTCCATGCCACGCCGCATTGATGCAGTAATCCGTGCAAAAGGATTCCCAACCAAGTACTGAGTGCATTAATGGACATTTTCAAATGTTTGATTTTGTTTTGCTGTTATAAATCTTTTTTTTTTTTACTTGGTCTGAGGAAATATTCTAATTTTTTGAGATAGGATATTTGAGTTTTCTTAAGCTGTATGCCATAATCAGCAATATTAGAATAATAAAAGGCTTGCAATATTTCAGTTGATTTGTAATGAATCCAGAATGTATGACATTTTTGTTTTTTTAATTGCATTACAGAAAATAAAGAACTTTATCACAATATTCTAATTTTCTGAGACAGTCCTGTATATATTTATATATATATTATTAATATATAAATATCTATATTTATATTATTTATAATTTACAAAAATGTATTATTAATATTATTAATTAATATTATTAATTTATTATTTATATTATTTATAATATTTATTATTTATATATTTAATTAATGATCTCTATCCTGGAGAGAGATGTCAACAGGCTTTTTAAGAAGCAGAACCCCCGCAAAGCAGCCGCTCCTGACTCTGTCTCTCCATCATCCCTGAAGCACTGTGCTGATCAGCTGTCTCCGGTGTTCACGGACATCTTCAACACCTCACTGGAGACCTGCCACGTGCCAGCCTGCTTCAAATCCTCCACCATCATCCCTGTCCCCAAAAAACCAAGGCCCACAGGTCTAAATGACTACAGACCCATTGCCCTGACCTCTGTGGTCATGAAATCATTTGAGCGCCTTGTCCTGTCCCACCTCAAATCCATCACTGACCCACTCCTGGACCCCCTGCAGTTCGCCTACAGAGCCAACAGGTCTGTAGATGACGCCGTCAACATGGCTCTCCACTTCATCCTCCAGCACCTGGACTCCTCAGGGACCTATGCCAGGATCCTGTTTGTGGACTTCAGCTCTGCCTTCAACACCATCATCCCAGCTCTGCTGCAGGACAAGCTCTCCCAGCTGAGAGTGCCTGACTCCACCTGCAGGTGGATCACCGACTTCCTGTCTGACAGGAGGCAGCACGTGAAGCTAGGAAAGCATGTGTCTGACTCCCAGACCATCAGCACTGGATCCCCGCAAGGCTGCGTTCTTTCTCCTCTGCTCTTCTCCCTGTACACCAACACCTGCACCTCCAGCCATCAGTCTGTCAAGCTCCTGAAGTTTGCAGACGACACCACTCTCATTGGACTCATCTCTGATGGCGATGAGTCTGCCTACAGGTGGGAGACTGACCGTCTGGTGACCTGGTGCAGGCAGAACAACCTAGAGCTAAACGCTCTGAAGACAGTGGAAATGATAGTGGACTTCAGGAAGAGCCCAGCCCCACCCACCAACATCACCCTGTGCGACTCCCCCGTGGCTACCGTGGAGAATTTTCGCTTCTTGGGAACCACAATCACAGAGGATCTCAAATGGGAGCTGAACATCAGCTCCCTCATCAAAAAAGCTCAGCAGAGGATGTATTTCCTGAGGCAGTTGAAGAAGTTCAACCTGCCAAGGACTATGATGGTGAACTTCTACACCTCCATCATTGAGTCCATCCTCACCTCCTCCATCACCATCTGGTACGCTGCTGCCACGGAGAAGGACAATAACAGACTGCAGCGTATCATCCACTCTGCGGAGAAGGTGATTGGCTGCAATCTTCCATCCCTCCAGGACCTGTATGCCTCAAGGACTCTGAGGCGTGCAGGGAAGATTGTAGCTGACTCCTCCCACCCTGGACACAAACTCTTTGTGACACTCCCCTCTGGCAGGAGGCTGCGGTCCTTCAGGACCAAAACCTCTCGCCACAAAAATAGCTTCTTCCCATCTGCTATTAGCCTTATCAACAAGGCTAGAGAGCCCCACTGTTGCTGATCCCCCTGATCCTCAATTGCACCAATCACCAGAAAAAAATCCTTGTATGCGAAAACATACTTGGCAATAAAACTGATTCTGATTCTGATTCTGATGATCTTCTACAATGAGCAGCGGCACTGGAGAGTCTTCAGGACCAGTCTCTGACTGTCCCTGAGGGGACCAGACAAGGTCCAGACTGAGCCCCTTAAGCAATCTGTGGAGAAACCTGAAGAGGACAGTTCACAGGGACCTCCTGTCCAGAGTATCTGAAAGGAAGACTGAGACAAACTGACCAGGTCAGAGTTTATAGAGACTCAAGAAGACTGAAGCTGGAACTTCTGCTGAAGGGGGTCCAACAAAGACCTGAATGGTCAGTGGAGTGTATCAGCTGATCCTGATGGCCACTGAGCTCCAGATGTCCGGGAGCAGCTCTCTGTTCTCCACAGGGTGGTATACTTCCTGTCTGACTGTAGTTTCACCACAGGTACAGCAGCTGTGGGACTCCTAGAGATCACCTAATCTGAAGGACTGTGAGCGTCAGAGACACATAAGGTTGAAGATGTGAGGTTTGAATGTGACAATGATGATGATGTTTGTAACCTGGAGACCTGGAGACACCTCTCTAAGTGAGGAGCTGGTGTCAGGTTGGATGCTGGGAGATGAGGATGGAGCAGTTTGACCTGAACACCAGTAGAGGTCAGTGTACCTGAGGTTTAACTCTTGACTGAGTCGCACAACAACAACAACAACATTTTATTCTTTCCTGAAGTTAAAACCTTCATCATGATGACAACTATCATTCAATCAACAATGTGTCCTTACAGAGGACACTTCATGACAAACATGACAACATGAGTCCTGCACCTGCACACCTGAGAAACCTGGGAACATTTCACAGGTGACACCTGAGGCTGGAACTCACTGAGGTGAATCATAGACAAATTCCCACTGTGACTGTACTGTGAACTAACGCTGCAGACACGTTACTGATGCTGCAGTGAAGAGACAGAGGTCCAACAGAACACAGACATAGACACACACAGACACACACAGACACACACAGACACACACACACACACCTACTGATCTAGTGAAACTCTTTCTTCTGTCATTAGTAACACAGAGTCTGAACTGGAGAAGTTAAAAGTCCATCAAGTCTAAAGGTAGATGCCCATGTGTTTGTGATTATAAAGCAGGTCTAGTTTCTATATCAATACTGTGAAAGTATCAAAGCCTCAGTCCACAGAGAAATGCACACAGCCTGCATTCAGAAACTGAGCATTAAAACCAGCCGTCAGAACTACTGGAACTTTTTGATGTCACAACAAAGCAGTCACCTACCTCAGCCACGTCCCAAGCCCCGCCCACTTGGACCCACCATCCATAGTCCTGTTGTTGTTTAACTTGTATAAACAACACAAGAATAAGCAGCTGACTTAACAAGCTACAAGACAAGAGGCCAACACATCACTGCACCACCTCCACAGACTGAGAAGCAGCTGCAAATGTGACTGCTTCTGGATTTTAATCTGATTTTGACCATCAACATCTACGTTTACCTGTGAGCTACAACAGTACGCTACATCTGTTAGCCTGTAGTAAGCCTGGCTGTGAGTCAAACAGAAAACAGTCAGCCAATCAGAGGAGAAGATGGTCTTCTTCACTGTGTCACAGGTTGTTTCAGGTTTTTGATGAAAAATAATCATTTCCTCATCAGTCCACACTCAGGACCTCACAATGACAGTGACCAGTTTACAGCCCCAGAGTCTCTTCAGGTACGTCCAGACCTGATGGACCTCAGAGACTGGCCTGGATCTGGATCTGGATCGGACAGAGGTTCACTCACCCACAGTAGACTAGGGCCACGTTGCTGTTGACCTTCTTGTCGAACAAATAGCGTCTGTAGTCCTCCAGGGCATCTTTGATGGCGATGACGGTGAGGACCACCACCAGAGGGATCATGGTTATTTCCTTCTGAAAGGCTTCGACAACTGGAACCCAGTTCAACAATGCCAGGAACAGGAAGTACAGGTTAGCAGCCCTGCAAAGGAAAGACCAGGGACCCCATTTAAAACCCAGGTTCACCTGAGACCTGTACCACACTGAACTTACTCTCGATCAGTTAATCAGGGTTTACTGATCCAGGAGAGGAGAGACATGAGGAGTGAGGAGGGAGGAGAGAGGAGGAGAGGAGAGGAGGGGAAAAGGAAATGAGAGAAGAAGGGAGGAGAGAGGAAAATTAGGAGAGGAGAGGAGAGAGCAGGAAAGGAGAGGGGACCTGGACCTGAATGGTCAGAACTGGACCTGTGTGGTCAGACCTGGACCTGTTATTGTGGTCTGTATTGGTCTGTAGTAGTCTGACCTGTGGAACTGCTGGAACAGGTTCATGGGGATGAAGGTCAACAGTCTGTACTTGGTGGTTCGGATGGTGTTGCCCCTGTAGCCTTTGCAGACGGCTTCGTACTCATGTTGGTGGGGTCCATGTCGGGCAAACACCGTCCTCCTCTTCCCGATGACTCTATGTGGAGAGCAGCGGGTGTCCAGGGAGCTCTTGGTGGGCAGGCCGTCGGCAGGAGAGTACCAGCCTCGCCTCGAGTCTCCGGCTAACAGTGTCCGACAGCGGTGCCGCACCCAGTGGAGCCGCTCCATCTACACAGCTGGGCTGTGAGGGAGGCAGGGCCCCCTCCTCTGTTGCCTGCTTCTCTGTGCTCCACACAAGACCTTCAAAATGTCCTGCTGCAGACAGAAGAGCGGTAACAATATAACATCAATAATTTATCTCTGCACTTCGTTCTATCTGCAGGTTCAAAGATCAGTCTGATGTTAATCTGCACTCTTCTAATTATTACAACCATGAGTCTCATCTCTGTCTGACACTCTGTTAGAATGAAAATATAAAATCTGAACAGAGCAAGTGTCAGGATGATTCTGTGGTGGGTTCAGCTACATTTAGAGCTCTGAAGAGTATTTCTGGAAACACAACACTTACATGGGACTAACTCACAATAATTGAAAGTGTATAGTGCGTTCATATTGATGAAGGAACCGAGTCTTCAGACCCCTTCACTGTGTAACAGGATGTTTCAGTCTCACTCAGTTCCTCATAGTGACAATGTGAAGATGGAAATGTTCTGAAAAACTGAAACATCACACTGACAGAAGTTTTCAGACACTGAGCTCAGGCCAAATCTGAGCAGAAACCATAAGGAGGAAGAACTGCTGCAGAGCTCAGAGACAGGACTGTGTGGAGGCTCAGTGAAGGGTCAAGAGCTCAGTGGTCTCCATCATTCTGACATGAAGAAGTCTGGAACTACAGGACTCTTCTACAGCTGGACCTGGACTAACTGAGACATCAGGGTGAAGACAGGAGATCCAGAACCTGATGGTCTCTGAGGTCGAGAGATCCTGTGGAGATGGAGAAACCACCAGATGTCAGAGGGTCCAGGCGAAGCTGAAGGACTCTGAGACAGAGAGAAACCAGTACTGAAATGTTTGGTCTCAGTTCTCAGAGTCAGGTCTGGAGTAAACCAGAACTGGTCATTCTTCTGGAAGTTTCTCCACTGTTAGTTGATCTCCGTCCACCTGAACACGAGGTGAGATAATCTGCATTCAAACTCTCTGCACTGTTTCCTCACAGCCCCCTAAAGAAATACCTGTTGACTGGATCCTGTCCCTTCTTGGTTTATTAAGGACCTTTTTCCAGCCCTCAACCTACTTTTACTGTACATAATAAACTAAACTAAACCTGATCAATCAGAGGAGTCAATAGCATAGAAACTGCTCTGTAGAAAACAGTAAATGATTATTACTCCAGTCTCTGCTCCTCGACGTCACCACTGATCTTTACAGACTGTATTAGATTGTCTGTAAAGTCTCACTGACACTGCTCAGGATCTGATCTTGCCCCTTGGTTCGTTAATCAGTCATTACAAACTAAGTTTTCACGTCTATGAAGATGACACTCAGCTTCACATCTCCATCAAGCCTGACGTCTATCATCAGCTGGTGAAGCTGCTCATTAGAAATCAAACTCTGTTTACATGCTGAGAGACTGAGAGGCTAGTTTTTAGTCCACAGCAGATTAGAAACAAACTCACTGATCTCACTCTGAACTTTGATGCTTTCACAACTTCACAAAGCCTCAGTCTTTGAAACCTCTGTGTCCTATTTGATCCAAATCTCTCTTCTGAAAAACATCAACAATATTACATAGACAGACAGCTTAAATTCATTTACTAAATATGTCCAGGATCTGTCTCATTATGTCTCGGACAGATGCTGAAATTCAACTACTGTAACACCTTTTTCTCTCTCTAAATCAACTATTATCACAGTACAACATGTACAACACACAGCTAGTAGGGTATGAACCAGGACTAGAAAATTTGATCATATTACACTGGTTCTTATTTCATTGCTTTGGCTTCCTTTGGTTTACACAAACTTGCACCATCCTCCTCCTCATGTGTCAGTCTCCCGACTACATCTAATGACCCATCAGGAAGTGACAGGGCCTCCTTCTACCAAACCTTTATTCTCAACTTCCTGTCTGAATCTAAGAGGCTGGCTCAGCTGACTCACTCAAAAGTAAACTCAACCATCTATTCACATCAGCCTTTAACCTCATTTAGTCTGTGTGAACTAGTATAGTATAGGTGAATCATTAACTTACTGGGCCCTACTATTACCTGTATTAGAGCCAGTGACATTATTTTTTAATTAGCTAAGTGACAATACTGAAGAACAACTCAGAATATCTATGATGGAGATTCTGTCATATCATGGCTCTTTTTAAATGGTAACACATAACAACAGGTGAACAGGGGAGGGAGACTGAGTGCTCATTAGAAATGTTAGATGACTGTCAGTGTACCTGTAGGTACAAGGTAAGAGAAGGGGATTGAGGGCAAAAACAAGAGGCTGATCCTGGAAGTCCAGCTAACGTTACCTACGTAGCAACAGAAAAACTCACAGATAGCTCCTTTAACAATGGTTTAATTGCATTAACCATGATATTTCCCTAACTTCAGCCATACTGTTGTTAGAGAGAAAGGGTTTCTGATCATTGGAGCTGGATGTTGACATGTTGTTGTGACAGGTCAACATTCCACCTAATGACATGATCCCAGAGAAGACTGATGGTGGTATTAAACATTACAGTCAGTCAAAGATAGACCAGTCAGCTCCTCTGAACCACCAACAGACTGTGTCTGTCCCTTCTTCACAACCTGAACTCAGAGGAACTAGCTAACAGGCTAACAGTTGATAAGCTAACAGGCTAACGTTTGATAAGCTAACAGGCTAACATTTGATGAGCTAACAGGCTAATATTTGATGAGTTAACAGGCTAACGTTTGATAAGCTAACAGGCTAATGTTTGATAACCTAACAGGCTAACATTTGATGAGCTAACAGGCTAACGTTTGATGAGCTAATAGGCTAACATTGATGCAGCAGGCCTTCTCTCTGCTGTATCTCCTCCAGTGATTGTGGGAGGAGGTCCTCCTGACCTCAGGTGGTCAGAGGAACATGTGAGACACAGTGTCCACACCTGAGACACCTGACCTCACACTGCTTCACTGTGCTGAGCAGTTTAATCACACACAGACAGACGCATGGTGGATAATTTCAACACCATTTACTCACCTTCAAAAGTTTCAAAAGTTTTAATAAAATGTTTTATTCTGATTTTTTCTTGTTTTAAACAGAACAAAAACACAGAGATCAACACATTGATTCATTAGAATACCTGGAGACAGAACCTCCTCAGCTTCTCTGTTTTCTATTTGGGTCCTTCACTACATTACTGTAGGATCGCCAGGTGATTTCAAACCTACAGAACATTATTTTAAAGACACATCACCTGATTTATTTGGAAACGATTTAAAGGTTAGTGAGCCAAGAGGACCAGTGAATAAAAGTGCCATTAGCCTGGATTTAAAAAAACAGATGGACGGAACACATCTGGTTTCAACCGACACCTGGTTCCATTATGGTGGAGCAACAGCTACATTAGCTGAGTCTCCTTCAGTTTTAGTTGTGACTGTGGGAAATTCAATTCAATTCAATTCAATTTTATTTGTCTAGCTCCAAATCATAATATACATTATCTCGAGGCACTTTACAGGGTAAGGTTGAGACCTTACTTTGTTATAAAGAAAAACCCAACAGTTCCCACAAAGAGCAAGCGCTTGGCGACAGGGGGGAGGAAACAGAGAGACATGATGAGTCTGTGATGTGAGACAGGGTCAGAACATTTATAGCCTTCAAAACAATTAGTAAGGTCTTCAACCTTATGTTCAGCATACAATTTAAAACAATTCAGTGAAAATTTATTTATCTGGTGAGGCAGAATACAAAAATTTCAAATATTTGAGTATGATCCCTGATGATGAGGATGTCTCTGAAACCCACTGACACAGATATAAACCTGCTTTATTTCCCTGTTCTCACTTGTTTTCACCTATTCTCACAGTGACAGCTCAGGAGCTCAGCCTGACTCTACTTCCTGAAACGGTTGTGTCAGTATCAGTGTCACATGTACCTGATCTCCAAGATACAACAACATGTCAAAGTCAGGATGTTTCTTTTTTCTGAACTACCCAGGTTTTACTGCCAACATGTGGTGACCCTGAGGGAAGTCCCAGCATGCTCTGGGACATGATCCTTTTTCACAGTGACTCCTACACTTCCTGATTCCAACAGAGTCAGATGTGGTTTTGCAGAAGTGGTTTGATCTGACATCAACAGAACAGAAACTTAAGTGTGATAAAAACAGCAGAAAGTCCAACCACTGTCTTTGAACATGTAGAATGGTGATAAGGTCTGAGGTGGATCACAGAACCTCCATTAACACTTGGACCACAGGAACCCTTCAGGTCACATGACATCACTGTCCTCTCTGCACCTATCTGAGGCTCTGGTGTCCTGGAGCTGGACTGTGTCTGACTAAATCATACACAGTGAGTGACTGTGTGACATCCTGCAGCTGGACACTGAGAGTCTCCAGACTCTAGTCTGAGAGCTACTGACTGAGAAACATCATTGTCCTTTACCCAAATGAGCCACTGATGAAATGAGCTGCTGATTGGACAGTGTCCAGTGGGTGTCACCCACTGTATCCAATCAGCTGATTTACCACAGGTGGACTCAAGTCCAAGTGTAGAAACATCTCAGAGGTGATCAGAGAACTGGAGGAACCTGAGCTCAGTGTCTGAAAACTTCTGTCACATTGACAGGATGTTTAGTTTTTACACATTTCCATCTTCGCTTTGTCACTATGAGAAACTGAGTGAGGACTGATGAGGGAGGAAGCTGAAACATCCTGTGACATAGTGAAGGGGTCTGAAGACTTTGTGAATGAACTGTATGTGGAGCTTCTCTTCAGTCCCATAAACATCTGCAGCTCCACAGAGTCCATCCTCTCCTGTTTCTAACAGTGTCTTTAAAACAGCTTCTGTCTGTTCTACAACTATTAAACATTCATGTACTTTTACTCTGCAGCTCTGATGTGCTCCAACAGGGAGAAACCAGCTCTGGTGTCATGTAACTGGAACCAGTCACAGTGAAGGAGGACGACAGAAGCAGCATCACTGTCTCAGACCATGAGGACTCACAGGGTCTGACACGGTCTGAAGACTGACTGAATGAACTGTCTAGTGAAGCTGATTCTGACCTCAGACCTCTTTCAGTTGTTGACCAGCAGGACTACAGGAGCCTTATGAAATCAGTTCAGTTCAATTCAATTTTATTTGTATAGTGCCAATCTGATCTGGTCTGGTCTCTCTGTGTCAGTGATGTGTTTCCTACACAGCTGCATGTTCACAGTACACATCTGTGATTCATCTGATTCACATACCAACACAAACTGGATGTATGGTTTAATGTAATCTGTTTCCACTGAGTTAAACTGGACGTGAACACATGACCTGTGTCATGGAGCCTGTTGGACCACGCCAGGTGTGGTACCTGAGAGCTGAGGACAGGCTCTGTGTTTACAGTCCGTCAGTTTAAAACGGGCCTGAGGGACGCTGTTGTTCACGGAGACTGAAATGAATGAACCGAACCGCGTTCACGTCTCTTCCTGAAACAGAGCAGCTGAGAATGGAGGTAACTCACCCTGTTCACGGCCATACGGTGTCTGTGTCTCCAGTAACGGCAGCGGCTGAGTCCCGGTCACATCTCAGCTCGGCGGTCGGTGCTGTAGACCTCACAAACAAACAGGATGTGAAACAGCCACTGAGCTGCGAGATGTTCGGCTTCCATCGCAGCGTTGTCCAACAGAACTCCACTGACAATCTGACAAATTTAGAGTTTCTGTTTAGTGTCAGTGTCGTTTAATTCGAACAGATATAACGTAGCAATTACTGAAACGTTGCATTAAATTCGGCACCAAGTGATGCAACGTAAACACATTTACAATAAATTAAATCTGAGTGTTGCTCCTTTGCCAAACATCAAGGTCACACTAAACTGGAGATTTTTAAATTGAGTTCAGTGTCTGAGCTAACATTAATAAAGTCTATATAATAATAGTAGCTTCACACAAACACAAAATAATATGTAGAACACTGTATTTACATCCACCAACGACCTGCGCGCATGTTAAAAAGTTGTTAAAAGTGACGAAGTCCGTTTTTCCAAGTCGAAGTGAACGCAGCTCATGTGACCATGTGACTGACATCAGCTGATCAACAGGCGGAACCGGAGGAGAACATGGTGGTTCTACTAAGCAGATTACCTGTGGCGGACAGTCTGAAGGTAAGAACCAGTGTGTCCGTGAATGTAACAGCTGCCGCGTTAATTAATGACGTTATTAACGAATGAAGGGTTTTACTTAGAGCTGCTGAATTAACACTGACCGAGAGACATGACGTGAGACTTGTAGACAATTACTGAGAACAACATCATCCACATAGGTGTTCTTTGATACAGACTGTGGAGCTGTGGCGTTAGAACAGACTGAACTACGGTGGCCTGCAAGTGACGAAATGTTAGCTCATATTTATTCTCAAGTCTTTAAACGTCCATACCATGGATGTATTATAATACATCCATACAGTATAAAGGGAGATGGCCATGTCTGAGCTCAGAGCCTCTCTCGTCTGATTGGCTCACTGACCCGTTGTAACTAGAGCTCCAGAGGCAGGACTGTGAGAGGAGATGTAAAACTACACAGTTTTTTTTTTTTTTTTTTTTTTTTTTTTGTGTGTGTGTGTGTGTGTGTGTGTTTTAAAAAAAAAATCTTCTGATGGATATCACCACAGGAGAAGTTAAACTATGGACCTTTAAAATCTCTGGTCTGGAGGGTGCCACCACAGTAATTAGAAACGTCGGTGCCTGACTATAATCAAAGAATACATTTAAAAGTAATTACAACATTAAAAACTGAAAATAATATTAGCGTTAAACTTGTTAATTAATAAGTCTGTTTCTTTATTATTTCTTTAAATGATAATTCATAACAATTATCAAAATAATCCTTCAGTTTTAAAATGACAAAATAATTAGTAAAATGTCAATTCAACTTCATGAGGATAACACATTTACCAATAAATCAGAATCAAGTTTGTTGTCAGGTAGGTTTTTATATATGAGGAATCTGCTGTGTTTTTTTTTTTTGTTAGTTTGTTTGTTTTGTTTATTACAATAAACATAGAGGAAGTAAAAACATGAAGATAAACAAAACCAAGAACTGTAGGTCACATATGACGCTTCAATAATGATAAAACATTTTAAAATGAAAAATATTTACAATAAAAATGTGAATCATATTTTAAAAAAATATACAAATGTGTACAGTGTGTAGTATGAATGGGGATATGAATGTTCCCTGATGTCAAGACATGATGTCCAGCACCAGCTCTGTGGCTCTGCAGACGCTGCCTCACTGGCTGCTTCTCACTGTAACACCTTACATAGGTGCTCTGTCCAGCTCACCTGTTCCTAATAATACGACTTTGAACTTCACGGCTCAGACCTTTACATGCATCATTGTTTGAGATAATCAACCAACAGTGCTCATTGTTTTCTCAGTTTGACTCTGTAAACTCTCCCTAACTACCAAAATCTCAAATGAAGCTCCATCCACAGAGCAGCAGGAGCTCTGATTAGCTGGCTGTTGACATACCAGACCAGGTTCTGGTGACATCAGTATGTGGTTTTGATCTCTACCAAACACCACAGTCCAGTCCTCACAGTCCTGCCTGGTGTGTAGCTGTGTCACAGGGTGGTGGATGGACTGTGTGGGCGGGCACCTCCTCACAGGGGGGAGTACAGCACCACCTGGAGCCTGGAGGAGTGGCTGGAGCTGCTGGACTCCCTGACAACCATCTTCCGACTGGCAGTGGGGAACAACAGCACTGATGAGGAGGTGAGACCTGGACTGGTTCAGTGACAGTCCAGGTGTTTGACCTGTGGTTTTAAATGTTCTGTGCCACATGGTTTTACCCTCAGCAGCACTGAGTGGCTGCTCTCAAGTCAGATTCTCAGGTGTCTTCCTGTTGGCTGTGGACAGGTGCTGGCTGGGCTGTCAGGTGTGGGCAGTGGCCATGCTGAGACTGTGCTGAGCGTGCTCAGAGCCAGAGAGATAGAGATCCGCCACACTCTGCTGGACAGAACCAACACCATCTCATCGTCCACACTGCAGGACTTTGACTGGCAGCTGAAGGTGAGTGAAGGTCGTCCATCACTGTGTCACTGTCCCAGCTGGATCGGGTCAAAACACCGATTTAGGGTTCTGGTGAAACAGTTCATCATCAGTGATGAGATACCGCTGTCAGTTACCTGTTAGCACACCTAAACTGAGAGAGGCCAGGTAAGACATACTGAGGATACCACAATACATGACTTACTGACTGACTTAATGTCAGTTCATTAACATTGAAAATAACAACTAAACATGCAACGTGCACTGATTGATCAAAGATTTGCCTGCATCCTCAAGCTGGCTGATTGGTTGGCTGCTCAGAGAAGAAGAGTCACACTGAAGGAAACACAGTCTGTTCCTGTCTCCCTCCCCCTCCTGCAGGTAGCTCTGTCCAGTGATAAGATCTCATCCCTCCACACCCCCCTGCTCAGCCTGAGTCTGGACCTGAGACAGGACGGAGCCCTCCGGCCCATCGCCATGGAGATGAACAGAGAAGAGTTAAACATACTCATCAGTTCACTAGAGGCTGCTAATAAGGTAAGAGTGTGTGTGTGTGTGTGTGTGTGTCAGGACCACAGGTGTCCTGTGTTCAGGTTTCTGTCTGTGAGTAGAACTTGATGTTCAAAGGTCAAAGGTCACTGTGACATCACACAGCATGTTTTTGCCTTAACTCACTTATTCATACAATAATTACGACATAACTCATGTGAATAAGGATAAAATGAAGTGATGACAGACAGTCAGACAGTCAGACAGGTCAGGCAGGAGACAGGTCAGACAGCGAGACAGGTTAGACAGTGAGACATGTTAGACAGGAGACAGGTCAGACATCTCAGATAGTCAGACAGTGAAACAGGTAAGACAGGAGAAAGGTCAGACAGTGAGACAGGTCAGACAGGACACACGTTAGACAGGTCAGACAGGAGACAGGTCAGACAGTGAGATGGATCAGACAGGAGACAGGTCAGACAGGAGACTGGTCAGACAGTGAGACAGGTCAGATAGACAATTTAACTCAAATGTGAATAAGGATAAAATGAAGGAATGACCTTTTATATCCCAAAGGTCAACCTCACTGTGACATCATAATGTTTAAGAGTGTAACTGAGGAAGTAGACTTTAACTCTGTGGGTGGAGGAAACAACCAGAGGAGGTCAAACAGTGAGACAGGTCAGACAGGAGACAGGTCAGAGAGTGAGACAGGTCAAACAGTGAGACATGTCAGACAGGAGACAGGTCAGACATCTCAGATAGTCAGACAGTGAAACAGTTGAGACAGGTCAGAGAGTGAGACGGATCAGACAGGAGACAGGTCAGACAAGTCACTCAGTAGACTAGGGTTGTCACAAGAACCGATACTTCCGGTATCAATTCGATACCAACACGCAAAAAATACATCGATACCTTTTTTCTGGTACCGTCAGAACCGAATATTCAACTTTCCCGCGGCGAGCCGTGTCGATTCTTGGCGGAAGTGACGGGGGCAGTGTCCGCGTGTGAGCAGCACAGAGCAGTCAGCGGCGCTGAAGAAGAAAACCTGAGATAATAACTTTTATATACAGCCTGTGGATAACAATGACAATGGCTTCAGCAGGTGGGAGTGGAAGCACAACACTTAGGCTCGGTGACGAAACAGGTACGAAGAGTCGCGAGTGGAAATATTTTGCATCGGAGGCGGATGAATACGGAGCAATTCTAGACACAAACAGGCCGACATGCAAACAGTGGCTGGTGTTAGAGGTTTTAGTGATGTGAGATCAGGCTCCACACCACTGTAGTTTAGTTATTTATCTGCATATTTATAAGAAGAAGAATATTGTTTGTTTTAAATACTTGAAGGCTCCATGCCACTGCTGTTCTTTTTTGAATGTAAATAGTTGAATATTGTTGTTATTTATTACCATAAAGCACAGTATTGCTTGTTTTTATAGTGGTGTTAAATACTTGACAGTTTAAAGCAGTTTTCAATAAATTAGTGAATTTAAAAGTACATGGGTTCAGGTTTTTTTTGTTTTTTTTTTTAAGATATTTTTTGGGCATTTTTTTGCCTTTATTGACAGGACAGCAGAGAGTGACAGGACAGGGGCAGAGAGAGAGAGGGAATGACACGCAGGAAAGAGTCGGGCCGGTCAGGAGTTGAACCGGCGCTCAGCTGCTAAGAGCATCTGCTCATGTGGTACGCGCCCTAACCACGCCGCCATCGGGCCGCCCTGTTTTTTTTTTTTTTTTTTTTAATTGTGGTATCGAATTAGTATCGAGAATCGTGGAAAATTACAGGTATTGTTATCGACTACAGAAATTCTGGTATCGTGACAACCCTACAGGAGACAGGTCAGACAGTGAGACAGGTTAGACAGTCAGACAAGTCAGACAGGAGACAGGTCGGCTCAGACCTTAAAGCTGCATGAATTATTTTGTGTGTCCACCTGGGGGGCCGGACTCAGGAGCCTCACCTGAGCCACACCTTTAACATCAGTCATATGATTCAGCTTTACTATGGAAACAGAGCAGTTCACTCAAACTGCCATTATTATGAAGCTGAAATATTAAACACATCATCACTTATTGATGACGTTGACAGATGATTTAACACAACATCAGCTTTTTGAAGACATCAGTGATGTCATGATGACTGATGTGTGTCTGTGTGTTGCAGGTGATGCTGCAGTTGAAATGATGGGAGGTTGTTTAAGCTGTCAACCACAGGAAGTCCAGACAGTCATGTGGTCAAAGAAGAAGGACAGAGACTCTCTCCTGTGGTGTCTCAGGCATGATGATGATGATGGTGATGTCACTGATGATGATGACCTCTTTAACACAGTCGTGTTTATCAGCAGTTGAACCCTCTCACTTTGTGTTTTTGTCATGAACATGCTTGAATAAATGTTTCTTTTGTTTTTCATCTGATTGGATTTAATTGAGCCTCAGTCTGACATTAAGACCCCTGTCAGACAGATGGTCTGATGTCAGACAGACAGTCTGATGTCAGATAGACGGCCTGATGTCGGACCCCGTCAGACAGATGGTCTGATGTCAGAAAGACGGTCTGGTGTCAGACAGACGGTGTGATGTGGGACCGCAGCCTGATGTTGGACCCACGTCGGACAGACGGTCTGATGTCAGACAGACGGTCTGATGTCAGACCCCCGTGTTCCACACACAGTTCGCTCACAAAGTCTTCAGACCCCTTCACTGGGTCACAGGATGTTTTAGCTTCTTCCCTCATCAGTCCTCACTCAGTTTCTCATAGTGACAAAGCGAAGATGGAAATGTGTTAAAGTAAAAACTAAACATCACATTGACAGAAGTTTTCAGACACTGAGCTCATCTCTTACATTTTTCTACACCTAAACTTGAGTCCACCTGTGGTCAATCAGCTGATTGGACACACACCTGTCTATATCAGGTCTCACAGCTGACGATGCAGACCAGAGCAGAAACCATAAGGAGGAAGAACTGCTGCAGAGCTCAGAGACAAGATTGTGTCACGGCTCAGTGAAAATTCAAGAGCTCAATGGTCTCCATCATTCTGACATGAAGGAGTCTGGAACAACCAAGACTCTTCTAGACTTGGACGTGGACTAATTGAGACATCAGGGAGAGGGAGGCCAGGATCCTGATGGTCTCTGAGCTCCAGAGATCCTGTGCGGAGGACATTTCTAAAAAATGTTGTCACTTTATGGATTAATAAGATTCATGAGCGTTCATGAACGTTCACGAGTCAAAAACGTTTTACCCATTTAAAATTACATCTACAAGTGAAGATTTCTGAAGACTTTGTGTTGGGATAAAAGTTAGCATGTTTTCTTCTTACATTCATATTTATACCAAACTCCCTGTTTGTGTTGCTGAGAACGTGTCTGACACTGAGAAAACTCAGACTGAGCCTCATACAGACTTCAGATCAACAGTTTGGATGTTGTGTCTGTGTGTGAAAAGAAGTTGTTACACTGTAACATGAGCAGCTCAGGGCTTAAACCTGAGGACAGGCAGTAGCCACGATCACCCAGGACACAGGAGTCAGGCTGTGTCCTGCAGATGATGAGACAGCTGTCTGTCTGATGATGACACACTGGGCTCAGCTGCAGACAGACAGCATCTCTGCTGACAGCTGCAGACCTGTTAATTGGACTAATGCATTCTCCTCCACAGCTTCACTCCTGGCCCTTGGTCTGTGTGAGGACCAAGGCCCCTCAGTAAGTGAGCAGCTGGATGTGACAGAGGTGGAGTCGGAGCTGAACTAGAGTCTGCTATAATGTAAGAGGCTGCAGGCTAATTAATGCAGTGAGCTTCAGAGATGTCATCTGGAGAACCTTCTCTGTGCACAGATGAAAAGTGGACCTGGACCTGGACCTGGAATTGGGGTTTTGCAGGACCCTGTTTATCATGTTGCTCTGAGGGCATTACAGTCACTGTCAGATACAATGTCTCTGCTGTTCCAGTGTCAGTTTGGTGAAATGACCACCAGAGGGTGTCAGACTCCAGCTCAGGTTCAGATGTCTCATCCTAGTGGACACTGACACCTGCTGGAGCCACATATTCAGACCTGATTGGCTCGTCTAGATCCACATGTTTCAGGGGATGTTTCAGGAGCAGAGTAAGAGGTGGTGTGAACTAGCTATAGAACTCAGTGTTGACTGAATTGGGTTTATATCATATATACCTGCAGTGTTGGAGCAGTGAAGCATAGGTGATTAAACCAGTAGTTTAAAAACATTGTGCAGTAACTTGTGTTTCAGCTACATCACATGTTCACAGTGATTCAAGTGGTTAAATTACTTTTTTCCATTTTTGTGTATTTTTATTTTACCATTACTTCCCTACTGTAACTAACCAGCCCTGCCACCTTTTCCTGTCACCCTGACCACTGTGACAACAGGTACTATGTTCATCAGACACCTTAATCAGGTTTATTAAGGAATAACAACCATCACTGCCTCTGACCAACAGAAACACACAGCAACTGTAGAGATGTCAGCAGTTTTATTTAAACTCTATTCTTTGAAGTCTCTATAAGTTGACACAAAGAATTTTATTTTGTGTTTTCTCCCTCTCACACACATCTCCATATGCTCCCTCTCTCTCACGCAATCACGCACACACTCCTGTACAGTGTCTTTGTTTGTCTTAAGACAAGCAGTGAGACGCACACAGCACAAACACACCCTCCTCTTGTCTCACTTCAGAGCACATATAGAGCATGAGAGAAAAATTGTACAGTAATTTTACACAATAAAATAAACCCCACCCCTGCAAACCAGCTGATCTGTCCTCAGTCCAAAGGACACACGTCTGTCTGCTGGGAAAAAGACCAGCTGCTGCTCCTCTACACCTCGTGTCGTCACTGTCCATGAACACAGACACTGACAGCATGGAGGAGACTGAATTCAAAAGATTGTCATTGTAATGCTGGAATGTCTCACTACAATCTACGCTTAAATAATGGTACTGAATGCCAGAGCCTCTGAAAAGAGCTTGCTACGTCTGTTTCTGGTACTCCTGGTTCTTCTTCATCTAAAAAAGTACGAGATGATTCGCTTTAAATTCTGCTCACTAGATAGAAGTTAAGTTACCCCCTCTGAAAATATTGAGATTCTCGGTAAAGGCACAATATTCAGCCATGAGAAGAGAGCACACTGCTATTCTGCTATTTCCTGTACAAGCCCGTCTGTTTGCTGCTTTTTTTCTTTAAAGCCCTGATAAGACAGACGTCTGTTGTTGGATTTCAACATGTTGTCTTCACCTGGGCGACCCATGACGAGGAGAACAGGTATCACCTCTGACTGTTTTTATTCATGTCTGTATATTCTCTATATTCTAATGAAGGATTCTGGTTTATCACATTGTCTCTATCAGTGATAACATCTTGGAAAGTTGGAACTCTGCTAAAGACAGGTAGCTGTCCAAAATAAACACTTGTTTTTTCGGGTGTGATCTCAGTAACCTATCTGAGTGTTTGTGTCTATAGTGTCTGGGCTTTACAAAGATCTCAGGTTCACAGGTAAACCATGACAGAAAAACCTGACTGCAGTGTTTGGTTTACACCCAGTTTCAGAGCTCAGCACAAGTATGGCATCCTTCATGTGTCCAGGTTGAAAGTAGATTTGGTGGATGGGCAAACAGCCTGCTCCACTTCACCCAATACAATCACTTTTTAATTAACTATAACTATATATTTATATTTCCCTAACCTTGGACCAGTTGTTTCACGTGCCTACAGTATTACAGTATTACACAGTACACAGTATTTCATGACCACAGTCTTCACCATAACCTGAACCATGTTTTGCTTCATGGAAATTCTTCATGTATGTTTGAGAAGTGCTAATGCTCTGAAAATAAACAAGACCACGTCAGAACCTTGTACTGGTCTGGACTGTGTGTGGTCAATGTGTCCAACCGATGTTAGCTACTTTCTAACTTTAGCCTTAATTCACAGTTTAGCTAACTAATGTTAGCTAGTTTCTAACTTTAGCCTTAAGTTACAGTTTAGCTAACTAATGTTAGCTAGTCTCTAACTTTAGCCTTTAGTTACAGTTTAGCCAACTGATGCTAACTAGTTTCTGACTTTAGTCTGAAGTTACAGTTTAGCTAACTAATGTTAGCTAGCTGATAGTGCATCCTTGTGTTAGCTTGTCATTCCATTACCAATATAAAATATCATATGATCTAATGTTAGCAAACACTGGTGCTCAGTTATGAGCAGTGAGACAGTGGGGGATTAGTTGTACAGATACGTGTTGACATCAATATAGAGTTTATTATTTCATCTTAATAGTCTTTGTGGTGGTTTAGTTTTTCTTTTACCTTTTTGATATCAGCTTCTATAACAGACACCTCCTTTGTTTTCACTCAGGAATTCAGGAGTTCTACCTGTTCATTGAACCAAATTAAAATACATGTGTGCTGAAAGCTCAGCTGATTGAATATGCAGTGGTGGAAAGTAATTAAGTACATTTACTCTAAATAGTGTACTTAAGTACAATTTTGAGGTACTTGTACTTTACTTGAGTATTTCAGTTTTATACTTTATACTTCCACTACATTTCAGAGGGAAATATTGTAATTTCTACTCCACTACATTTATTTGATAGATTTAGTTAAAACAAGTCAGACACTGAGGACTGTAACACTTCTCTGAAGCAGCTGCTCTGTACTGTGTCGCTTTCACCTGGAGAACAAGTTGACCCCCCCCCCCCCCCCCCCCCCCGATTGTTATTGTATAATAACACTCTGAAGTTTGGGACAGATCGTGGTTATGACTGATACAAAGACAAATGTCAAGTGCAGGTTTGTGCCCGTTCCACCTCGCTGTACGGTGTACTGTAACACTGGCACTGAACAGAACACTGGGCTGACACTACAGAGACTTGGTGTGATGTGAATTGTTGGTCATACCTGCTCTTCTGTCCTCCCCACTATTTTCTCTTCTAAAATGTACCGTACTTTGGTTCTGAGTATGGGATTGGAGATGGGAGATAGAATCGATCTGCAGGCCTCGATAATAAATTGAAAATATTGAGGTGGATGGACCTCTGCAATTCTAACATTAGATCTCATCTCATTAGGTACAGTATAACTTAAGGTATCTGACATAAATGTTCAATAATAGTGGGTAATGTTTAAAGAACACTGGCACCAGGCATTTCAACACCAGCAGTATGTTTCATCAGGGCTTGACATTTTCAACATGGATTTGAAAGCATGGTGACATCATTGGTCTTTTTTTTTTTTTACCTGATTTCTTTTAGAGAAAATTGCATTGTACACACTCACAGACACTGAGAATATTATGTGTACAAATCTGACAACATTTTAGTTTTTGAGAGATTAGTGGAGTTCCAATTAACATCTGTTCTGTGCTTATCTTAAATGCAATGATTGTTCAAAAGCAAACAGTATGATGATTATAATACAGTGGCCCAGTAGAGCCATGCAAAGCTTTTTTTTATAGATATGAAAGGAAACTGAATTTAGTTTTCAGTGCAAAAGCAGGTAAATGCACATGCACTCGGCACAATCCTAAGAAAATCATGTCATTCGTGAAAAGCAATGTAACATGTTTATTAGCTTACAGATGGCTGTCAGAAAAGGATTTCAACACAATGCTACTTACCCAACACCACAAAAAATACTGCAGTCGGGGCACAGAGCTTAAACCGAAGGACTACTACCTTATTATGACGAAATTCACCCGAATGTCTTCTGTTTATTAGCTGGATGAGCTTCAATCACAAGATCAAGAGAAAACTGCTTTAGTTACCCATTGTTTTTGCACTGGGCTCTGTGTCTAACTTTTTTTTTCTTTTTTTAATCTTAAAAGCAAATTAAAGTTGTGTTCCATTCACATGCAAAAAGTGAGATAACAGAAGGTCAGAAAAAGAGATAGAACATATGAAGATCATTGCCCATAATGTTGGGGTCACCAAAGTCTTTTTGGCAAGCTTGGACTTAGAAATACCATACCTCTACTGTGTCTTATTATTTTTATCTATATCTATTTGTATGGATGAGTACAGTAAAAGTGATAGAAGTTTTTATAAATTATACCTCTGTTTTATATATATATATATATATATATATATATATATATATATATATATATACACACACACACACACACACACACACACAAATATAAATATAGATGCATATATATATATGTATATGTATGTATGTGTGTATATATATATATATACACACACACACACATACACATATACAGTTATATACACACACACACACACACACACACAGATATATATATATATACATATATATGTATTAAATTGTATTTACATTGTAAAGACATCCAGTCCTACTCGTTCCAAAACAGAATTTATATAAATGGCTGTACAAGACCTAGGTAGCTTTTCAAATCACTTGCAGTGGTGCTGCTACACAGGCTCACTACTGCCACCCTAGTGGACATAGTAAAGCCAGTAGACCAGGTTGAAGAAGGTGAATGTGATTGGGAAGACGACACGGGACCATTTGTCTATGGCGTTGACATCTGTGAGGTCGGGGATCTTGACTTTGAGCTGTGAAGCCCTTCTCCTCAAGCGGCCCTTCTTATGGCCTACTGGCCGGTCGATGGCCGGTCGTCCATACAGGTCTCGGCTGGTCATGGGCTTGCGGTACTGTATGCTGGCACTGTCATAAGAGAACATGGTAGCCCGAGGGTCGTTGAGAGCTCCCATCATATCTGCCCCACCCATCTCACTGGTTAGGTTGGTCAGGAGGATGTTGCCATGAGCATCAACCTGAGGGAGGTTATCAGATTTTTATTAAACTCATTTTGTAACCAAAACCCAAACAGACAAAGGCTGTGTCCCTAACAGCAGAAGAAGCATTTGATTTAGCTGAAATGAAGAGTGCCTTGTTCAGGTGAGGCACATGGGGATTTTCCTAGGGGTTACAGTGGGATTTGGTAGGTCAGTGGACTCTGTGACCCTGTAGTGGGTATACCCAATAACCAGTCTGACTCTGTGTTGTGTGAGCAGTAGCCTGGCTGTTCACACCAGAAGTGCAATTCTTCACTGGTCAACATATGATCCTGCTCCTCTCCTCTTTGTGAATCACACGTCAATCTTTATAATAACCTCAGGAATTTATAACTCAGCGCTTTTTGTGTGTTCCTGGATCAGCGTGGCTCTTTTTAGACACTCATATATATTTACTTATTAATCCAACAATCACATCCAGGAGCAGTAAGTATTTTCACCCTATCTCTGACTGACCACTCAGATGCTGTATAAACACATCTGCATTAGACATGGCCATACAAAAGGTCTTCCGACCTAGTTAGTTTGAAGAACACTCATATATACGGTTTTCTTTTACTCTTGGGTAAGTGAAAGAAACTTCCAGAAGTAGAGCAGACAATGCAGCCTTAGGCCTGAGTTATTCTCGCTTGTGGACATGCACACGGACAGCTGTGGACTCCACAGACGCAAAGTTGTTTTCATTTATACTCCACTTGGAGTACGTGTTTCAAACATACTCCATGCATGCACACGGCAAATCAAATCAAAAGGCCTGCAGCTATGCAAGAAGAATAACAACACATTTGTATTCTATTAAAGATGAATTTATGAGGGTAGTGGCAAATCTCCTCACAGCCTCTCACAGCGTCCATGTTTGTTCCCAGTTGGTTCCTTCTAGCGTATAATAAATCGGTGGGTCCATGCCAGAGCCTCACGTACACCCTACGATGACGAGAAATTACATCACGCACACTACAGCGGAGCCTTACGTACTCACGGATGTGGAAAGTAAAACACTGGCTTTACACAGCAAGTAGTAATGCAACACTGGGCCAACAGTACCTTAGGCCAGCTGTTGGCTCTTGCTCTGTGATGTCATTAACAAAACAGTTTGAAAACTACACAAAACCTTGCTCCCACCTGCACTTTGTTGCTCTCCAGTCTGCTCTTATTCTCGTTGTTGGACTTGGCAGCCTTTTCTGCTACCTTCTTCTGCAGGTGAGGACCGCGACCAAAGAAGATGTAGTTGACGAAGGCATACTCCAGCAGGGCCAGGAAGACAAACACAAAGCAACCCATGAGGTAAATGTCAATGGCCTTGACATAGGGGATCTTGGGCAGAGTTTCCCTCAGGTGGGTATTAATAGTGGTCATGGTCAGAACCGTGGTTATACCTGCAGACGAGCAGAGGTGGTGAGAGAGAACAGGTAGATTGAGGCCTTCCAGCAACACTGCAGAATGAGGGACAATCAGAGCTGCAGAGCATTAGGCTTGTATTAGCTCTAATAACAAAACAACCATGAACTGAGTGGTCTCAGACTTTTGGACCCCACTGCATCACATGTATGTTAAAGGACTGATGATCATTTCATTTTGACTTAGTGGTTACTTAAACTAGTGACCGCTGACAACAGTGGCTCTACTAGCCTGAAACTTTGTGCTTTCCAAAAGATCCAAATCACCAATATAGTCTCTAACATGTCCTTACTCTCAGCCTGGCTCTGGGGACATGTGTACTGGGGTGGTCATTCCACCCTTTGGTCCAGACAGAAATATCTTGACACTAATTGGGTAAATTGCCATGATATTTTGTTTATACACTCAGGATCCTTAGATGATGAATGTTAATAACTGGTAACCATTTAACTCTTCTTCTAAAGCCTCAGGTTCATGGTAAACATTTTTGTTTTGAGTTGCACCATGAATTTGGTACAGACACCAAGGCCACCACATCCTAAGGACTTTAGTGAGCCCCTGACTTTTCCTCTAATGCCACCACCAGGTTGAACCACAGGAAAAACCCTACCCTCCTTTATTTGTTGTATCTTATTCCTTCCTTCCTCTTTCCTCCCACTCTATCTCTCCACTCATTCTGATTCTGACTCTGATTCTGATTTCAGACCCTGCCACACTCACTTCCCCTGCAGTTTTCCTGTCATTATCAGTCACCTGACTCTCCCCATCCACCTGCTTACCTGTTCCCCATTCCACCAACCAGTCACATGATTTATATCAGCCCAGTTTTCAGCCGCCTGTAGCACTGCATCATCCATCAAAATCTTTTTGACCCTAATTTGAGCCTGTACTCATGGTGCTGTTTGTTATCATTTTGTTCACCACATATGAATAAGAGAAAGAAAAGAGGAGAGGAAGGAGGAGATGAGGAAGCAAACATGGTTGAGGTAAAGACCATCTCCCAGCAGTGTCATGTTCCTGTCACCACAGATGATGACAGTGGTCGTCTCAAAAGGATGTGTTACTACATATCAGGTTAAGGTCCCCAGTATTTTTGTCCATACCATTTACATTTGTTGTATTATTTTAAATAACATGACATTGAAAATTAACAGGTGCGTTGTGGTGATCCTAGCCATATATATGCGCCCTGGTTTGAGGTATCATAACATCTGTAGGGTTTTGCTGGTTTTCCTCTGACTGGAACTTCCCCAGAAGATGCTACAACGAATCTGAGTTTGTAAGAGCAGAATGGGGGGCAGAGCCTTCAGCTATCAGGCTCCTCTCCTGTGGAACCAGCTCCCAGTGTGGGTTCAGGAGGCAGACCCCCTCTCTACCTTTAAGATCAGGATTAAAACTGTCCTGTTTGGTAAAGCTTATAGTTAGGGCTGGCTCGGGTATGTCCTGACCCATCCCTTAGCTATGCTGCTATAGAGCTAGACTGCTGGGGGATTCCTCTCTCTCTCTCTCTCTCTCTCTCTCTCGATTACTTTATGCCATTAACTTTGTATTTTTTCTCTCCCGTAGTTTGTGCTTCTCCTCTCTCTCCCTCTCTCTGTCCTCATTCTGCAGGTCTCTCTGCCTCTGGAGCAGCAGGATCCAGATCCACCACTACTCATCATTACTATTAACCACTGTTACCTGTCATTATTATTGATAACACCATTACCTACACAGCTGTTCCTGGTCTCTCTCTCTCTCTCTTCTCTCCCCTCTCCTCCCCCTCCCCCTCTTTCTATCTTCCCCTAAACCCAACCGGTCGAGGCAGACGGCTGCCCACCCTGAGCCCGGTTCTGTTGGAGGTTTCTTCCTGTTAAAAGGGAGTTTTTCCTCCCCCCTGTCGCCAAGCGCTTGCTCTTTGTGGGAACTGTTGGGTTTTTCTCTGTAACAAAGTAAGGTCTTGACCTGACCCTGTAAAGTGCCTTGAGATAATGTATATTATGATTTGGTACTATACAAATAAAATTGAATTGAATTGAATTGAATCTGTTGTATTAAATGTTTAATAGCTTTTCAAATAAAATGTTTTATGTTTAAAGTAAACATAAAACGTGTTTTGTTTTGAAGTGGAAATATACTACTGTCTGAGTATAGAAAAAGAAAAAGTTGAAATAAACTGTAGCAGCCTTGGTTGGTAGATTCTGCCCTGAGGGTGTTTGAAAACGGGTGTCCAGACAAGGTGGGGGTGTTTACAGGCCAGGACTGCACCTGGAGGAATTCATGCTCCTGTGGAGATGAGTGCATTATACTAGAAAGGTGTCTGTATGTGTTTGAGTATGGGATACTGCATGGGGTGGAGGATGCTTCAGGCATTGAACCCAAACATAACCGTTTTGTGACCTGACAATGTCTCCAGTCCACTGATGCAGCGACTGATGGAGCCATACATCTGCTGCTTTCACTGGTAAAACAACTGTAAAATTAAACATTAAAAATGTTGTTGAGTGGAAGGAAAGTACAACATTTTTTGCTTTTTTTTTAGTTTTTTGACCTCACAACACCAAAGGGCTGTTTGACTGTTAAAACATTAGCATGTTCAAATTGTCAGTGTGAGTGTGTTATAGTAAGCTGATGGTAGCATTTAGCTCATCATCCCCTATCACAACTAACATGACTTTAGATCTCTAAAGGCTATAATCCAGTCAGGTATGACCTGAGTCCAAACACCTGGACCAGCTGTTTTCTGATTAAACCTGTATCCTGTTTCCTGCCATCACATGTTCACTGACACAAAATGACACAGCGCTCATTCAGACAGACAGAGTGTGTTACTCAGTCATTACCCACTAATCCAGTCTTTGAGGCAGCAGGACCGTGTGTGTGCATTCTAAATAAACTACACTGTATGTTGTCATGGCGATGAAGGAGTGTGTTGGCTCATGGTTCACTGATGTTGCTTAGTTTCTATGACATATGATATCAGGCTCTGGATTCACACACAATCGCACACACAACAACTTGTCAGTAGGACGCTCACTGTTGGATTGTGTCACATGATCTGTTGACAGTAAAAGAACAGAGAATACTGCTTCATCGATCAAGCTGATCCCAGATTGAACTGACTGAAAACTATGGAGACAAAGTTAATCAGAGTCTCCATGTGTGAGGAGGAGAGAGGTGGGGATCAAACTTGCGGCTCTGAAACACAGAGGGGTTTATGTTATAGAACGTACAGTATAAGTTAGAAGACAGGCTGCAGCTGTGTCTATATATCACAGTGAAGCTTATATCGGTTTGACTTAATACACACACACACACACACACACCGACCTAGGGCGACTCTGGCAGCTGAGGCATCATAGTTGATCCAGAAGGAGACCCACGACAGGATGGTGATCAGGATGGAGGGCATATAGGTCTGCAGGATGAAGTAGCCGATGTTCCTCTTCAGCTTGAAGCTCAGGGACAGACGAGGATATGAGCCTGTGAGGGACAAACAGGACAACATGAGCCCGGCTCCTCATCTGTTCCTCTGGGCCCCTTGCCCCGTCTTCGTTTGCTCCTCAGATCTGATGTACCCAGTCTTTCCTCCCTGTTCCCATTCACCTCACTACCCTGTCCATCCACACCCCTTTTTCCACTCATCATCAGTCACCTGAGCTCTCCCAACCTGACCCTGATTCACCAATCAGCATCACATGTACCAGGTCACGTCCTGCTCAGATCCACTGTCCCTGGAGTTTCCTCAACATCTGTGTGTGTCTTCTGTATCTGTATCTGTCTGCTCTCCTGTCTGCTCACTTACCTGTTCACCTGTCAGCTCACCTGTCAGCTCATTTACCTACTCACCTGTCTACTCACTTACCTGCTCACCTGTCAGCTCACCTACCTGCTCACCTACCTGCTCACCTGGCTGCTCACCTGGCTGCTCACTTGCCTGCTCACCCATCTGTGCAGTCATCAGTCATCCCTGACAGGTACTGTGTGTTTACTGTGGTCACTGGTTGGTGTGATCTGGTTTGCTTTGTGAATGTGTCAGCAGAAGGTTTAGACCAACGTGAAGTGGATCACCTGACCTGGTTATCACCACTGACCTGATTATAATGTTAGAGTTAACCACTCTGAATGTACACATGACTAAATTAAAGTGGGTTGAACACAAACTAGTTCTGACTAGTTAGCTTGGTTCTAACTAATTATCTAAAACTAGTAACTACCAGTAGCCAAATGAAACATAATGTTGCAGTTGACTTCCTTGTTTACACTGTTGATGCTTTCTGATTGTATGCAGTACAGAGGTTGCTTAGTACCCAACTGATATGTTAGGATTTACAAGGTCAGACATTTAGTAACTTGATAGTTTGAAACTAGTCACTGGTGATGGATGTTCACTCACTGAGCACTTAATTAGGAACATGCTCATTATCCAGTCAGCCAATCACATGTCAGCAGTGTGTAACCTCCTGCAGATCCAGGTGAGGAGCTTCAGTTGATGTTGACATCAAACCTCAGAGTCTCAGTGACTCTGACTGTGACATGTTGTTGGTGTCAGACTCTGGTCTGAGTGTTTCTGAAGCTGCTGAGCTCCTGGATTTTCACTCTCAACTGTCTCTAGAGGTTTTCCTCAGAATGGAGCCCAAAACAGAAGCATCAGTGAGCAGCAGCCCTGTGCTGATGACAGAGGTCAGAGGTCAGAGGAGAATGGACAGACTGGTTGGAGCTGACAGAAAGTCTCCGGTCACTCAGATAACCACTCTTTGCCAACACTGGACAACTGAAGGCCTGGTCTGATGGATCTGGATCTGCTGAGGCAGCAGATGGTAGGGTCAGAGTCTGGATCCATGGACCAACCTGTCCAGGTGGTGGTGGTGGTGGTGTGATGGTGTGGGGGTGTTTTCTGGACTCACTTTGGGCCTTAACACCAATCAGTCCTGGTCTGAATGTCTCAGTCTGTCTGAGTGTTGTTGCTGACCATGTTCACCCTTTATGGCTACAGTTCACCATCTTCTAACGGCTACTTCCTGCAGGATAATGCTCCATGTCACAAACTGGTTTCATCAACATGACGGTGAGTCCAGTTTAGTCTCAGACCTGGATCCAGTAGACCCCCTTTGGGATGTGGTAGAACAGGAGACCTGCAGCATGAGTGTGATGCAGTCATGTCAACATGGAGCAGAGTCTCAGGGAAAAGTTTCAACATCTGGATCCAGGACCTGAAGACCTGAGGAGCTACAGAGAGTCAGTGAGGTGTGCCACAATCAGTGTGAGTCATAATGTAAAACCACACAAACATGAAATGTGATGAACAGTCTGTGTCAGTCTTCATGATGATGATGATGATGATGATGATGATGATGATGATGATGATGATTATTATTAAATAACATTAAATATCTACTTTGAATCCTGACTTTGGATTTTTAAGAATATCTCTTAGCAAACTTTATTTAACACCTTTGTTGTTGTTGTTGCTGTTGTTTCAGTGATTATTACAGTCAGTTCTCCTGAGCTGACTCTGGTCCTTTAAAGTCCATTAAAACAGACATCTGCTTCTTACCTGCGCAGGTGTGAAGTTCTTCACATTGTGTAACTGTGTTCTTATTGTGTGTTAATGTATTCAACCACACAAAATACTGTGTTTCTATTAAAAGCCAACAAAACAGGCCTTAATGTGTATCATTAATATTTCTAAAACTAATGAGTCAAAAGTAATTCAGAATATATTGATCCAACTTGCTAATAAAGTAAAAACAGCTTCTTCAGCACCTTGTCTGTCGTTAAACGGACACGTGTAGCAGCAGAAGATTTAAATTAATAATGAATTCATCCACAGCTGTGCACCACTGCTAAAGAGATGATCTGAGCAGCTGGAAACAGGTGAACATGAGATCTGGAGTCTGCCTCCCCCCAGCTGTTTGCAGCTACCACTACCTGTTATTATCAGTTTATTCTTTGCTCCTCTGAGCCTGGTCACAGATCAGGATGGGTCCTGGTTTGGTTTAAAGGTGAACACGTGAAAAGGGTTGGTTCTGGTGCTGAACTGTGTGGTGCAGGTTTTACACATTCAAACTTTAGTCTTCACTAACATGTAATGAGTTTGTCCCTCTTTCTTCTGCTCGACACAGAGTGTGATAATATTTAACTCTGTGCTGTCTCCATCCTGCCTGCCCCTGCAGATTTGATTATAGCAGACAGACATCTGATCTCTAATGTATTAGGTTACAACATCATCATATCAGCAATGCTGCTGGAGCCTTCTTCTTCTTCTTCTTCTTCTTCACTAAAAGTGTTCATGCAGTAAAAACCATTAGAGCTGAACTGTTATAACTGTTAGACTGATGGTAGATATCCAGTGTTTCAGACAGTGTTTGTATCAGTCCACAGTGATATTCATCATCTTCTGTAGTTTCTACTGATGCACAACATTTAATTTTTTTTACCAGTGTTGGATTTAAAGTCACCAAAATACTTGCTGATGCTCCTGGAACCAGCGGCAGGATATGTTTTTTTTCAGGACTTTCACATCATTGTGATGTCTTAAGTATTTTAACTTTGACAAACAAGCTCCCAAGCTGCTTGACCTGGTATTTGTTTTAATGGTTTAGAATCATATTGGCTCAGACTGGGCTCACACAGAAACCTGTCAAATTAACCTGCAGGAGAAACTGAAGTTTGTACATGTGTAGAAAAGATCTGTATCCAAACTCACCTGCCCTCTGACTGGACTGTCAGATTCAGATGTAAAAATTTGTACTTGTAACTTTATGGTTACAGTGTGGGAACTTTGAGCGCTGAGTTTTGTCTCTGTTCAAACGTGTCCACAGCAGCTCTACTTTTGTCTTTGTGTAAAACTGAGTCTCACCCTCCAGGTCTGAAACGTGAAGCATCAACAGTGAAAAGCTAAAAGCTGCAGTTCCACTAGAGTCTAGCTCCAACAGTAAGTCAGTCCCCATAGACTCCCATGTTAGAATTTTCTCCTTCATGACAACTGTATGGGCTGAATTTTACATAACTCACCTGTTTACATTTTATTAAGGACTAAAGTTATGGAGAATTGATGGCGTGGGCTCTTTGAGTGACAGGCAGGTGAGTGTATGTTTGACACAAACCCTCATGCACCAAAGTCTCACATGCCCCACCTCTTTGCCCATATTTGGATTATCTGGGAGTTAGGGGCGGAGATAGGCACTGCCAAAATGGCGTCGGTGGAGCAGCTCACTCTGAGCTTCAGAAACCTGGGGGTGATGTCACAGATGCTCCGCCCATCTTTATTTATAGTATGTGATGTAACCTCACCACTTCATAGATTTATTCACAGTCTCTTCATATCAGTCTCTCATCTCATCTCATCTCTTACCGCTCAGTGTAGCATGGACAGTGATGCTGGGCTGGTGCTGGGAGTCTGGTCACTAGAAGCCCATCTACAGCCCTGTGACAGAGGGTGTGGGTTCCAGTGTTGGACCTGGGATAGTGGGTCTACTACGAGAGGGCGTATGTCTATGTTGGTACATAGCTGTTTATCATGGGTATCAGCCCTAAATGTCTTGTTATGATTGTACAGCACCGTTCACAGTGGTCCTGTGTGTCCACTGCAGAGAAATAAATGGATGCTAATGCTGCAAGCAGCTCTGTGTGAGGCTAAAATTAGCCTGTTCTGCTTTTTATAGTCTGCACAGCTGCTGCTGCAGCTGCTGAGAGCAGTGTGTGAAACACACCCTGGAATAAGCCTTTGGAGGTAATTTGCTGTGTTCAGTACACACACAGTGGGTGTGTAGCCTCCAGCCAATCACAGCAGAGTGTGAGTGAGCGATGTAACATAACGTCTAACGCCTCCCTCTCTCCATTCAACCTCTGATCTCTCTCTCTCTTGTAGAGAACCTTTAATACTCTGACAACAATCTCACCTGTGGCGAACACAGCCTTCTTGGACAGAGTCTGGTAGTCAATGATGGAGAACTGGGGCAGCTCAATGTTCTCTACCCCAGTGACGGAGCCGCCGTTACTTCCTCCCTGCCAGTAGAACTCGATATCATCAGTGGTGTATCCATCTGAGGAGGAGGGGTCACAACAGGTCACAACTGAGACACAAGGATCAGCACATTTCACTCCAAGCACAACACAGTGACACAGACTGACTTTCACACCTGGACCTCTCTCCTGGAAAGGTGAGGAGGCTGTGATCACAGACAGGGTGTGTTCTACCTGATAGGTAGGAGCAGGAGATGTTCACCTGTTCTATCTTCTGCAGACTGATGTAATGAATTTCTGTTGCCATGGCGCCGCGGATGGCTGCCTCGGTGTGTTGGTGCGCACTCTTTTGCCTTATTTTCTTTGTAAACCCAGTTTTCTGCCTTGGTTTCCGGAGCTCTTTCACCAGAGAAGAGCTCATTAACATCAGAGAAACAACTCCAGAGGATTTTTTCCACCTTTCTTGACTCACCTGTGGAATTATTGGACATTTTGGTCAAAGGTGCACTGACCGTTGCTCTCGCAGTGAAACGCCGGAGGAGAGGAAAACGTGCCGGTGCGCTTTTCTTCATCTTCTGTTCTGTGCTTCACAGAAACATGGCTGTGTGGATCGATTCCGGACTCTGCGCTGGAGCTGGCCGGCTTCCAGCTCTTCAGAGCGGATCGCGACACAGAGCTGTCCGGCAAAACGAAAGGTGGAGGAATCTGTTTTTATGCAAACAGTGGCTGGTGCAAAGACGTGACAGTGATCCTGCAGCACTGTTCTCCTGACCTGGAAACTTTCATCATAAACTGCAGGCCCTTCTACTCCCCCTGTGAGTTCACTTCATTCATTCTGGTCGGTGTTTACATCCCACCACAGGCCAACGTGCAGGAGGCACAGTGGGCGCTCGCCGACCAGATACTGCGTGTGGAGCAGACCAACCCGGACTCCGTAGTTATTGTCCTTGGTGACTTTAACAAAGGTAACCTCAACCACGACCTGCCCAAATACAGACAGTTTGTTAATTGCCCGACCAGAGAGGGGAACACTCTGGACCACTGTTACCCCACAATCAGTGGTGCTTATCACGCCGTCCCCCGGGCTGCACTGGGCCACTCTGACCATGTCATGGTCCACCTGATTCCCACATACAGGCAGAAACTAAAACTGTGTAAACCTATTGTGAGGACATCGAAGCAGTGGAGCAGTGAAGCCATAGAGGATCTGCGGGCATGTTCGGACTGCACTAACTAGGAAGTGTTCAGGACTGCTTCCAACAGTCTGGATGAGTTCACAGAGGCTGTGACGTCATACATCAGCTTCTGTGAGGACTGCTGTATCCCATCACGTACCAGGATGAGTTATAACAATGACAAACCCTGGTTCACAGCTAAGCTCAGTCAACTCAGGAGGCAAAAGGAGGAAGCCGGTCTCCATCATCCCTGAAGCACTGTGCTGATCAGCTGTCTCCGGTGTTCACGGACATCTTCAACACCTCACTGGAGACCTGTCACGTGCCAGCCTGCTTCAAATCCTCCACCATCATCCTTGTCCCTAAAAAACCAAGGCCCACAGGACTAAATGACTACAGACCCATTGCCCTGACCTCTGTGGTCATGAAATCATTTGAGCGCCTTGTCCTGTCCCACCTCAAATCCATCACTGACCCACTCCTGGACCCCCTGCAGTTCGCCTACAGAGCCAACAGGTCTGTAGACAATGCCGTCAACATGGCTCTCCACTTCATCCTCCAGCACCTGGACTCCTCAGGGACCTATGCCAGGATCCTGTTTGTGGACTTCAGCTCTGCCTTAAACACCATCATCCCAGCTCTGCTGCAGGACAAGCTCTCCCAGCTGAGAGTGCCTGACTCCTATCTGACAGGAGGCAGCACGTGAAGCTAGGAAAGCACGTGTCTGACTCCCAGACCATCAGCACTGGATCCCCGCAAGGCTGCGTTCTTTCTCCTCTGCTCTTCTCCCTGTACACCAACACCTGCACCTCCAGCCATCAGTCTGTCAAGCTCCTGAAGTTTGCAGACGACACCACTCTCATCGGACTCATCTGACACCACTCTCATTGGACTCATCTCTGATGGCGATGAGTCTGCCTACAGGTGGGAGACTGACCGTCTGGTGACCTGGTGCAGGCAGAACAACCTAGAGCTTAATGCTCTGAAGACAGTGGAGATGATAGTGGACTTCAGGAAAAACCCAGCCCAGCTGAACATCAGCTCCCTCATCAAAAAAGCTCAGTAGCGGATGTATTATTTGAGGCAGCTGAAGAAGTTCAACCTGCCAAGGACTATGATGGTGAACTTCTACACCTCCATCATTGAGTCCATCCTCACCTCCTCCATCACCATCTGGTACGCTGCTGCCACAGAGAAGGACAATAACAGACTGCAGCGTATCATCCACTCTGCTGAGAAGGTGATTGGCTGCAATCTTCCATCTCTCCAGGACCTGTACGCCTCAAGGACCCTGAGGCGTGCAGGGAAGATTGTAGCTGACTCCTCCCACCCTGGACACAAACTCTTTGAGACACTCCCCTCTGGCAGGAGGCTGCAGTCCTTCAGGACCAAAACCTCTCGCCACAAAAACAGCTTCTTCCCGTCTGCTATCAGCCTTATCAACAAGGCTAGAGAGCCCCACTGTTGCTGATCCCCCTGATCCCCAATTGCACCGATCACCAGCACAAATTCCTTGTATGTGGAAACATACTTGGCAATAAAACTGATTCTGATTCTGATTCTGATGAAACATTTGGGCGTTGACTGAGTGTTCAATACCCAGGTGGCATGAGTGGAAGAGCAAACCTCAGGGGTCAGAGGTCAGAGAATGTGTGTGGCTTCATGAATGTGTTCTGGGGTTGGCACAGACAGGAACAGCTGACCTGTCCTGTTTCCATCACATGACCAGGACCTGTGTTCAGAACAGGTCATGTGACCACGTCCTCACTCTTGAGCCTCTGCTCACTCTGCTCCATGGACTTATGTTAAAGAAGCTGTAGCCGTTCACCTGCCATTCATCATGTCAACTGCAGATGCCTGGTTCTTCTTTGTGGGTAAGACAGACAGTGCAGAGACCATGACCCCTGACCGTAATGACATCACAGTTAAGACCGTTCTCATCTTTGTAGTACTCAGCTTTGGAGCATCTCTGTGGTGTTACCATGCACCAAAATCAACCTGATGCCCATCTGATACGAAGACGAGGGGCCAGGATTGAAGGATCCCGTTCACTGAGGCATGCTGCAGCAGCCCTGCCCTGGGTCCAGATCTGTACCAGTCACTGGTGTAGACCCTTTGCCTTTGTTCACCACATGATAAAGTTGATAAAGGTTCTAATGTCTTCTTCAGGTCCTGGCTTAAGTAGGTCCTGTATCCTCTGGTTCTGTGCAGGTCACCTGTCTGATGCACCACCACCTCCTAGTTTTATGGATGATCATCCAGACCTTTGTGTGGGGGATCCTGGATTCTTGGTGGGTTGGGCCTCATGTCCAGTATGTGGTCAACTGAGAGGGATATGATCCTGCTTAATCCTGAATGCCCTGGGCATTTGTGCCAATGGGCAGGAATCCTGGTGGCAGGGGCTAAAGACCAGTGGTCTGCTCTTACTGATCAGGTGAACGACCTGCCTCACCTGTCTGGTTCACTATATAAGGCTTGTTGGTCCAGGTTTGTAGCCTCGTCTGAGGCCAGTTCACTTAGTGAGCTCCTGCTTAGGCTGAAGTTTGTCTTGAATGTAATAATCTTTATTTAAACAAAGGAAGAAACAGAACGTTCTCTCTGCACTCAGCTCCAGAATATACTGGACATGAACACACTCTTCTCTTCTGATTGGCTCACTGACCTGTTGTTACTCAGAGTCTCACTTCTGATTGGCTCACTGACTTGTTGTTACTAGAGCTCCAGAGAGCAGCCTGAGACAGGAGATGTAGAACTACACTGAGATGGTTTTTGGTTCTCAAAACCACTAATATATATTCTGATGGATATCAAGACTTCAGATAAAACACAGAAGTTAAAATATGGACCTTTAATGAGGACTGAACCATTTGACCAAAAACTTCTGTCTTCAAACAAATTATAGTTTTATCAATTTGACCTGAATCAAATAATGATTACAATAGTGAAATCATTGTTAAATTGTTAAATCATGAGCAGGAAGTCGACCTCTGGTTTTACTCCTCCCCACAGGATGAACTGGACTGGGCTGTGAGGCTCCACTGTCCCTTCACTAATTAGAGCTGTTTAATTAGAGCAGCTCATCTCTCCTTAGATTCTCCGTCTTATTTACAGGCAGCTGGATTTAAGGGAATTAGCTGCTTCTCATTTTGAAGAGGCCTCATTATGATTTACTGTTTGTGTTCATTCACTTCATGTGAGAAGAAGATTTAGAAACTCTGAACACAGCTCCATCATTAATGCTGTCTTTCTGAAACAGAGGCAGCTTCAATAAACTGCTCATGTCAGTGTTTCTCAGTGTGAATCTGTCTGTCTGTCCGTCCTCAGTGTGTCTGCACTGGAGGCTCCGAGGGTCTGCATCACACCTGTGACCAGAACCTCAGCTGAAGCTCTGAGGTCCAGTCTGCTGTTAGCATCAGTTAGTGTGAAGTAAATCGTGACCTCAGAGCAGTGAAACCATTAAAAGCTGGGTGGAGGTTCAACAATGTGGTGTGAACCTGCTGCCACAGTAAACAGAGGACAGTCAGTGTCTGTGGTCAGACACAGAAACAAAGCTGGCAGAGCAGAGGATGTGCACTGAACAGAGATATAAACAGTTTTGTTTTACTCCCTTTTTTTAAGTGTAAATTAAAGGTCAGAAACTTTTTCTGACCACACTGAAGGAAACTGTCTTTATTTCAGAGTTTAAATCTGTTAGGGATCATTTCTCCTTTAGATCATCCTCCACCTGACAGGTGGGAATCCAGATGTTGAATACACAGCATGATTACTGTAAAGGGGAGCTGTGATCCGCTGTGATCCTATGTGATCAGCTGTGATCGACTGTAATCCGCTGTGATTGGCTGTGATTTGCCACACCACTACACGAGTTGACATATGCTCACCATGGTAACGTATGAGTGCAGGGTTAGGGTTAGTCCTATGTCAAACATGTATCCTCCTGTTTCATACTCTTCAGTCAGAACAAAACCTGGACCAGAGGTCAAAATGCATCCTGTGTGTCCTTGGCGTGAGGGTCTGGACCAGAACTCCTCTGCTTTGACTGTTCAAATACACAGACACACACAGAAACACAAAAACACAGCCTCAGCGACACTTACAGCTTTCTATCTCCAGGGTGCAGTTCTGCTCATCCAGAGGGTATCTGCGCAGGTCCATCATGCAGGCAGCTGTCGTGGTGATCCTGGAAGAAGAAGGTTTAGATTGATGTGTGAAGAAGAAAATAAACTCATAGACACTCATTATCACACTCCACGGCTACAACTCCTCATTCACATACACCACAACACATCAGCTCAGTGCTGAGGGAAACACCTCACCTCACGAAGAGTCTCCTCCTCACAGCCTCAGTCAGACTGATCTGCTCTGATTCTGCTGTTTTGTCCGTAACTGCTGAGGTCACCTCAGCTCCCCATCCTCAGAGGAGCCTCGTGTTCAATCTTTATTACAACTATGAAGAATTGACTCAAAGATCCAGACAGAGAATCAATAATGGAGTCACTCTGGACTTGAGGAGGGTCACTGACCATCCTTACTCTGACTGGGGCTGTGGTCTCCTGGTCTCGGCTGGTTGTCAGCTGACACTAGACTGAAACCAGCTGATACTAGTCTGAAACCACCTGATACTAGACTGAAACCAGCAGAAACTAGACTGAAATCAGCTGATACTAGACTGAAACCACCTGACACTAGACTGAAACCAGGTAATACTAGAGCTGAAACCAGGTGATACTAGACTGAACCCAGCTGATACTAGACTGAAACCAGCTGACACTAGAGCTGAAACAGAGTCATACTAAACTGAACCCAGCTGATACTACACTGAAACAAGCTGATACTAGACCACTAGACTGAAACCAGCTGATACTAGACTGAACCCAGCTCACACCAAACCACTAGACTGAAACCAACTGATACTAGACTGAAACCAGCTGAAACTAGACTGAAACCAGCTGACACTAGAGCTGAAACCAGGTCATACTAAACTGAACCCAGCTGATACTCCACTGAAACCAGCTGATAATAGACTGAAACCAGCTGACACTAGACCACTAGACTGAAACCAGCTGATACTAGACTGAACCCAGCTGATACTGGACTGAACCCAGCTGACACTAGACCACTAGACTGAAATCAACTGATACTAGACTGAAACTAGCTGATACTAGACTGAAACCAGCTGACACTAGACCACTCAACTGAAACCAGCTGATACAAGACTGAATAATACAAAATATGTCATGAATATGCAAATTTGCATACTACATCATCTAGTGACATTTAGCATCTTAAACAGTAGATTTAGCTTCTGTCCATTATAGCTAGTTGTCTACAGTGGTTCCACAACTGTTTTCAACTATGTCCTCAATTTCACTCATTGACCAGACACGGTCCAGACAGGAACTAGTTTTTGACCTGGTCTTGTTAAGTCTACGACAACTCCTCTCACAGTAAGACCTTTATCCTAAAGACCTTTGATTTGTTCAGTTAGATAACAATTTCTAGTTTCTGTGGAGGTACACACACTTCTTACACAGACACATCTCACACACTCAGCTGCTACAGTGTGAGGATGTAAAAAGCCCCTCAACACATGAATATTCATCACATTCGTGGTGAATATTCTGGGACTGTCCGTCCTGTCCTGGACACACTCGACATATTAGGAAGCACCTGATGAATAATAGAGCAGGAGCACAGAGTGAGGACAGAGACCATCTGATGACGGGATCACACCAGATACACACTTGCACAGGTTCAACTGTATATTGCAGGTCGTGATGCTATAATGGCGACAGCATCTGTCCACAGACAGGCAGGCAGACGGACAGACAGAGAGAAAGAGAGACAGAGAGAAACAGACAGAGAGAGAGACAGATGGAGAGAGACAGACAGAGACAGACAGACAGACATATAAACACCTTCTAAATTCCTAAAACCACCTCTGTAGTAGTTCTAGCTACAGTATGTATCTCCAGAACCACATTGTACTACAATGACACGCACAGACTCACAAGGTGAAAACAACACCAGCCATGCTGCACAGTCAGCTCTAACTCTGACCTATCAGGAAAGCTGCAGGTCACCTGTTTCATAACAAGAACCACTGGAGAGGAGAGGAGAAAAAAAGTAGCAGAACCCAAACTACACTCCTGGGGGGGGGGGGGGGGGGGTACAGTGTGGAATCGGGGAAAAAAAAACCTCAGCAACATAAGCATATATAAACACATTTTTCAACACAAGGACTCAAAACAACTTGCTCCGGGGGAGGGGGGAAAGGGGTGAGGAGGTGATCCAGTGCAGACAGGCAGCCAGCCGCAGCCGCTGCCATTTCGGCGCAGCCAGCGGACCCCGCCCGCCGCACTGGAGGGGTGGAAGCGGCGAAGGCATGGGATGGGGTTGGGGGTTGGGGTGAGTTGCATATGTACATGTGAGAAGTGTCCGTGAATGTGTGTGTCTGCATAATCCTGGAGAGTCGCTTCGTCAATTCTCACAATCAGTGCCTCATTTCGCAGGGTGTCAACACGATGACACAGCAAGTTGCCATGGAGACATCCTTGATCGGGTCCCAGACGGAGTCAACAATCGACAGGTGTCCGTGGAGGAAGGAAGGGAGGGATAGGAGTAGAGAGCGTCTCATTGCAGCGATCTCATGGGGGAGTTGTTCCAGCACCGGCCTTGGCCAAGGCCTCCGCGGCGCCATGGCAAGGCCGGTGCTGCGGGGGCCGGAATGCAGATTAGATTATGACTGTTTGGGTTAGGGCGAGCAGTCGTATTTCAATAGACACGGCTTACTCTGTTTGTCCATTCTGGTCATCTACATCCATTCTCCTTTGCAAGGCTGAAAGCTTCTCCAAGATGTGACCCATATTGCGATTTATGACCACAGTCTGAGCATTAACAGCTCCTTCCAAGGTGGTTCCCAAATTGCGGTTCATAATCACAGTCTGAGCGCTTACAGCTTTACTCACTCCATCAATTATGTCGGGCAGCGTGGGGATTTGGTGTCTGCTCCAAGAATCGGCATGCCACGTTTGACTGATAGGATAGGTCCTGGTCGATTTGGGCAAATTCAAGCTGGTGTTCCGCAAAACCAAGTTGCGGCATTATTTGGAGTGAGCCCTAGTACCATCTGCAAACTGAAGGCCAAGTTCCATACAACAGGGGATGTCAGAGACAGGCTGCGAAGTGGGTGTCCCAAGAAGACGGCACCCCAAGAAGACCGTTTCCTCATCTTGTCAGCACTTAGGAACCATAGGCAGTCTTCTACAGATTTGCAGTCAAGGTTTGCAGGACGACATGCCCGACAGCTCTCTGCCCAGACAATCCGGAACAGACTGCACGCAGCCAATCTCCGGTCTAATAGGGCTGCCACGAGGCCTGCCATGACTGCCCTTCACCATCAGGCCCGTTTGTGCTGGTGTCGGCAACACGCGCACTGGAACCTGAACATGTGGAGGAGCGTTGAGTCCAGATTCTGCCTACAGCACTTGGATCCTAGGGTCAAAGTGTGGAGAAGATGCAGAGAACGCTTTAGTGATTGCTGCACCGATAGAACATCTTTTGGTGGATGCAGTGTGATGGTGTGGGGCCACATTTTCCTTGCTGAAAAAACGAGGCTTGTCATCATTGGAGGCAATCACAATGCAGAGAGATATCAAGATGAACAGTTCCAGTTGCCATGGCGCCGCGGATGGCTGCCTCGGTGTGTTGGTGCGCACTCTTGCCTTATTTTCTTTGTAAATTCAGTTTTCTGCCTTGGTTTCCGGAGCTCTTTCACCAGAGAAGAGCTCATTAACATCAGAGAAACAACTGCAGAGGATTTTTTCCACCTTTCTCGACTCACCTGTGGAATTATTGGACATTTTGGTCAGAGGTGCACTGACCGTTACTCTCGCAGTGAAACGCCGGAGGAGAGGAAAACCGCACACCGCTCCCAGGTATCTTTCTCTCCAAGGTGCGTTCACTGCCCAACAAGCTGGATGAACTTCAGCTACTGGTGCAGAAGAACAGAGACTTTTCTTCATCTTCCGGTCTGTGGTTCACGGAGACGTGGCTGTGTGGATCGATTCTGGACTCTGCGCTGGAGCTGGCCGGCTTCCAACTCTTCAGAGCGGATCGCGACACAGAGCTGTCCGGCAGAACGAAAGGTGGAGGAATCTGTTTACATGCTAACTGTGGCTGGTGCAGAGACGTGACAGTGATCCTGCAGCACTGTTCTCCTGACCTGGAGACTTTCATCATAAACTGCAGGCCCTTCTACTCCCCCCGTGAGTTCACCTCATTCATCCTGGTCAGTGTTTACATCCCACCACAGGCCACAGCAGATACTGTGTGTGGAGCAGACCAACCCGGACTCCGTAGTTATTGTCCTTGGTGACTTTAACAAAGGTAACCTCAGCCACGAACTGCCCAAATACAGACAGTTTGTTAATTGTCCGACCAGAGAGGGGAACACTCTGGACCACTGTTACACCACAATCAGTGGTGCTTATCACGCCGTCCCCCGGGCTGCACTGGGCCACTCTGACCATGTCATGGTCCACCTGATTCCCACATACAGGCAGAAACTAAAACTGTGTAAACCTGTTGTTTACAAGAACCTCCAAGAACCTCCAATTGCACCAATCACCAAAACAAATTCCTTGTATGTGGAAACATACTTGGCAATAAAACTGATTCTGATTCTGATTCTGATGAAATTCTGCAACCAGTGGCAATCCCATATCTCCACAGTCTGGGACCAAACTCTATCCTCCAAGATGACAATGTTCGCCCCCACAGAGCGGAGTTTATCAGAGACTACTTCCAGAATTTGGGAGTGGAGAGGATGGAATTGCCTGCCAGCAGTCCTGACCTCAACCCCATTGAACACTTGTGGGATCAGCTTGGGTGTGCTGTTCGTGCCAGAGTGACCAACACAACCATGTTGGCTGACTTGCGACAAATGCTGGTTGAAGAATGGGATGCCATCCCACAGCAGTGTGTGACCAGGCTGGTGACCAGCATGAGGAGGAGGTGTCAGGCTGTTGTGGGGCTGTGTATGGTTCTTCCACATGCTACTAAAGCTCCTGTTTGTTAAATGAATAAATTGTTAAATTGCCAATATGTCTTGTTTCTTCAGACTTCAATCATCCAATCTACCAAACAACACCAAACAAGAGTCAACAGCAAAAAAAAAGCTGTTTGGCATTGGCTGAGAAGATTTGGCAAGTCTTTCATGGGCACAACCCACATACTCAGCTCCGCTGCTCATCCCACAAATACATGTTCCTTACAAATGTGGCACCATTTAAAAGGGAAATAAACAGGCTTTCTGACGGTATAAGATTTATTGCCAAGAAGCATTGTTACATCAAAGAAATAATCTAGCAAACACAAATTTCCTTACTTTTTGTGCTTAGTTTATTAAAAATATCTCATCAGAGTCTTTACAGCTCCATCAGTGTCATTACGAGCTCCATCAGTGTCATTTGTGCAGCTGGTCCCAGTGGATCAGTCCAGGTGTAACCCTCTTTCCCAGTCTGACCGTGGAGCCAGTCCTAGTCTCTGTACTGAGATGGAGAACCCTACAAGCTGCTAAAGGCTCCAGCTGGACTCTCCTCCATGTGTCATTAACTTGATGCTACATAATGTTAATGTCTGTATTCATTAGTTAGGCTACAGTAGCATGCAAGCTGACTTCCTGTTACTGATATTATGAATGTGTTTGGCAAATGTTGCTATTGCTAGCTGGCTAATTGTCAGTGTTATGGTGGAGCATATCACAGCAGTGTTAGCGTGGGCTAATGGTTGTGTGTTGTGTTTTTGTCATCTCTCTGTTCAAAGAGTGAGTTTATTCAGTGTTCATTTAATCTTGTGTAAAAGCAACTGAGCATCAGCACAGACCAAACTTAACCAGGCTGGTCTGTGCTCCTTTAAGGACAGTCATCATCATCATCAACATCAGTCACAGCTAATGTGGTCTGATGCTGCTGAGTACACGATGATAATGATATTCAAACAGACAGTATGTGTATTACACATCATCTCTGCCAAACTGAGCCACTTACAACCAACATGTGTGTGCCGGTCGGTGGTGAGGTCATTCTGGGAAACCTAAATATAGCTGTGGTGTCAGCAGTGAGCATACTTGATGAATAATTGTGGGAACCCGCAGGGATAATGAGTCTGCAGCACAGCAGTGCGAAATAAATCTTCCCTCTTTCAGAAACTGTGGAAATGGAGGAGAGAGACCTGATGTCCTCCAAGGAGGAAGTGACTCCACGTAATCAACTAACACTGCATTATACTGTATCACCAGACTGAGGAGTGATCACTCATATTGATTAGGTGATCAGACTGAACCTTTAACCTGTGAGTCAGTGTCTGTGTCACTGGGTCACATGTGTAACTGATACATTTTATGACATTTACAGCTTAAAAATGTTTCTTCACTTAAACTCTCAGACTGTAACTTCTGTCTCTAGAGGTCTCATTATCAAAACAGTGACTAAAGACAGGGTTAGGTGACACCAAAAAGCAGTGTGGGATCATGGGAGTTGTAGTCTTCTCCTGGTTTGGATCACTCAGTGTCAGCGGTTCAGGAGGTTTTGACCTGGAGCTGAATTCTCCACAGTCTCCTCCTCTCCACAACAAACAGAGCAGCTGATTAGAACCAGTAAAAACACTGAATCAAACAGTTTCACATTTAAAGTCAGTGATTGGTCGACGCTCTTTAGTGACACAGGACGTCTCTAATTGACTGGAGCTGAGCTGTCTAACATTTCCTCTGATAACTTCAGATCCAGACGTCCGACGACTAAAATCTTTCATCTGGTTCAAATATAGAGCTGAAAACCACCAAGGTGGAAAAAGAGGATCTGAAATTTGAGACTTGAAACTGGATCAAAGTCACTTTGAGCTTCTGTCAGGCAAACACAACACTGACACATGAGCAGAGAGGATATGATATCACTGACAGCCGACCAATGAAACGGAACATTACTCATTATCACATTTTTCTCTGGTTTGGGAACTGATGGAAACATTAGTGATGATGAAGAACACAACTGAGCCAAAGCCATGACAAACCAGAGTTGAGACCAGGAGGCAGAGTCGCAGTCTTACACTCTTCTCTGCGCCTCTCTTAGAGCAGTCGCTGCCATTCACCCCCTAAAAACTGTGTCTGTCCCCCGACCACCTACATTTAAATATAATAAATCAAAAGCGAACAGAGGAGGAGTTAGACATGAAAACCTAATAAAAATTAGCACAACTGTTAGTCCAGAACCAAATAACAGGAAAATTAAATGTGGATTATTGAATATCAGATCACTCTCATCTAAATCTCTACTAGTCAATGATCTGATAACTGATCATAACATTGATCTGCTCTGTCTGACTGAAACCTGGCTGCAGCAGGATGAATATGTTAGTCTGAATGAATCAACACCCCCCACTCATGTTAATGTTCATATCCCTCGAGGCACAGGCAGAGGAGGAGGGGTGGCAGCCATTTATCACTCCAATTTATTAATGAATCCCAAGCATAAGGTTAATCATAATTCATTTGAAAGCCTTATTCTTAGTCTGTCACACCCAAACCGGAAGACACAAAAACCAGTCCTTCTAGTTACTGTATATCGTCCACCTGCCCCTTACTCTGAGTTCTTATCTGAGTTCTCAGAGTTTTTATCTGAGTTAGCTCTCAGCACAGATAAAGTTATCATGGTGGGTGATTTTAACATTCATGTAGATGTTGAAAGTGACAGCCTGAGTCATGCATTTAATTCATTATTAGACTCAATTGGCTTCTCTCAGCATGTTAATGAACCCACTCACTCTTTTAACCATACCCTTGATCTGGTTCTGACTTATGGGATTGACATCGAATATTTAACAGTTTCTCCCAGAAACCCTCTTTTATCTGACCATTCTCTGTTAACATTTGAGTTTTCAGTCATGGACTACACAGCATCTGGGAAAAAATCTATTACAGCAGGTGTCTCTCTGACAATACCATTAGCAAATTTAAAGAAAGGATCCCATCAGTACTTAGCCCACTGCCATGTATCAATGCAGTAGGGAACAGCTCTCTTAACTTCACATCCACACAGGTTGATGATCTTGTTGACAGGACTGTAGCCTCACTGCGTGCAACTCTAGATACTGTGGCCCCTCTGAGGAGGAAGGTAGTGAGTCAGAGAAGGCTAGCTCCATGGTACAACTCAGAAACACGAGCTTTAAAGCAAAATTCAAGGAAGCTAGAAAGGAAGTGGCGTTCTACTAACCTGGAAGAATCTCTAAAGGCTTGGAAAGACAGCCTATTGGCGTATAAAAAAAGCCTCCGTAAAGCCAGAACATCCTATTATTCATCATTGATAGAAGAAAACAAGAACAATCCCAGGTTTCTGTTCAGCACTGTAGCCAGGCTGACAGACAGCCACAGCTCTGTTGACCCATCTATACCTTTAGCCCTCAGTTGTAATGACTTCATGAGCTTCTTTACAGATAAAATTGTCTCTGTTAGAGAAAAAATTCACCATCTCCTCCCCACAGCTGGCTCAGATGTACTGTCCAGTTCAGCAGCCTCAGAGTCCACTGTAACTGGCTTATATTTTGACTGTTTCTCTCCTGTACATCTCCCTGAGCTCACTTCAACAGTTTCTTTATCTAAACCATCAACTTGTCTTCTTGACCCCGTTCCAACAAGGCTGTTCAAAGAAGTTTTTCCTTTACTTGACACCTCTATATTAAGTCTGATTAACTTATCTTTATCAACTGGTTATGTACCGCAGGCTTTTAAAGTTGCAGTAATTAAACCTCTACTTAAAAAGCCTACTCTTGATCCTCATGTTTTAGCCAATTATAGACCTATATCCAACCTCCCCTTTATTTCCAAAATCCTTGAGAAGGTCGTTGCAAACCAGTTATGTGATTATTTGCACAGGAATGGTTTGTTTGAAGATTTTCAGTCAGGTTTTAGAGTCCATCATAGCACAGAAACTGCTCTGGTTAAGGTTACCAATGATCTCCTCATAGCTTCAGACAATGGACTTGTCTCTGTACTTGTCCTACTAGATCTTAGTGCCGCATTTGACACCATCGATCATAAGATTTTATTACAGAGACTAGAACACATGGTCGGCATCAAAGGAACCGCACTAAGCTGGTTTAAGTCATATCTGTCAGATAGACTCCAGTTTGTTCATGTTAATAATGACTCCTCTATCATAACTAAAGTCAGTCATGGAGTTCCACAAGGTTCTGTGCTAGGACCAATGCTCTTCAGTCTATATATGCTTCCTCTGGGAAACATTATTAGGAGGCACCAGATGAATTTTCATTGTTACGCAGATGACACCCAGCTGTACTTATCCATGAAGCCAGGTGAGACTAACCAGGTAGCCAAGCTTCAGGTCTGTCTTAAGGACATAAAAATCTGGATGACCAGTAATTTCTTACTCTTAAATTCAGACAAAACTGAAGTTATTGTAATTGGCCCAAAACACCTCAGAGATACACTATGTGATAATATACTGACTCTGGATGACATCACCTTGGCCTCCAGTGCTACAGTCAGAAACCTTGGTGTCATTTTTGACCAGGACTTGTCCTTTACTTCACATATAAAGCAAGTCTCTAGGACAGCCTTCTTCCACCTGCGCAATATTGCTAAAATCAGACCCATTCTATGTCTAAAGGATGCTGAAAAACTAGTTCATGCATTTGTTACCTCAAGACTGGACTACTGTAACTCTTTATTGTCAGGATGTCCCAAAAATTCAGTAAAAAGCCTCCAATTGATCCAGAATGCGGCAGCACGAGTACTGACAGGAACCAGGAAACGAGATCACATCTCTCCTGTGTTAGCCTCTCTGCATTGGCTCCCTGTAAAATCCAGGATAGAATTTAAAATCCTCCTCCTCACCTACAAAGCCATTAATGGTCAGGCACCATCGTACCTTGGAGAGCTTATAGTTCCCTATTTTCCCAATAGGACACTTCGCTCTCTAAATGCAGGTCAACTTGTGGTTCCCAGAGTTTGTAAGAGTAGAATGGGGGGCAGAGCCTTCAGCTATCAGGCTCCTCTCCTGTGGAACCAGCTCCCAGTGTGGGTTCGGGAGGCAGACCCCCTCTCTACCTTTAAGATCACGATTAAAACTGTCTTGTTTAGTAAAGCTTATAGTTAGGGCTGGCTCGGGTATGTCCTGACCCATCCCTTAGTTATGCTGCTATAGAGCTAGACTGCTGGGGGATTCCCATGATTCACTGGGCGCTCTCTACCTATTTCTGTCTCTCTCCCCCTCTCTCTCTCGATGACCTCATGCCATTAACTTTGTTTCCTTTTCTCTCCCGTAGTTTGTGCTTCTCCTCTCTCTCCCTCTCTCTGTCCTCATTCTGCAGGTATCTCTGCCTCGGGAGCAGCAGGATCCAGATCCACCACTACTCATCTTTACTATTAACCACTGTTACCTGTCATCATTATTATTGATAACACCATTACCTACACAGCTGTTCCTGGTCTCTCTCTCTCTCTCTCTCTCTTCTCTCCCCTCTCCTCCCCCTCCCCCTCTTTCTATCTTCTCCTAAACCCAACCGGTCGAGGCAGACGGCCGCCCACCCTGAGCCCGGTTCTGTTGGAGGTTTCTTCCTGTTAAAAGGGAGTTTTTCCTCCCCCCTGTCGCCAAGCGCTTGCTCGTTGTGGGAACTGTTGGGTTTTTCTCTGTAACAAAGTAAGGTCTTGACCTTACCCTGTAAAGTGCCTTGAGATAATGTATATTATGATTTGGCGCTATACAAATAAAATTGAATTGAATTGAATTGAACTCAACAACATGTAGAACAGAGGTCTGGTTGATTTAATGAGGAACAGGTACAGGTGATAACTTTAATATTTTTACTGAGCCAGTGGAAATAAATCCATCAGAACAAATGCAGACATGGAGCGGAGCAGTTTAAAAACCCAGGAGAACGTCCCTCTGTTGTTTTGCTGATTTTGCAGCAGCCATGTTTGTGTTTCTGTTGTGGTTGTGTGAGTAATTTCTAGTGTGTGCTGTTGTGATGTTAAACCTTTAGACCTGCTCAGAAACACAGGCTGATATGATGATAGCATAATTAAACTGTCATCTGTTGATGAGATATCAAACAACAGCATAAAGACATCTGCTCCGTCAGGTCTCAGGCTGAGATGCTAATGGAGACTGTAGCATGAAGCTAACAGACTGACAGTGAGCTGCACCTACATCACTGTGGTGTTCCCGCCTCACAGGCACAGAGATTGGAGGAGGAGGAGGAGGAGGAAGCTGACTTTGGGGGTGGAGCCCTGACACACAGAGACATGTTTACCTTGCAGGAGAGAGGAAGTGATGGGGCCAGCCCCCCCCCCTCCCAGGGTTCTGGACTAATGCAGCCTCTGCTCTCTGTCCTCCACAACATGCTCTTCCTGTCTGAAGCTTCTGAGTCTGTCGGTGCACTGCTTTGTGCTCTCTGTGCTGCTGCTACATTATACCAACCTGTAGTCAATCAGAATGGACAATCACAGGTACATTAATTACACCTGAGACCAGTGTTACTTAAAAATCCAGGTAACTCACCTTCCTGTTTTAACAAACTGAGTTTGAATATTGAAGATACTGAATATTTTAAATGAAATGTACTCACAATAATAATATTTCTAGGATGTTAAAACTGTGTCTCCATGGTTACAGTGAGTCTAAAGTTATCACCTGTACCTGTTCCTCATTAAAAACAACCAGACCTCTGTTCTACATGCTGTTGAACTGTGTTCTTAGATCATCACAAACGTTTCCATCAATTCCCAGAGAAATCTGTGATTTTAATCACGATAACGCGCCGTCTCAGTGGTCGCCTGTCAGTGATGTCATATCCTCTCTGCTCATATGTCAGTGTGTGTCATGGGTGGGCAGTTGTCCTCTCCCAGAATGCCTCTGAACTCTGAGAACTGAATTATTGATGGTGAGGGGCCCACTGCTACCTAAGTTAGCTCCATGGAGCTCACCTGGTCATGGCTGTGCTCCCCTGAACAGTCTCCATAAGGGATTCACTGCTGGTACTCCCTCTCACAGCAGCATTCAAATCTGATGGAGCCTCTGAGGATCTGAATCTGGATCTGTGTTTGTCAGCTGCTCTGGTGTGTGATCAGGACCAAACATCATGTTGTGAGCAGGTTTTGTTGGTGCACAATCTCACAGTCTCTTCAACATGAAGAGCTCACTCATGTAATTATTAATACACATTTGCTCTGTTTTACTGACATCCACCTCTATGCTGTGATTGGCTGACAGGATCTGTAGTGAGTGGTGGGTCCTCATGATGTAGGACTGTAGGACCACCTGCAGTGGTTCCACAGTGGGTACTGTGTCACCCTGAGGATGGCCCTGGACATACACTCTTTTATTGTGAAGCACAAACAAGAAATTTGTCACTGAGTTAGTGGAGCTTTGTTAATGGTGCCAGTCTTCAGTAAAACTGGTCTACACAATGATGTTGACACCATTTTTGGCCAGTAACTGGTTTGTGCAACGAATGTTCACATCAACTTGAAATAAAACAGATCATCAGTGATATCATGTAACTGCTGACATCAATGACTCATCACCTGATGACACGTGAACACAGAGCAGGAGCAGCTCTCACCTGAGACCATAGAGCACAGTTCCATCAGGGTGCAGTCTGATCATTCGGTTCTTCACCGTCACCCCATGGACAAAAGACTTCTTGTCATTGATGAAGTAGGTGTCGGGGACCCACAGCTGGTCGGCCACACGGTTGTCCAGGGTTAGGTTGAGAGGGATGCCGGTGTAGGACAGACGCTTGTCTCTCCAGGACTGCTGGAAGTACATGGTGATGGTGTAGTCCTGAGGGGATGACATGGAGTGAGAGGAAGGTTAACACATCAACACGACTCATGATCTGTGCAGTTTCCTGCGTGTTGATCTGTTTCCTCTGTCAATGAGAGCTGGTGTAGCATCTGCGATTAACAAATACAGACTGACATAAAAACTAAGAGGCACACGCACAGTGATTACACAGTTATTACACAATTATTATACAGTTATTACAAGGAATTACACAGTTATTACACAGTGATTGCATAACCTCAGAAATGGTTTCTTTGATATCTCAGTCCAGAATGAGGTTCATCTGGAAACTGGTCTAGAAAATTTTCAGTCAGAGGAGTGATGAAAACAGGGTTGGACTGTGTGCCATGCCCCCTCAGTATCTCCAGGACAGGACCATTTGGTCACAGTCTGAGTAGACTAACATGAAGTGTGGAGTTGCCCAAGACTCAGTCCTCGGGCCTCTTTGAATTATCACCTACAGTCTTCCAAATTATATAAAACAACAAATCAATAATCAAAATTATTACTACTACATCCAGAGCTACCTCCTATCACATGGAGGACACAGATCCATGGATGAGTGTCTTGAACTTATCAGTGATTGGCTGAACGTCCTTCACCTGAAGACAAAACTAAAATAACATCTTTATTGTGTAAATGTCTAAAGGTTGGTGGTAAGCAGTCATCATGAGGATCTGTCTTTAAAAATCAAGACTGAAATCTTACAGTCACATGAAATCAGCAGCAGTCTTCAATCATCCTAGAATCTTCTAGAATCAGAGAATTCAGGTCCAGACATGATCCTCACATTCAGGTGGACTGACTGCTGTACCAGGTCAGGTGTTTTTCTCCTGAACTGAAACAAGCAATAAGGTGTTGTGCTGTTAAATTTGTCTGTTAATATAAATGAAATGCGGAATCACCAGTCAACACAAAATCACTGTCATTAAAAATATAACAGGGGCGTCAATGTCTGGTACCAGCAGGGCTGCCGGCTCTCAGCTGACACAGATCTCACACCTCACAAGCTTTTTCTCACACAAACGTTTCTTGGTTTCCTCTGATCAAGGCCGTACCACTACTGAGGTCTCAGTGTTTTCTAACGTGTATCTTATAAATGCTTGGTCTTGCTCAGCAGCAGGAGAAGTGACTGATGTCTTTGTGGTATTGGGTGAAGTGAATCATCTTATCATTAGATCAGCAACCTAGGCCAACAGCTGAAACCTGATACTGGAAGGTTTTACTGGTGGACTGTTCGTGGTTCTTCATCATCATCACCAGCTCCTGTACATCTCACTACGTTCAAAAGTCCATCCACCATGATGCTAGTTAGTTTCAGTGCAGTGAATTAACTAGCTAACTAGCTAACATTAATTCCATCCAGTGTCAGATTAAGAAACTGTCAACCAAAATTGAAATTATTTTTATTTATCAGTTGATATGTTTAATTTCTCCACTGATACAGATGAAAAGGAAGAGAGAGCATCATTTTTTTCTTTTACTGAGGAGTGGCTTCCGTCTGGCCACTCTACCATACAGGCCTGATTGGTGGAGTGCTGCAGAAATGGTTGTCCTTCTGGATGGTTCTCCTCTCTCCACAGAGCAAAGCTGGAGCACTGTCAGAGTGACCATCAGGTTCTTGGTCACCTTCCTGTCTAAGGCCCTTCTGCCCCGATCGCTCAGATTGGCCCGGCGGGCAGCTCTAGGAAGGTGGTGTCTCGGAGGTCTACAGACAATTCCTTGGACTTCATGGCTTGGTTTGTGCTCTGACATGCACTGTCAACGATGGGACCTTATATAGACGGGTGTGTCCCTTTCTAAATCATGTCCAATCAACTCAATTTACCACAGGTGGACTCCAATCAAGTTGTAGAAACATGTGAAGGATGATCAGTGGAAACAGGATGCACCTGGGCTCAATTTTGAGTGTCATGGCAAAGGCCGTGAATACTTAGGTACATGTGATTTTTTTTTTTTTTTTTTTTTTAATATATTTGCAAAAATTTCAAGCAAACTTTTTTCACTTTGTCATTATTGGGTACTGTGTGTAAAATTTTGGGGTAAAAAATTAATTTAATCCATTTTGGAATAAGGCTATAACAAAATGTGGACAAAGTGAAGTGCTGTGAATACTTTCCGGATGCACTGTATACTGTAAAACCAGTCAGTCCTACAGATATACACAGAACCTCCTAACAGTAATGTAAAGTGTTTACAATATGGTGAATAGATCAACATGTATTCACTTGTCTGCTGGATCATCACAGTCTCAACGTACAGTCATCAGTTAGAAAATGAATACAAATACTGATGTAGCTTCCTAGACAACAGGCTAAATTCTACTGCAGCTCTGATCTGCATTGATATAAACACAACACCCAGGTGAACCCGCTAGTTTTCACTTTAGGTAACGTCTTTCAGAGCACATACACACATCTGTCACCTGTCACCTGTCCAGCACAGTGATGTTAAACCAGCTCCGGGATGACAAAGTGAGCTGCAGCCCCGATATAAGTTTTAAAAACACATAATCACTGATCAAAGCGTCTCACACAACAACCCGGGGACAAGAGACTCCACAGATCTGTTTTATCAGTTTGCACAGCAGCTAACAGCTCACTGTCTCTCCACTATCTTAGTGTGTCTTTGTAACTGCATGTGTGTCCTCAGTCCGAAAAGACAGGTAAACTCCACTGGCAGTGGAAAAGGGTTCAATCTGCTTTTATTAGCAGGTTTACCTGTGTTCAGAAAACCTGTTTTTGGACGAAAGGTTTTGATAGAAAGCCCCAACACTGGTCAAGAGCTGCAGCTGTAACTTGAAGCTCTAGAGGAAGTTGTTGTTCTTCATTCTCTAATGCAGGACTGAGGCCAGACAAGCTGCTACACTGATGTCCTACTAGATCTTAGTGCTGCATTTGACACCATCGATCATAAGATTAGAGCATATGGTCAGCATTAAAGGAACCGCACTAAGCTGGTTTAAGTCATATTTGACTCCAGTTTGTCCATGTTAATAATGACTCTTCTATCATCACTAAAGTCAGTCATGGAGTTCCACAAGGTTCTGTGCTAGGACCAATACTTTTCACTCTATATATGCTTCCTCTGGGAAACATTATTAGGAGGCACCAGATAAATTTCCATTGTTACGCAGATGACACCCAGCTGTACTTATCCTTGAAGCCAGGTGAGACTAACCAGGTAGCCAAGCTTCAGGTCTGTCTTAAGGACATAAAAACCTGGATGACCAGTAATTTCTTACTCTTAAACTCAGACAAAACTGAAGTTATTGTAATTGGCCCAAAACACCTCAGAGATACACTATGTGATAATATACTGACTCTGGATGACATCACCTTGGCCTCCAGTGCTACAGCCAGAAACCTTGGTGTCACTTTTGATCAGGACTTGTCCTTACTTCACATATAAAGCAAGTCTCTAGGACAGCCTTCTTCCACCTGTGCAATATTGCAAAAAATCAGACCCATTCTTTGTCTAAAGGAAGCTGAAAAGCTAGTTCATGCATTTGTTACCTCAAGACTGGACTACTGTAACTCTGTATTGTCAGGATGTCCCAAAAATGCAGTAAAAAGCCTCCAATTGATCCAAAATGCTGCAGCACAAGTACTGACAGGAACTAGGAAACGAGATCACATCTCTCCTGTGTTAGCTTCTCTGCATTGGCTCCCTGTAAAATCCAGGATAGAATTTAAAATCCTCCTCCTCACCTACAAAGCCATTAATGGTCAGGCACCATCGTACCTTAAAGAGCTTATAGTTCCCTATTTTCCCAATAGGACACTTCGCTCTCTAAATGCAGGTCTACATGTGGTTCCCAGAGTTTGTAAGAGTAGAATGGGGGGCAGAGCCTTCAGCTATCAGGCTCCTCTCCTGTGGAACCAGCTCCCAGTGTGGGTTCAGGAGGCAGACCCCCTCTCTACCTTTAAGATCAGGCTTAAAACTGTCCTGTTTAGTAAAGCTTATAGTTAGGGCTGGCTCGGGTATGTCCTGACCCATCCCTTAGCTATGCTGCTATAGAGCTAGACTGCTGGGGGATTCCCATGATGCACTGGGTGCTCTCTCTCTCTCTCTCAACTACTTTATGCCATTAACTTTGTATTTTTTTCTCTCCCGTAGTTTGTGTTTCTCCTCTCTCTCCCTCTCTCTGTCCTCATTCTGCAGGTCTCTCTGCCTCTGGAGCAGCAGGATCCAGATCCACCACTACTCATCATTACTATTAACCACTGTTACCTGTCATTATTATTGATAACACCATTACCTACACAGCTGTTCCTGGTCTCTCTCTCTCTCTTTTCTCCTCTCTCCTCCCCCCACCCTCCCTTTTTTATCTCGTCCTAAACCCAACCGGTCGAGGCAGACGGCCCCCCACCCTGAGCCCGGTTCTGTTGGAGGTTTCTTCCTGTTAAAAGGGAGTTTTTCCTCCCCCCTGTCACCAAGCACTTGCTCTTTGTGGGAACTGTTGGGTTTTTCTCTGTAACAAAGTAAGGTCTTGACCTGACCCTGTAAAGTGCCTTGAGATAATGTATATTATGATTTGGCGCTATACAAATAAAATTGAATTGAATTGAATTGATTTACAGCACCTTGTGTCACAAAGTGGTATGACAACTGGCGTTAGCTGTTAGCATGCTAATGTCAGTTGATACCTCTGAAATACAATAGATGGTGGTGTTGGTTGTGACATCATCACTTCGGCTCCGTGGATGAGTGGCACTCTGTGGATAGTGTTGGTTCATTTTGAACATTTTAAACTAAAACTCTGGACAAATCTTACACACTGCAGCTTTAAATCTTAATAAAATGTAAACAGGTGAGTTATATAAAATTCAGCCCGTACAGTTTTCATGAAGGAAGAAATTAGCTCTAGAGACCAAAACAGTTTTGTACCAGGCTGTAAAGTTGGACATTTTAACATGGGAGTCTATGGGGACTAACTCACTGTTGGAGCCAGACTCTAGTGGTCATTAGAGGAATTGCAGCTTTTAGCTGCTTGGTTCATCCACCCTGACCTTTTCCCTGAAAGTGTGCCTGGCTGTTAACAGTGTCACACTACTCTGACTGATGACATATCATTTGAGTTATCCATACGTTGAGCTGGTGGAGCTTTTCTCCAGAGGACAGTGTGGTCCAGACCCAGGATGCTGTGGTTGTGCTGACCTCCAACATGGAGATAGAAAAACAGGTGCAGCACATTTTGTGGAGCTTTAACCTGCTGATTTGTGTCTTTGGGGTGTTTTTGTATTGCTGCTGCAGTTTCTGCATCATGTCTCATAGAAAGGTCTGATTTTGTCAACATGACTAAGATGTTTTCATGGTAACAGCCTTGATGAGACTGTAATGAGACGATAATGAAAACTGACTCTGAGGTTTTTCAGCTTTGAGGAATAAAACAACATTGGTGTTAACATTGATGTAATGATGAGTAGCTCTGCTTGATCAGAAGTTAAAAGCAGACATTTCATACTCATCTGTTTCTGAGAGAGATGTCTGACAGCCAGTGGTGGTGGTGTGGTGTGGTGTGGATGAGGTCTGTGTCTTTCCACAGCTCAGAATCAGATTACTGATGTTGGGTAAAATCAAGACGGGGTCCATGAATCACTGATCTTCACACATGTTAACATCACACAGTGAAATGGCTCCATCTTGTCAACCAGTCACTGACTATTAAAGACTCAGGACTGTGGTGGAGTCTATAAAGGGTTAAAGAGAGGAGGTTCTGTTAGGGTCTATAAAGGGTTAAAGATAGGAGGTTCTGTCAGGGTCTATAAAGGGTTAAAGATAGGAGGTTCTGTCAGGGTCTATAAAGGGTTTAAGAGAGGAGGTTCTGTTAGGGTCTATAAATGGTTAAATGGAGGAGGTTCTGTTGGGGTGTATAAAGGGTTAAACAGAGGAGGTTCTGTTGGGGTGTATAAAGGGTTAAACAGAGGAGGTTCTGTTGGGGTGTATAAAGGGTTAAACGGAGAAAGTTCTGTTGGGTTCTTTGAAGGGTTAAAGATATGAGTTTCTGTTCGGGTCATAAATCTGTTTAGAGACCGACATCACAACTTCATGAAGAACTGCTGTGGTGCAGATCTGAAAACATCAACAGAAATATGGGCTAAACATGGCTAAGCTAACTATGCTAACTACGTTTAGACCACCCAAAGCATCATGGAAACTCTGGTGAGTAAAGGACCAGACTTATCTATAGATCCTCTGATTCATCCACATACACCTGTGCCAGTGTTAGAGGGAGGAGCTCACCTCCAGCTTCAACAGACAGGGTTCACCTGACATGTGATGTCAGAGGCCAGGGGTCAGGGGCCAGGGGTCGGGGGCCAGGGGTCAAACCACCAACACTGACTGATTATGAACCCTCCACTGACAAGATGCATTAAAAAGCCTCTGATGAAGATCAGGCGTTTCAACTGGTTAACATCCACATGATGTTTTATATAATAAACAGATGATGAGTGAAATAATCAGTCAACATGTAACCTAGGTGACTTTAAAAAGGTTATAATTAATAAACAATTTAAGTAAATTAATTATTAATTTAAGTTAATGGTTAATTTAAATGTGTTAAAAATATTTACAAGGTTAAAAACAATGATAGTAAAATAGTTGTACTGCTCCTTGAACAACATCACTGTAACAGCCAATCAATGAGCTGTAGCTCCTGACCAGACAGAGGAAAGAGAACATAAAATTTTGTAGCAGCAGGATGCAGGTCAACCACTACTCATCATTAATATTTACCACTGTTATCTATCATTATTATTTATAACACCATTACCTATACAGCTGTTCCTGGTCTCTCTTTTCTCTTCTCTCCTTTCTCCACCCCCTACCCCCTCTTTCTCCTCTTAAACCCAACCAGTCGAGGCAGATGGCCGCCAACCCTGAGCCCAGCTCTGTTGGAGGTTTCTTCCTGTTAAAAGGGATATTTTTCCTGGGGCTGGGATATTTTTTTTCTTTGGTTTTGCAGTCTTTGTGTCGAGGATTGTGTCTAATTAAGTTTAACAGCACTTGGTGAGTTAATTGTTTTATTTTACTATGTAATCAGCTCAATCAGCACCCCGTATTACATGTAGAATATTTACTTTTATCTGCTTTATACCCAAGTTACAGTAATAATATTAAGTGTGAATTGTGAATTTGTAAGTATTTGCTGTAAAAAAGAAGCCACGTGCAACAGGCTGGACCAAGTTCCAATGTGTTAGTCACCAAATTGCTCCGCCATTACACAGTGTGTGTGTGTGTGTGTGTGTGTTGAACCATGTCGCTAACTGAAAAACTCTACTCAAGTTTTTAATGAAGCTAATTGGCAGGAAAAAGACTAAATTATATGTCTGTATACTGCACTGTTACACAACAGGCCACTTTTTCCAGGTTGGAGAATTGTTGCAGCATCTCATTCCCACGCAGCAGAAATGAGATGTGGAGTGACCCAAAGGACAAAGTCAATGGACAGCGTCCGTGAACTGTACTTCCCATCAGGACTTCATTCTGTTTCATCAGTCAACACCATGACTGAGTGTTTCCACCTTGAACTGCAGTGAACCAATGACAGTCTCATAAAAACAGATTCAGACAGCCAGGGATTCATACGTCATAGAACCTAAGGAACCAATCCTGTCAACTTGTGGGGACGGGGGGCAGGGATAAATACACCTGAAACCTTGTCAGTACAGAGAGCCAGAGTTAGCATTAGCACAACTACTAATACTGTGTCAGCCACTGCCAGTTACAAGCTAACAAACAACATAAACAAATAAAAGATGCTAACTACGCTAACCGTTCTGATACATCTGCTAGTCTCTGATTCTGCTCTCAACAGACTGAGGCTCAAATTGTGACTGGGGCTCTCTGATGTTTCCTCCTCTAACCATCTTCATACTCTCTGCTCGTTCACCTGGACACCTGGAGCAAGCAGGTGGTGGGCGGGGCCAAGGCCTGAGCCAGGTGACTCAGTCAGGAAGTCAGAGTAGATGAGTTTCAGACCAATTTTTATTAAAACATGTTCAACTAAATATGAATCATAGCAGATGATTTTACAGAGTTTAAAACGTGTGGAGGAAGTTTAAATATCACATATCGGTTTTCAATATAATTACATTGTTAAAAAACTAAGAGTTAAAATATTCCGTCAGTCTGGTGCTGGAACTCTGTCTCTCTCCTCTGAGATTTGATAAACTGACTGACAATCAAATCAAAGCATGAGTGAGCCAGGTGAACATGAGTGAGCCAGGTGAACAGGTGAACAGCCACTTAATCAGCAAACAGGAGGAGGAGTAGGAGGAGGAGGAGGTGTGAGAAGCGAACCAACAGACCACAGAGGAAATCAAGAGAGACAGGGCATTAAAGAGGAACTGTGGTAAAAGCCCTGCAGGTGTTCTGATGATGTAAGACTTCTTCAGCTGACCTCAGGTAACATGGAGGAAGCTGCATCAATGCTCATCTGACGTGCTCGGCTGCACTTCAGATTCCACTCAGCTCTGTTTCCAGCGTTCGCTGCAGTTTGTGAAGATGCTGATGCAGTGTTTCCAATGACCTGGAGGGAGGAAACTTTCTGAAAAAACAAATCCCCTCTGTGGTCACACAACAACACACAAACACAGTGAACATGCCTGCCTGTGACCTACTGCATATTCAGCTACAGTCCACACCTGTCCTGAATGATGGTGACTCCCTACATCTCCACACCAGTTTCTCTAAGTTGAATATATGAAAACAGTCATATTTTGATCACTGTGGCAGATGCTGTGACACGAGTCATGATATCAGTGTCAATGATCAATATATAAAATGATGAAGAAGATGACAAAGAAGATGATGTGTGGTCACTGTGACAATTCATCATTGGTCTGTGTGTCAGAAGCAGTTGCTGTGATGTTTCTTTTGGTCACAGTAAGATGTAAATGATGTGTAGATGAAGTGTGCAGCTCCACATAAAGACCTCAGACTTTTCACAGCTGTTGACTTGTGGTCCACACAGTGAAGGTACAGGTTTAGTATCAGCTGCACTGGACTCATTCAGCTCTTGAAGCTTGAAGAGACCTGTATCAAAGGTTCTAGGTCGGGTCCTGGTCTGTCCAGGATTCAGATGTTCAGTCAGTTTGTAAAGACCTGAACTTCTGAGCTGGAATAAGACAGAGTCACTGCAGCTGTTAGAGGCTGGTAATAAAGTGGAGATGACATCAGCTCAGTGAGAAAGTGCTGCCTCATAAAACTGTGTGTGTGTGTGTATGTGTGTGTATGTGTGTGTGTGTGTTGTACAGTCCCATTGGGGATGAAGACTTTCTAAGAGTCTATTATTAGAAGCAGCTGTTCCACTCCACCATCATCATCATCATCATCATCATCATCATCATCATCATCACTGTGGCTCCGGTGTTTGTGAACTTGAGCTCAGGCCTGAGTATGGTGCAGGGAGAGGAACAGGCAGCTGCCCTGAGTCTGTGACTGTGTGCTCTCTCTCTCTCTCTCTCCCTCTCTCTGTTTAAATTTCACTGCAGCAAACAAACAGGCAGCTCTGCAGAACATGACTCCATGCTAACCCCACTGCAGTGTGCTGCTGTCTGACCTAATTCTTCCCTATCCTCAGCCATCTCTGGATGCAGCCTGGAACACATCATCACAGAGGGGGTGGGCTAGGTGGAGGGGGGGCAGGGGGCAGTCCTTTTCGGCCCTCTTCAACTTCAGATCTGACAGATGTGAAGCTGCAGCACAGCTCAGCTGTGATTGGGACACTGATCACTTGAATTCATGTGCAGGAGAAAAAACATGCATGTTAATCTGCACATGTGCAAAACATCATGGGACTGTAAATATGTTCACTCAGGGTGACAGACACACCAACGCTGCAGGTTTGGCCAGTGTTCCCAGAACCAGAACCTTTTGGTTCCTCTGCTCCTCACCTGTGAAACCAGCTTCCTGAACACCTGAGATCTGCTCAGACTGTCAGTTCAGGTAAATCAGGGCTGAAAACATCACTGTCTGCTGCAGCTCACCAGTAAATCACATATTAACATCTTAATCTGTATTCATGGGTTAAAAGTCTTGTATCACTGCAGCTCTTCTTTTAAAACGACTTAATTAAATATGTTCATTTTATTTATTCAAACCTGTTTTACTGTTTTTTTTTAATGTTATTGTAATTTAATCTTAATGTTCTATTTTACATGTATTTGAATATACAGCACTCTGAACTGCCTTGTGTATGAACGGTGCCATGACAAACATGTTCACCACCAACATGTACCATGTGTATCCGAGCCTGCTGTTCAAGCTCCAAACACTATGAAAACTCTTCAGTGAGCCACACTGGCTGACATCTTGCTCCCAGAATCACTCACTACAGAACCAAATGTGGATTAATCTGCCACTGAAAATAGTTCCCTGCTATGTTTCAGTCTGTTTGAGTAACATTTGCTAAAAACAACAGTGACCAGCTGTTTCAGGAATTTTTTAAATATATATATATAATTACATAAGATATAATATGTACAGTAGGAACAAAAGTCAGAACATATGGAGAGACAGATTCACATTGTTACTATATGAAGGTCGTGGTTAGTCTTCAGCATCAGGTAACAGCTCAGGTGTTAGAGCTGGGTGCCTGTTAATATGTTGGTGAATCAATTCCCAACATCACAGTAGTTTCGGAGACCTGACCGAGCCCCATCTGATGAATCAGCTCATGTACTTCTATATCATATACATGGTCTGCTTTCTTGTTACAGGTTAGGTTCAAACCAGCTCCACACTGAGGTAAATCAGTCATTACAGACTGATCACCATCAACATTTGGATCAATACAATGTACTGTCAAAATCTCAACATGTACCAGTGACTAATTTCACTCAGTACTTTACTTCTATGCTATGTTTTATTCATGAGCTTCAGAATCATTAGACAGACGAGCTCCAAACATCAGGAAACATATGTCTGCTGTAGACGAACCCTGGAGCTGACAGTCACCCTCCAGATGCGGACAAAAGCATTTGTAAAATCTATTGTGATATTAGACCAGTCATTTCTACAGCTGGTTGTGTGTCCAGTCTCAGGTCCACTGGGACTGGAACAGGAGAGTCCACTGAGTCCATGACTCTAATCTATGAATCTGTCTCTAACTTTTAAAGTGTCTCTGTGGATATTTTAAACATGTGTCAGATTTTCTTCAACAACCTGCTTCACCTGGAAATTTAACATTGAAACAAGACAACCACAGTCCAGACTGTCCTGTTCTGTGGTTCTGTTCTGGTCTGTGATTCTGCTCTGGTCTGTGGTTCTGTTCTGGTCTGTGGTTCTGGTCTGTGGTTCTGTTCTGGTCTGCCACTCTGTCCTCTCCTGTGATTCTGTTCTGGTCTGTGATTCTGCTCTGGTCTGTGGTTCTGTTCTGGTCTGTGGTTCTGGTCTGTGGTTCTGTTCTGGTCTGCCACTCTGTCCTCTCCTGTGATTCTGTTCTGGTCTGTGGTTCTGGTCTGTGGTTCTGTTCTGGTCTGCCACTCTGTCCTCTCCTGTGGTTCTGGTCTGGTCTGCTGTTCTGTCCTCTCCTGTGGTTCTGGTCTGGTCTGCCACTCTGTCCTCTCCTGTGGTTCTGGTCTGGTCTGCTGTTCTGTCCTCTCCTGTGGTTCTGGTCTGGTCTGCCACTCTGTCCTCTCCTATGGTTCTGGTCTGGTCTGCTGTTCTGTCCTCTCCTGTGGTTCTGTTCTGGTCTGCCACTCTGTCCTCTCCTGTGGTTCTGGTCTGGGCTGTTGTTCTGTCCTCTCCTGTGGTTCTGGTCTGGTCTGTTGTTCTGTCCTCTCCTGTGGTTCTGTTCTGGTCTGCCACTCTGTCCTCTCCTGTGGTTCTGGTCTGGGCTGTTGTTCTGTCCTCTCCTGTGGTTCTGGTCTGGTCTGTTGTTCTGTCCTCTCCTGTGGTTCTGGTCTGGTCTGCCACTCTGTCCTCTCCTGTGGTTCTGGTCTGGGCTGTTGTTCTGTCCTCTCCTGTGGTTCTGGTCTGGGCTGTTGTTCTGTCCTCTCCTGTGGTTCTGGTCTGGTCTGTTGTTCTGTCCTCTCCTGTGGTTCTGGTCTGGTCTGCCACTCTGTCCTCTCCTGTGGTTCTGGTCTGGGCTGTTGTTCTGTCCTCTCCTGTGGTTCTGTTCTGGTCTGTGGTTAACCTGAACAACATCAACCCTCTGATTCGACCCACAGCAGTGTCTCCTGAAACAGCGCCCCTATGGCGGCAGACCTTGGTTGTCATGGTTACAATAATAAACATGTGGACTGTACCAAGACTGGCATACCTACCTTCGTTGTCATGGTTCCAATAGTGACAACGAACAGTCATGTTGTCATGTTATGATGTAGAACAAAATGTCTTACTCGGCAGAAACATTTGTAATTCTAGTGTAAATACACGTGTAATCTTACTGCAGATGACATGATGAAGCTCCAGAACACAGATGCTGACTCTGTTGCTCTGATGCTGTCTGCCACTAATCAGGCCTTTTCTGTCTCCACATCAACCAGGATGCTCCCATCCCTCCTCTTGTTTCCATGCCAACCCCAGCATGCACTCACACATAGGCAGAAAGCGACAATTCAGTACAAGTCAAGGTTCTGGAGCGAGGAGGAGGACAGACTCCAGACTGCCTGCTGTGGGAGAGGATGGAGTGACTCTGGTGGCTTCTGCTTTGTTCCAGTGATGAAGGTGTGTTTTATTATTACACCATACAGGGCGTGTCACCCGAACAGGTTTCCTCCTCTATTACTATTAGTATTTGTGTTTTAATATGTTAGGTGAAAATCCACAGGGCCACAGAGTGAATGTGAATGCAGAGCACCTTATATTCCACCTGCTGTGACATCACTCAGTGGGTGTGACTAGAACACACTTGGAGCCCATAAACAGCAGCAGTTTCATGCTCCATGTGAAGCAGTGTGGTGTATGATGACAGCAGGTTATAGACAACTGATACAAGACTCACATCAATACACAACCACAGAGTGTGTGTGTTTGTGTTTGTGTGTGTGTCTGTATCTGTGCTGACATCAGCAGATTTCAGACATCATACACACATCAGCAGGTCATATGACAGTAAAGTTACCATGAACACAAGATGAGTAATGCTACTGTTAGCAGCTAAATATTAATGTGTTTGAACTTGTGATGCCATGAACTGGTTCAGGTACAGGGAAATTATACAGACACTGACCCTGGATCTGAGGTTATCACTAGTTTGCAGTGATAACAAACACAATCATACATTAAGATGTACTGCCTCAGAAATGACCTGAACAGAGGTCTACGGCTACAGAAATGTTTTTAGATGATGAGAAGGTGAAGCTTTAACTGAACATGATAAACTGATGTGAAATTTAAGGCCTGGTCAGACCAGAGAAATTCATCTGCACCTCCTCCTGAGACAGATGGTACTGAGGCCTGGTGATGCTTGTAGGGCTAGTTAGCGAGCTAACTGTTAATGCTAGTCATCTAATGCTAGTCAGCTGGGAAGGTGTTAGTGGATCTGCTCCAGCAGTAGGAAAACCTGACTCAGAATCCAGACCAGTTAGAAAGTGGAGGAGTTTCTTTCATCTCTTCAAAGTATGAGATGTAAAGCTACAACAAGACCGACTGGAAACGTAGTCAGGCGTGCTCCGTTAACTTATGTACAATTATGGGCGTGGCCTCTTTCAGTGTCAGGTAGGTCACCAGTTATGATGAGCACTTAAGCTGAATTAATTCAGATTTACCAGCATCATAAACCAGTGAAGAGGTGGTCACTCTCTACCTTTGAAGAGGTCATGAAGTCTGATTGTCTGTCCCTCAGTAATTTAAGAGTCCACAGATAAAGAATCCAAAGGTTTAAATAAAGCAGAATGTTGTCATGTGAAGTCTGCTACAGACTGTCAGAGACTTCACACACTTCACACATTTTAACAGTCACAACCGTTTGTTTACAGCGGAGCAAGAAGACAGACTGTCTCACTGACACCTCATGTTGTCCCATCGCTCTCTCTGTCTCATCTTTGGTTGTTCAGCCTGACATTACAGTGCAGTTCAGGTCTCAAAACAACTGTTGTTCCAGAACAGAACATCATTATTGGATTGATATTATTGGCTATTGATTACATTCAATGACAACATATTGGTTAGAGGTCGGAAAAGACCGGTTATAGTAAATGGACTCCACTTAACTTAGAGCTTTTCTAGTCTTATCCACTGCTCAAAGCTCTTCACGCCACAATCATCCGTTCACTCACACACCTACCACATGTACACACCAGTGTTACTTCAGGGGCAATTTGAGGTTCAAGGACACTTTAACATGTGGACAGGAAGAATCTGGAATTGAACCATCGACCTTCTGACCAGGGATGATGGCTCTATGTCCTGAGCCACAGCCTGCCAATGATATGGTTAAGGTATGGTTAGGGAACTGAAATATCATCATTATCATCATTATCATCATCATCATCATCATCATAATACACTACAGCTGAGGCAGGCAGCCATGTTTACATCTCTATTATCACCATCACCAACATCATCATCATCATCATCATCATCATACACTACAGCTGAAGTTGGCAGCCATGTTTGAACCTCCATCGTCATCGTCGTCATCATCACCATCATCATCATACACTACAGCTGAGGTTGGCAGCCATGTTTGAACCTCCATCGTCATCGTCGTCATCATCACCATCATCATCATACACTACAGCTGAGGTTGGCAGCCATGTTTGAACCTCCATCCTCCTCCTCCTCATCATCATCATACACTACAGCTGACGCAGGCAGCCATGTTTAAACCTCTATCATCATCATCATCATCATCATCAACATACACTACAGCTGAGGCAGGCAGCCTTGTTTAAACCTCCATCATCACCTTTCAAACAGACATCTCCTCCTCTTGGTTTTCAGACTTTGGATAATCTACCCAGTGACTGTAGACTCTGACCTTTTCAGAGAGAGAGAGAGAAAGAGCATACCCATTGGCTGTTGCACAAGTGCAGGCATGTGTGTGTACGTTCCTTCAGATGGACGTGGGCTGTTATCGGTTCAGAGATGAAGAGAACCTGCTGTTCTTCACCCGGGCAGGTAACAGGCTGTTTGCAGTGTTCGGTTGTGTAGGCTGATTCACCATGAGAGCAGGTTGAATAATTCTAACAGTTTAGCCTCCTGCTAACAGTAGAAGGCTACATACCCCAGCTTTGGGACAGTCAGGTTTCCTACCTGCCCTCTCACCTCCCTGACTCCACCCCCAGATAAACATGGACTTTGACATACACCTAAGGGACTGAGGCTGCTCCAACACTGAGCTGTGATGCTGAAGCAGATGTTTCAGAGCAGAATAGCATTTACTGTAAAACCTCCAGGCTCATGTTTCACTGCTCTTCATCTCTCTTCTCAGAAATGTCATCTTAGCATGAGATCAGATAGAGCTCCATTAACCTCCTGTCTAATGGCTCTGTCTGTCTGGAGTGGCTAACCAGAGACAGTCTGAGCTGTTAAAAACTGGACAGTCCCAGGTGGGAGACTAAATGCTGCTAACACATTTCAAGCTGTAACCAAAACCTGAAGAGCAGCTTAAACAAAGGCTTCACTTTCTGTTCTCAACACCTTCAGCTGAGGACAGACAGACACCTGGTCAGACAGGTACAGTTTAGTTAAAACAACACCAAAGCTCAGCACATGAAGAGGAGGGTGAAGAGGACGAAGAGGAGGATGAGGTGCTGTAGGGAGCTGAACACATTAACTGACCATTCTGTTCACATGGATGCACATGATTGGACATTAGTAGTAAGCTGGTTACCAAACAATGATGAGTGTGAAACAACTGATAGCCAAGACAAGACAGTGAACTACCACTGTGTTGTTGTTTTATTTATTCCAACACATCAAACTGATTATTATTGTCTTAACACAAAGTAGTTTACATTATTTATGCACTTTTTTATATTTATAATAGTTTCCATGGTAACCATCTTAGTTTAACGTGTTGCTGAAATTTACTGAGTAGCACAAAGGTAGGTAGGTGTTGACTGATTATTTCACTCATCATGTTTTTTTATTATATAAAAACATCACATGGATGTTAACAAGGTTAAAAACATAATGTGACATTTCCCTGAAGTGATGACAGTAGAGTGGTTTATTAAGAATATTAGGAACACTGTCTGTAGAAGTTTTCAGACGTCTCAAACCTCAGAGTTGAAGCTGACCTTTGATCTGAGCCTCTGATGTTGGACTGTACATAGGTCACCTGCAGCTCTGTCAAAGTTGTCTCATCATGTTGTTGACAGTTTGAATGTCAGACAGGTCAAGTGTTCATACTAATGTGGAGCATTAAAGGAGTCAGGACACATCCTGACACATCCACGTCTCCTAAGTGCAGAGATGATCTGCAGATCCCTTCATAAATCCTCATCCTGAGCTGGTGCCAACATGACAGTGTGCAGGCCGGTCGACACCAGCTGCTGGGAGGACACACACTGCTAACAAAACTCTGTCTAAAGAGACGACAAAGCTACGCGGGACGAGTTCCAGTCCATACAGTTAGACAACTCCACTATCTTTATGAAGTACAGGGGTATTGCTTTTGTACAGTCTGACGAGTACGAGAGCTCCTCAGTAAATAACTGAGACAAAGACACTGACTCACAGGCTGCTCACTGACTCTTATTAAGATGTATTCACTGAGTGCTAATAAACAAAGCCATCAGATCCATTGACTAACATCCTATTAGCTGTCAGTGTGATGCACAGATGGATGTTGACGGGCTGAAGGCAGCGGAGACATTTTCATTAACAGCTGATCAGCTGATGTTATTGACTGATTCTGGCAGCAGCAGAACATGTGTCTTTAAAACACACATCACTCACAGACAAGAGAACACAACTAACAGTTGTTAGACAAGATGTCACATTTTATAGATGTGAAAACAAAATATGTATATTATATATATATGTATATGTATATGCTTGTCTCGAGGCGTTAGCTGAGTGGATGTGACTTTTTTTCTGTTGTATGGTGGGAATTTTTTGTTCAGACACAATGAAATGGCAGAAGGTAAAAACCAAGTGATTTAAAGGTTAGGTTTCAGACAGTCTCTGTTCTGTTTCCATGGTAACAAGGTGAGTTCACCATTTCTATATTTTGAATTGATCAAATGATGACATGATTAATACTGTTACTGTCACAGACACAGCAACATGCTGCTGTTCACAGTAAGACAGTACACAGTTAGTCAGCTGCACCTGATCATGTGATGAGAACACCACCTACAGAGACTGTGGTGACTGGATCTTACTGGACAATAACACATCAGAGTCTCCAAATGAGTCCTGTCACATACTGTGCTTGGACCTTTGATTTGCTGGGAATGCTGGGATAGCAAACGGCTGAACTTTAGACATGTAGATAGGTGCTCTCTGCAGGGAGCACTGTGCACCACCCAGGAAGAAACCTCCTGTCACATCTGTCACTTCACCTCACCAGCTGCTCTCACCTCTGACACCTGAGCAGGTCTGATGAGCGAGACCAGTCTAACAATGATCTGAAATTTCCCTGCAGTCAGTTCACTAAGTATAGGTCACTTTATTTTTCCCAGTTTGACATGAGAACATCCTCAGGGGAATCTGAACCTGACACCTGACTGAGATAACTCACTGGGATGAGTTAGGTTGGTCTATCAATCCAGCTCCACTGTAAGACAGGTAGACTACTACACAGATGACAGCTTGACATTCATGGTCTAATGTTTTCACTTACAGCCACCATAACCTCTCTCTCTTTTTTTTTTGTGTCCTCAAAAACATAGTGAGGCAGAGGTCACTGATGCATCACATCAGTTTGACATCTGATCAACTTCAGATCAGTCGTACAGATTGCCTTATTAAAAGTTTCTACATATAGATATTTAATTTAAGAGTTCAGTCTCTGCTAACAGACCACGTTAGAGGTAAGACAGCAAGCTGCTAACAGCTAGCTGCTAACAGACCACATTAACTGTGAAACAGTTAGCTGCTAACAGACCATGTTAACTGTTAAAGAGCTAGCTGCTAACTAGACCAAATTAACTGTGAAACAGTTAGCTGCTAACAGACCACGTTAACTGTCCAACAGTTAGCTGCTAACAGAACATGTTAACTTTCCAACAGCTAGCTGCTAACAGACCACATTAACTGTCCAACAGCTAGCTGCTGACAAACCATGATAACTGTTAAACAGCTAGCTGCTAACAGACCACATTAACTGTGAAACAGTTAGCTGCTAACAGACCATGTTAACTGTTAAAGAGCTAGCTGCTAACTAGACCAAATTAACTGTGAAACAGTTAGCTGCTAACAGACCACGTTAACTGTCCAACAGTTAGCTGCTAACAGAACATGTTAACTTTCCAACAGCTAGCTGCTAACAGACCACATTAACTGTCCAACAGCTAGCTGCTGACAAACCATGATAACTGTTAAACAGCTAGCTGCTAACAGACCACGTTAACTGTTCTGAGGCTGCAGATGTAGGGTCAGAGTCTGGATCCATGGACCAACCTGTCCACGTGGTGGTGTGATGTTGTGGGGGTGTTTTCTGGACTCACTTTAGGCCTTAACACCAATCAGTCCTGGTCTGAATACACACACACAGGCTTTGTGTGTGTTTACATGTCATGACAACCACCTCACTTGTTACATCCTCCATGTTTGTAATAATCCTGTGATTTAAGTTAGTTTCACTGAGCCAGATTATCAGGTAACAATGAAACACTAAGTGGTCCTTACTTGTAAATACAGTACCTACACTGTACCTATACTGTAAACTGTACCTACACTGTACCTGCACTGTCCTGGAAACAAGACTGAAGTTTGGGAAACAACTTTGTTCTCATTGTAAAAAACAGTAAAAAAGGGGAGAAAGCCACACATTATATTACAGCCCACACATCTTAGTGTGTAATACTTGTAACATGTAGATTCACTCACTAACAGACATTATTGTGATGTGTAAGAGACAACAGGTTACAGGTGTGCCTCAGGTAAACAGCTTCATTCACAAGTGATGAACCTACTGTACAACCTGATTCAGTCAACGCGCTCATGTTTGTGCTCAATGAACTGAACAAACCTGTTGAACTAAACGTGAACAGGAGCATCATTCTATGTCAGCATTCACACAACACAGACACCGGTACACTGGTTTCTATTAGATAGTGATCTGTGTGTGGCTCTACATTAGTCTATAGTGATGAGGCAGTGACTAGGGGCGGGGTCTCAGCCCCTCCTGTTGTTTCCTCCATCAACAGGTGAAGTTACAGGAAACATGGTCACAGTCTACTTCCTGAGTGACAGTTTTAATAATGACCAGAACATGATGTTGTCCCAGTGAAGTCGACCTTTGACCTTTAGGATATAAAATGTCATCACTTCACTTTCTCCTTAGAGACATTTGAATTAAATTGTGTCATAATTAGTGAATGAATTCATGAGTTATATTCAAAAACATGTTTTGTTAGGTCACAGTGACCTTAACCTTTGACCTTTGTCCCCCAAATTCTAAGTTATTTCCATAGACTGTATATAAAAATGGACGTTGACGCTAGCTCCGGAAAATGAAGCCAATGCGGAAGCGCCTTAAACCTGCATTCTATCGAATGACCATCAGGGAGCGACACCACTGGTTGCAAAAAGAAGTCCGATTGTATGGAAGTCTATGAGAAAATGACCCTACTTCTCACTTGGTTTATGACTCCAGTAAACGTTTTCATAACGAGTTTATGGTCTCAATCGCTAGTTTCAAGTCTTCTTCAAAACAACATGATTTTCATTTTTAAAATTATAGTCCCATTTAATTTAAAATAGACAAGAACGTAGGGTATGCATTGGGGCGTGGCTAACATATGATTGACACATGTCACTTGTCAATCAAGAGCAGTCCCTTCTCACAGAACCAACGATGTTGAATTAGCTGTGAACTTGTTTTTGGGTGCAGTGTTTTTGTCCTGGAGTTTTCCACATACAGTTACACAGACCTTCCATTGTGTTTTCAGTTCGTGAAAATTAGTTTTACCTTTTTTTTTCACCTAAAATGTCAGCGTTGTTCAGCATCTGGTTGAACCAAAAGACACTCTAAGGAATCAGCTGTTCAGATTATTCGGTAAGTACATTTTATTTTTAGCTTAAGCCTGTTTTCGCCAGCCAAAATTAGCATCCCAATTTCCAAATGATATCATAGTGTAGATAAATTACAAATGCACCTTCTAACCCAGCTAGCTAGTGCTAGCTGATTACCAAGCGTTTTCTATGCTAAAGTGATTGCTGACCTCTGTTTACTTTAGAGGTGTTAATACATGTTTGAATATAATGTTAAAAGCCCAACTAAAATGTGCATATAACTAATGTTAAGGTACCAACGTTATTATTGTGTTTCTGGAACACGGGATCCAGTCGAAGTGAACTGCGTTAGTGTGTTGGGCTCATATTGAGCTCCATTAATGCAAGTTCTTAAAATGTCAGTTTGGATGTTGTGAAAGTTCAGGTTAACTTAACCTTAACGTAATTTAAATGTGGTTAACATGTAGACTGCACATTATGCTGACTGGAACAACAGAGGCCACATTACTACATCTTCTGATCAGGTCCTCAGTTCACAAGCAGCAGATAGTAACAAAAGCATTTACCGGATCTGTCCTTTTTATTCGACCCAGATAATCTTATTACTGGACAATCAGATATGCTCATAATTTGAAGGACCCTGGAGATTATGTTGCCATGGAGTCAAGTGTTAACTCTGGTGTGTTGATGTGTTGTGCACAAAAGACACACGTTAGATTCTCTATTTAGAAGTTCTGTTCATTCACTCCGATCATCACAATAAAGTTAGGAGTTCTGTATCAGAATCAGAATCAGAATCAGAATCAGAATCAGTTTTATTGCCAAGTATGTTTTCACATACAAGGAATTTTTTCTGGTGATTGGTGCAATTGATCAGCAACAGTGGGGCTCTCTAGCCTTGTTGATGAGGCTAATAGCAGATGGGAAGAAGCTATTTTTGTGGCGAGAGGTTTTGGTCCTGAAGGACCGCAGCCTCCTGCCAGAGGGGAGTGTCTCAAAGAGTTTGTGTCCAGGGTGGGAGGAGTCAGCTACAATCTTCCCTGCACGCCTCAGAGTCCTTGAGGCGTACAGGTCCTGGAGGGACGGAAGATTGCAGCCAATCACCTTCTCAGCAGAGTGGATGATACGCTGCAGTCTGTTATTGTCCCTCTCCGTGGCAGCAGCGTACCAGATGGTGATGGAGGAGGTGAGGATGGACTCAATGATGGAGGTGTAGAAGTTCACCATCATAGTCCTTGGCAGGTTGAACTTCTTCAACTGCCTCAGGAAATACATCCTCTGCTGAGCTTTTTTGATGAGGGAGCTGATGTTTAGCTCCCATTTGAGATCCTGTGTGATGGTGGTTCCCAAGAAGCGAAAATGCTCCACGGTAGCCACGGGGGAGTCACACAGGGTGATGGGGGTGGGTGGGGCTGGGCTCTTCCTGAAGTCCACTATCATTTCCACTGTCTTCAGAGCGTTTAGCTCTAGGTTGTTCTGCCTGCACCAGGTCACCAGACGCTCAGTCTCCCACCTGTAGGCAGACTCATCGCCATCAGAGATGAGTCCAATGAGAGTGGTGTCGTCTGCAAACTTCAGGAGCTTGACAGACTGATGGCTGGAGGTGCAGGTGTTGGTGTACAGGGAGAAGAGCAGAGGAGAAAGAACGCAGCCTTGTGGGGATCCAGTGCTGATGGTCTGGGAGTCAGACACATGCTTTCCTAGCTTCACGTGCTGCCTCCTGTCAGACAGGAAGTCGGTGATCCACCTGCAGGTGGAGTCAGGCACTCTCAGCTGGGAGAGCTTGTCCTGCAGCAGAGCCGGGATGATGGTGTTGAAGGCAGAGCTGAAGTCCACAAACAGGATCCTGGCATAGGTCCCTGAGGAGTCCAGGTGCTGGAGGATGAAGTGGAGAGCCATGTTGACGGCGTCGTCTACGGACCTGTTGGCTCTGTAGGCGAACTGCAGGGGGTCCAGGAGTGGGTCAGTGATGGATTTGAGGTGGGACAGGACAAGACGCTCAAATGATTTCATGACCACAGAGGTCAGGGCAATGGGTCTATAGTCATTTAGTCCTGTGGGCCTTGGTTTTTTGGGGACAGGGATGATGGTGGAGGATTTGAAGCAGGCTGGCACGTGGCAGGTCTCCAGTGAGGTGTTGAAGATGTCCGTGAACACTGGAGACAGCTGATCAGCACAGTGCTTCAGGGATGATGGAGAGACAGAGTCAGGAGCGGCTGCTTTGCGGGGGTTCTGCTTCTTAAAAAGCTTGTTGACATCTCTCTCCAGGATAGAGAGAGACGTTCCTTTGGTAGAGGAGGAGGAGGGGGGTTCTGATGTGGCTCTGATGTGGAGGTTAGTGTCAGGCTTGTCCCACTGTCTTTCAAAGCGGCAGTAGAACTCATTCAGATCGTTGGCCAGACGGAAGTCGTTAATGGAGTGGGGGGGTTTAGGTTTGTAGTTAGTGATCTGTCTGAGCCCTTTCCAGACAGAAGCAGAGTCATTGGCTGAGAACTGGAGCTGAAGTTTCTCAGAGTACAGTCGTTTAGCTTCTCTCACCGCTTTGCTAAACCTGTACTTGGACTCTTTAAACTTGTCCCTGTCCCCACTCCTGAAAGCTTCCTCTTTTGCCTCCTGAGCTGACTGAGCTTAGCTGTGAACCAGGGTTTGTCATTGTTATAACTCACCCTGGTGCGTGATGGGATACAGCAGTCCTCACAGAAGCTGATGTATGACGTCACAGCCTCTGTGAACTCATCCAGACTGTTGGAAGCAGTCCTGAACACTTCCCAGTCAGTGCAGTCCAAACATGCCCGCAGATCCTCTATGGCTTCACTGCTCCACTGCTTCGATGTCCTCACAACAGGTTTACACAGTTTTAGTTTCTGCCTGTATGTGGGAATCAGGTGGACCATGACATGGTCAGAGTGGCCCAGTGCAGCCCGGGGGACGGCGGGATAAGTACCACTGATTGTGGTGTAACAGTGGTCCAGAGTGTTCCCCTCTCTGGTCGGGCAATTAACAAACTGTCTGTATTTGGGCAGTTCATGACTGAGGTCACCTTTGTTAAAGTCACCAAGGACAATAACTACGGAGTCCGGGTTGGTCCGCTCCACACACAGTATCTGCTGTGGCCTGTGGTGGGATGTAAACACCGACCAGGATGAATGAGGTGAACTCACGGGGGGAGTAGAAGGGCCTGCAGTTTATGATGAAAGTCTCCAGGTCAGGAGAACAGTGCTGCAGGATCACTGTCACGTCTTTGCACCAGCCACTGTTTGCATAAAAGCAGATTCCTCCACCTTTGGTTTTGCCGGACAGCTCTGTGTCGCGATCCGCTCTGAAGAGCTGGAAGCCGGCCAGCTCCAGCGCAGAGTCCGGATCGATCCACACAGCCACGTCTCCGTGAAGCACAGGACGGCAGATGAGGAAAAGTCTCTGTTCTTCTGCACCAGTAGCTGAAGTTCATCCAGTTTGTTGGGCAGTGAACGCACCTTGGAGAGAAAGATACCTGGGAGAGGTGTGCGGAGTGCGCGCCGGCGGAGACGCGCAAGCGCACCGGCACGTTTTCCTCTCCTCCGGCGTTTCACTGCGAGAGCAACGGTCAGTGACCTCTGACCAAAATGTCCAATAATCCCACAGATGAGTCGAGAAAAGTAGGAAAAAAATCCACTGGAGTTGTTTCTCTGATATTAATGAGCTCTTCTCTGGTGAAAGAGCTCCGGAAACCAAAGCAGAAAACTGGATTTATAAAGAAAATAAGGCAAAAAAATGCGCACCAAAACACCGAGGCAGCCATCCGCGGCGCCATGGCAACAGAATATAATACACAATGTAGAAAACAACATTAGTACATAACATGTAGCAGTTCATTCATTTGATGCCGTAAGTGCACACACAATAATCCTCAACTGAAGTAGACATTCATGCAGTTATCCTGACAGCTGGTTTATGTATGTGATAAACTGATCCATCATGTCTGAACTCAAGTCTTTTACTGTGATTTGAAAGGTATCTACACTGAAAGCTGAAGGACCACTGCCAACAGAAGGAGGACCTCATGTATGGAGCGCAGTATTTGTTTCCATTCATCTGGCTGTGGAGAAAGGAGGCTGCATGGACAACATCCTTAGTTCTCAAATGGATGGTGATGATGATGCTAGAAAACCACTTCCAGTTCAGGTGCCTCTGGTGGAAAGACAGACCAGTTCTGTGGAAGTTCAATATTCTTTGTCCTTGGTGTTACTCTAGTCTTACTCTAGTCACCACTTTCACAAGTGAAAGTATTTCCCAATTTGACATTTAAAGGATCTTCACTGGACAACAGCTGGCACTGTCAAACCAGAAGTGCAAGCAGGAGCAGAATGTGACTCCTGTAACAGATGTGTGCTGCTGTTACCACTTCAGAAATATTAGCCCTCCAAAATCTTTGGTGTGTACTGCAGATTTGACAGTGAGATTTTAAAAGTCAAGTTAAGTAAGCAGTAAAGAAATTGATATTTTATGTCCTTTTATGGTTTTCCTTTTGTATAGTGAAGTACTTGTGCTTATGCACATTAGTTTTACTCATATCTGCTGTTACTGTCATTGAAATGTGTTTAATGTGCTTTTCTAATTTGTGATTGTTGTTTTGTTTATGGAATCTTAAATAAACCTACTGTGATTAAAGTGTACTGAGAGCATTTTCTATGAACTACAGAAGTGTTGCCTGGGTTTTCCAGATTTACCATACACCTTGTGATGTATTTAACAGTACAATTTGGTGAATGAGTGTTCAGTGTCATTGAAGTTGATAATTCATAGTACATAAAGTTCATAAAACACATGGAAGCACAAACTAAAATATCTGGCTTTTGATCCTTCATTGTCAATGTTCTAGGATTGTCAAAATTTATACCATAAAACCACCAACAAACTTATACCAAGAGATTCATAAATACTTTTATTGCACCTGTTAAAAATCATCAATTTCAACAAAATCATTAACCATCGCCAATACTGAAGAGGTATGTACATTTTTTTTTACTAAATTCACTAACTTTTATAAAAATAGAATACTTTTGTGGCTCAAGGTAAAGGTGAACTGTCACAAGTTTGCATAATGAATTGTTTAATCCCTCATCTTTAGTAACAAGTAGTAGAGGTGTTAGACAGCTCCTCCCCTTCAGACCTCCCCAGCCAAACCAATGGACGGAGACACCATCATCACCAAGGTTGGTGATGATGGTGGTCTCTGTAGCTCTCTGGGCTCCACGATGGACGTAGCTGTCCCCAGTGATCCAGACCTTGGCCAGATGGAAAGAAACACTGTAATAGTGAGATATGTGTGATATTCTAGCTGGAAAAAGGTAAAATAAGAAGCACTCTTATTAGATTAACTCCGCAGTTATCTGAAAATACAGTACTCCCTCCAGCTAGTTGTAAAAACTGCTGTACTGTTTTACAATAAATAATATACTAGAAACTAATACTCACTTCAGTGGCACTGAGTGGGTGCAGATGCAATAATCAATCCAAGCAGACGGTGATCTAACTTATTCTGAAAGAGAAAGAATAATTCCAACAGATGTTTTGACGCCTGTTTTTAACGATGAAATTAACGAAAAACTAAAAACAGTGAAACACACTTAATATCTACGCACACTTATGTGACGATCGATTGCACTGCGAGAATAAACATTAATCAATAACACTGATCTGCTGGGTCTGCAGGTCTCCAGCACAGACACAGACACCAACAGTTCACTGTAATAAAGTTATCGTTTTGTAACTCAACGTCACCGACAACCTGCTGTCATCGTTAACACTCATGAAGTCAAGCAATAACCTTTGATTCACAGAACCAGTTTTAAAACACAACAGCAAAGGGTTTTACCATTTACAGTCTATGGTTTTACCACAAGATGTTACTGCTGCTACTCTACAGTTAGCTCACATACAGTTAGCTTACTCTGTGTGTAAGCTAGCACACGGTAACTTCAGTTACAATAACATTTCATTATCTGTGTGTACATTACATTCCTATATGTAATATCTTCCACATGTGGTCATGCATGTAGTTATCTTTTAACAGTAAGTTATCATTTAGTACTAAAGTTTACCTTGACTTATGGAAAATGGCTGATTTCGGATTCACACGGAGCAGCCTCTCACGGTCCGTCAGATAGCCGGTGTAGGTGGGCGGGAACCCGCGGGCACAGTGACCTCGGTTCTTAGGTCAGCACCACCCCTCGCTCCTCCTCAGCTCCACCCTCTTCTCCAGATATGGTTTCTTCTGGTTTCAAAAAATCAAGATGGCGGCGGCCAAATTGCAAACTCGAGGCTTCAAAACGGCAGTTCGCAAACCAATCGGTGACGTCACGGTGGGTTGCCACTTGGTTATTTCTAAGAGTCCAGGTGAATGTTTGTGCCAAATTTGAAAAAATTCCCTCCAGGTGTTACGGAGATGAAACCTCCTCTGACTCTGACTGTCTCTGCTGGAGACATGAAAATAAACAGAGTTTTAAAACTCCAGGGTTGTGTTGTAGTCTGGATGGACAGAAACAGAGACCTTTGGAAACGATGACTCCTGGACCATGATGGCTCTCATACGCCTAGACTATCAGTGGTGAAACAACATGGATAATGAATTAAAGTGTTACTGACCTTGTTGTCTTTGCAGCAGCTGTTGTTCAGTTCATTTTAACTCTACAACTGTCTTTGCTGTTCCTTCTTCAGAGGATTTACTGGAACTAACCAACTGAGAGGAGACAATCTGCTTCCTGTTTACACTGGCTCGCACATGCTCAATGTACTGAATGATCATGTGATCTGTGTTTTCAGGTGTGTTAGTGTGAATGGTTTTTGTTTTAAAATGAAAAAGTTTCAGTGTCGAGGTGGCCTCTGAGAATCACTACTTTTACCAGACTTGGGCCAATATTCAATAATATTGAATGTCATGATATCTTCTCATATTTCTCATAATATCGAGGAAAAAAATAAACTTTCCTACAGTTCTATTCAGTCTGCTCTGCTGCTGTTGAGTCCTAGCCTCATCTCACTAAACATTGACCCTCAACATATGACAAAAAAAAACTATGAACTGCTGTTTAGTGGCAGTATCACTTACACCTGAAATACAACAACAACAACAACAACACTTATAATAATAATAATTATTATTGTAATAATATGTGGTCATATTTGGGCTGAACGTACTGTATCGACTGCATGTTGGATACCACCCAGGCCTAGTTTTTACACCAGACCATTTGATGGTGTTGAGTTGAGGTGTCTGTTGAGAATCAGACTTGCAGCCTCTGTGACACTTTGACTCTCAACGTTTCAGGTTGTCAGTCTCTATGTGCAGCAGATTTAATTTAGACTAGTGGCGTCCGGAGTTTTCATCAAACAGTAACAGTCTGTCTTCATCCTCATCTTCATCACAAAGTCAGACAGGGCACTAGCGTCCAATCAGTGAGCCATAAAGGCCAGTATGGGTACCACAGTCATCACAGACCTGGACTCACTTCAGCTCCCACTGAAACTTGGGACACCTCCCAGTAAAGCTAATAAACAATTCATAACCTGGAGTCACATTGATGCACATCATTAACTGCACAAACATTGTGTGTATTTATCTGAGCAGGTTCAACTTCTCATATGAAGAGGACTGATGTCAGAGAGCTGTGGGTGTCAACAGAGGAACAGGCTCTGTCCTACAGTAAAGAGTCAGTTCTGTCCTCCAGCTTCAGTAAATCACCCTGTTCTTATGTTTGTTCTGTTGTAGGTCTGTTCTGTTGTAAGAACCCACATTTAGAACAACTTTCCCCTACAGAGTTCTGCAGGAACAAGTCCTAGAACCTGGAAACTAGTTCACATGTCATCACTTCCTGTCCCCTGCTCCTGAGTCTCTGGTTGTTTGAATACGTTTCTGGTTGATGACTGAAATCAGGTCTGTGTTTAACAGCAGCTCAAGACATTTTCAGGTTTGATTCTCTGACATCAAATCTGACAGTCAGCCCCCCCATGCCTGATTTCTTAAAGCTGTTTTGCCTGTTAAAAAACACTGGCTGCTAACAAGTGTCTAAATGAGACTATTGAGGTTGTCGGGTGCGTAAACGTCATCAGTCCAACATGAAAACTGATCTACTCACCAGTCCACCTTTACAGCCTTGTTGTGTTTCTGCTTGCGCTCTTACAAACTGTTGCTAACTTTGTCAGAGGAAAGGCTTTTGTAGAAGAGCTCAGAGCTAAATCAAACTACAAGTTGAAGTTTAGTGGTGGTGATGGTGAAGTCATGTGACCGTAGTGTCACTGGTTTATAGCCAAACATGAGCTTTTTACAGCTGCTGATTGTATTTATGCTTCAGACATCACAAAGTGGTGTCATTAGTGAAGATTATCCCGCTGAACAAAACAAAACAAATCAGAAACTGCTGCTGATTTTCTCTAATCATCCAAAACACAGCGGAGAAATCCTATTGGCTGTTTGTGGAGGGAACCATATGATGATGACTTCTGGGTTGGACTCCAAACATACGTCATCCCTGCAGCCCTGTATGTGTGCGTTCATGAATTTTCCCTTAAAACAACACAACCTCATGTTCAGTCACATGTCTCTGCCCCATCAAACGTTCTCTTAGATTGAAGCTGCACAAGATCAGTCACTGAGCCTCATCCATACTAATATGTTTAAGCTTTAAACTCATCTCTTCTGCTACGTTCATTCCTGACGACCACACGGCTCCTGTGTCTTCAAGCCTCTAAAACAGAGACAATGATGTTAGACACCTGTCTCTCCTCCTGATTGGTTCTTATCAGTTACAGCTAGCAGACAGTGGTGGAGGTAACATGAATACAGACCACAGTTAACAGCAGCAGTTATTTTAATCTCCTGGACACAACCACAATGAAGAACATGAAGAGAGAGAGACTGATGAGAACACATTGATCCTTCATTAATGTAATTGAGGTAAAACGCTGAAATAATCCTGACAGCTCTGTTCTGTTGTTTTCTATCACAGTTCTTCAGAAACAGAAATCATTGTCAAATCACCTGATATAAAAAAATATAAAAAATGTATTATTATATTACTGTACAATCCTAATAAGAAACAAATATGACTTGATAAGACTTGATACCACCCAGTCCTCCAACCAGTCTTCCAACTAGTCCCTCAGTCCTTCAACCAGACCTCCAGCCAGACCTCCAACCAGTCCTCCAACCAGTCCTCCAACCAGACCTCCAAACAATCCTCCAGTCCTCCAACCAGACCTCCAACCAGCCCCCCAGTCTTCCAACCAGACCTCCAACTAGTCCTCCAGTCCTCCAACCAGTCCTCCCACTAGACCTCCAACCAGACCTCCAACCAGTCCTCCAACCAGACCTTCAACCAGTCCTCCAACCATACCTCCAATCAGTCCTCTTACCAGTTCTCTAACCCAGTCCTCCAACCAGTCCTCCAACCAGACCTCCAACCAGTCCTTCAAACCTCCAACCAGTCCTCCAACTTTAACCATCAACCCTCTGATTCCGTCCATAGCAGTGTCTCCTGAAATAGCAACCCTACTGTGGCAGGTGTACCAGATCTTGGTTGTCATGGTTACAATAATAACAACAAATGTACATGGATAATAGAAACAACATAAACTGCTACTTTCACATGGGAATCGAACACCGCTCTCCTGTGTCATATTCCTGTGTTTTGTTGACCCATCCATCCACCCCAACCTCCTCCTGATGGCAACTTTGTCGCTCTATAAACTACGTCACCACACTTTTCACTTTGCTCCTGTCATCATTACTACGACCACTAGATGTTGCCTAGCAACAAAACCTAACTACGGGTCATAATAACCTGCTGACAGACAACATGTGGACTTATTTGTTACTGAACAGTCTCAGTTTCTCCCTCTGGACAGTGTGAATCTGCAGTTCTGTGTTTTAGGATGAAAACATTAATATTCACTGAAACATCACACTGACAATAAAGTGTCTGCTGTTGAGGCTTCAGGTCCAGGTCCTGGTCTCACTACCAGTCTCACTTCTTCAGAGGTGAAGAACAACTAACCACAATTCTCAGTCTACACACTACTCATCTTTACTATTAACCACTGTTATCTATCATTATTATTGATAACACCATTACCTACACAGCTGTTCCTGGTCTCTCTCTCTCTTTTCTCCTCTCTCCTCCCTCCTCCCCCCCTTTTTTATCTCCTCCTAAACCCAACCGTTCGAGGCAGACCCCCCCCCACCCTGAGCCCGGTTCTGTTGGAGGTTTCTTCCTGTCAAAAGGGAGTTTTTCCTCCCCCCTGTCGTCAAGCGCTGCTCTTTGTGGGAACTGTTGGGTTTTTCTCTGTAACAAAGTAAGGTCTTGACCTTACCCTGTAAAGTGCCTTGAGATAATGTAGATTATGATTTGGCGCTATCCAAATAAAATTGAATTGAATTGAATTGAATTGAATCCTCTGAGACACACTCTCAATCAGCAGGTTCAGCACCAGAACAGCTGGTCCAGAAAATACACACCACAAGTAATGACAACATGTAACCCACACTGTAATGGTGTTAATCACCATAACAAATATGACACGTCTGTCATCACAGGTTCATCAGGTTCTGCTCCTCTTTAAAGAACAACTTCCTGGTTCTACATCTGAGCTGTTGATCGTTGTTCATCCAGCAGTTGCAGCATCACATCAAAACATGATGACAACAAACACAAATACATGACCAGTCTACTGCATGTGTGTGGAGCTGGATGCTCAACACAACACAGGACACAACAGACTGAGGACTCTGTGACATATGATTGATACCTGTGTCATACTGAAGATGAAGGATCTCTTGACATCTCATTGATCTCACTGATCTCATGATAATTAAGCACAAACAGGTTTGAGAACATGGATCAAGTAACAAACCTCAGTCAACAACACCTGTGATTTACAGATAGAGATAACTGATGAATAGGTTTATTTAATAACCTCAGCTTCCTCAGTTCTGTTGTATCTAAAGCAATGTGACTTCACAAACCAGACTGAGAGACCTCATGAAGATGGAGGGGGACCAGGACCATTAGCAGATGCTGAACCAGCAGAGGTCAGGAGGAGCAGGAAGAGCCAGATGACCAACAACAAAGGAAGCAGTGGACACACACACTGTAGCAGACCACCTTTTGGTTTTGTGAAATGCTGCTTCTCATTTCGTCCACTAGAGGGCAGCTTATGTTCGTTATATGAGTTAAATCTTAAAAAAGTCATAAAAGGTGTGTATATTCCAACATGATTTGGGTATAAATATATTATTGATGATTTATGTTTATGGTAAAAATGTAATTCATTTGTTTTTTATATGTTTGCTCGTTTTGGAGTTTAAGATAGTATTGAGCTTTTATTTTGAAGCATCGCTAAATCTCCTCCTACTTCCTGGCGGTTTTCTGTCTCCCTGTAACAACAACGGAAATTGACGACGATACCAGTTGACGTAAAAGCAAAGTAAACAAAGGCAGCAAGGAAAAATAAAGCCGTGACGGTAACATAAGAATAAAACGGCGAAGGCTGACGGTAATAGCAACCCCTCGAGGAGGCACAAGGTAGAGTGTTTAGTGTTTGTGGTCATGTTTATTTTTGTATTGGGAAGCTATGCTAAGCTAACTTTGCGTACCTGCTGTTGTTGTGTATTGCTTTGTGTATATAGTAGTGGGAACAGAATGTAATTGTGTTTTCTTCATTTTCTGTACAGTTCTCACGTTGGTCTCACATTGATACAAGGATTTCATGAAGTTGATTACGGAGCTTGCATGAAAAATAAAACATTGTGAAAACCATCAGTTTGGGTCCACCATCTTTCGAAGGGTATGCTACACACACACACACACACACACACACACACACACATACACGCACACAGTTCACACAACCTCACAATGAAAAACAGACTCAGCACGAGGATGAGCTGAAGATACTGGTGAAGATCAGACATGGAGACAACCTTTAGTCACCCAAGAAGAGAACCACTCTTCACAAAACTGCAGATCGAACAACAAAGAACCCTGGTAGATGTTAGCAGCTGATCTCCAGATGAAACCAGAACTCAGGAGTTTGGATCAGGTGGAGTCTGGCAGGTTTGATGTGGACCTGGTCAGAACCACCAACATGACAATGATCACACTGAAGAGTTTTTAAAGAAGACAAAGGCGAAGACCATGATCTGGTCTAGTCTGTCCCTGACTCCTCCATCAAACAACAGACTCATCTCCCTGCAGACCTGTGTCAGTCTGGTATCCTCTAAGACCAGGTGTAGTCTGTTATCACAAATAAAGATGGACAAAGAAAATAAAATGAGACTAGACTGTCCCCAGTGACGTCTGCTGCAGCTGCTTCTTCACTATAAACCTTTCATTATCACTAAACTGTCACACAAACAAACCTCAGGATTTGCAATTACCAATGTGGCTTTAGTGATGATGTAGCCTATATTATACAGTTTGAAATAATAGACCTCCTGAGGAGAGCAGAGGGCTGAGACAGTGAGGAGGAATCGTGTCACGGGCAGATGGAGGGAAGCACTGTGGAGCTGCAGTACAGCAGCAGCCTCAGCTCTGTGTTCACACACCTGCAGCCTGAGTTAGGTCTGACGGTCCCACACATTCACTTTCTCTGCACGTGCGCCAGCCTCACACAGCTGGTTCCTCTGTGGTGGCGCGTGCTCCCTGGGCACCTTGGCAACGCTGCACCGATCCCTGTATGAAATGGTCACCTCATATTCTGCAGACTCCGCTCCTCCGGACTTCCGTCCCCCAGTTGACTCACTGACAGCCGTTATGTAATTACTGCATTAAGGCCAAAACACACGCGGACGGACGGAGCCGGGCCGATTCTATTCTGACACCGGCCCCGCACACATGCTGTGTGTGGAAACCCCCCCCCCCCCCTTCTGTCTTGTTAATTCTCACTCTCTGCTCCTGTGCCTCCGTGGGAAATACTTGATGTATACGGATTGGCTTTGGCACATTGCGGATCTCTCCATGGGACTGGAGGTGGAGGGGGGGGGGTCCTTTTAGTCTCCTTCAGGAGCGGGCTGCACCAAGTATCTGAGCTGGATTGCCGCCGGTCTCTAACCTCTCCATCTGTCACGTGGAGGCGGTCTGTGTCTCATACTGCAGTCAGAGTGGCGGTAACTCACCATGTTGACTTCAGACACCATGTCTATGCTGGCGATGTCTATGCTCATGCCGACATCCACGGGGGCGCCTGTGGAAAATATGATGCAGAGCATTAGTAGGCAGCGCAGCGCAGCGCCCCGCCGAGCGTCATGAGCGGCTACAGCAGAGACCGGCGGCGGCTCTCACCTCCGAAGTCAGGCCGCAGCCGGATGTCGTAGCCCTTCAGGAGCTTGTCCACGGTGGCTTTCACATAGGACATGTTACTGGGTTCGTTGGCGCTGAGGCAGAAAACACATTCAGTTCAGAGATAAGAATCTGACACGAGCTGAGACATGACACATGATGTTACCGTCAGAGCTCACCTCTGCGCCCCGCACGCCGCCGCCACCAGGAGGGACAAGCAAAAGACCCCCAAGCACCCGCGGTCCGCGGTAGTCCACATCACTACCCACTGCGACCCCTCCGACGACTTTGACACCAGGTTTCAGGGATACCGATTCAGATTGTAAAATTATTCCAACAGCAACGCATGCGCGTCGTTTCACCAACATCCAAGCGTCAGTATCGAGGTGAGACAACGCGGGTGTGGACAAAAACTAGCCGCGAGGAAAAACCCGCCTGTGGGACAGGAGTTCACCTGAAGACAGAGGGCTGGCGCGTGAAGCGGCACATACAGGCTTCCAGCATCCTAGATGTCAATACACAGACCCCCCCCCCTCCAGCACCCCAATCAGCTTCTTCCAGCAGACGCAGTGTCCGGAGCTGGTCTGCGTCAAGCCGGTCTTCCCGCCCGCTGCCGCGCAACCTGAAGAGCTTAAATAGTGAGCGCTGATCCCGGTTCCCCAGTCACCTTTTTTTTGGGGGGGGGGGGGGGGGGGGGGGCGGAGAGAGAGAAGAGGGGGGCAGAGAGAGAGAAAGAGAGAGACAGGAGGGGGCAGAAAGAGAGAGAGAGAGAGGAGGGGGCAGAGAGAGAGTTCTTCTTTTCTTTCTTCTTTATTCCTCCTCTTCTTCTTCTTCCTGTCCCCTTTCTTGTTCTTCCTCTTCTTCTTCTCCCTCCTCTTCCTCTTCCTCTTCTTCCTGTCAGACAGTTGTCAGTCACAGAACCAGTTGTTGGAATATTTACAGTTTAATGAATCAGTGGTTCCCTCCTTTCAGCCTCTCTGGGACAAATGAAGATGTCTATATCCCTCAACCCTTGACCCCTGACAGTCACTACCAGAACCTCCTCAGAACCCTGGACCTGTGTTTAGGGTCCTTTCAGTCACATCTCATGGGCTTCATCTGTGGATGGAGTTTGCTCAGTTGTCATCACGTGACCCGAGTGTATGGTGGATGTCTTGCTGCCTCAGTCAACTGACACATTGAATGAGACGTCCTGTGTCTCATTATTCAGCTTCTTCCTTTACTATGTCACCTGTAGTGAAAACCTCTGCAAGGGCATCTAACATGGCAGAATTACACTGTGAGGGAGCTGTGGGGTAGAAATCAGACACCCTGACACACATCTGTCCCCAGTGTGTTATGTGTGTTAACTGTGTTAGAACCTGTACTGGAGCAGCATCTTCTCACTGTACTGTCGACTTGACAGACAGGTTTATATTAGAGTCTAAACAGAATCAAAAAGCATCGACAGGACACAGTCAATTTTATTCTATTTATAAAGCCCAATATCGCATACAACTGTACAGAACATATATAACACGTATATATGTACACACACACGCACATACATACATACACACACACACACACACACACACACACACACACACATATATATATATATATTAGGTAATATACGTAAATATCTTTATTTACTACTCAGTTGTTTGATGTAATTTACAGTAAAATACAGTCAACATATATCCATGAACCAAACTCAGCTTTAAAACACTAATGTATTAATTATTTGTACCATCTCAGCCTCTGGAGCCTCCTGGTGGAGGAGGAGCTCCCTCTCTGTGTGCTCCTCAGCCTCTCGCTCCTTCAGATGTAGTCTGATGAGACTGATGGAGAGGACGGAGGTAGACAGTGCATTTGGCCCTCTAAACATCATCACTCAAATCATTTTACCATTAACTTCAGTATTTCTGCAGTCTCTTCTCTTTTTGCCAGCAGACTACGGAGGTTGCCACTTTTAAATCTTGGTGCAGCTGTCAGGCATATTGCTGCTGCTTGACCCCCAAGTGAGACTGAGTGAGAGCTGGTCTCCGTTCTGCTCATGGGTCAAACTGTTCACTACACTGCTCCTGGAGGGAGGCAGAGCAGGGATCAACAAATCTGGAGTGAAGTGTTGAAAGATAATATAAAAAGAATACACAAGGAGAGAAAGTCAAGTAATTTAAATAGTAATTCAATAAAAATAAGCAGCTGAAATGAAAAAGGGTCAGAATGATTTATATTAAGAGATTTCCTGACATTTTCATGCATTTGTTCAATAGAGGAAATTCATTTTTAGTGTTTTACACAGTGGGGAGTGGGTGGTGGGTAGTGAAATAACATTTCTATATGTAGTATATTATTATGATAACGTTGTTAACTATAAATTCAATATACTTGTTCTTCATGATGACTCCTCGCTGGATTTAAAAGAGAATAAATCTATGTTTATGTATCAGGGTTCAGTCTATCAAACAAAGAATATTTCATAGGTTTTGGATCATGTCACAAACATGTAGCTGCTCTACATTCATGTGGGTCTTCTGTGGTGAGACTGTGCTGCATTGTTTAAATGGTGATACAATAAGGAATTGTGGGACGACATTATCTCCTTTAAGTTTTCTCCTCTCCGCTAAGTTTTTGATGTCTTTACAGCTCTATCAGTGTCATTTGTGTGGTTGGTCCCAGTGGATCAGTCCCAGGCTGAATTTCTTTCCCAATGTCTGACCGTGGTACCAGTACTTGCTGTTACAAATATTATAAATGTGTTTGACAAATGTTGCTATTGCTAGCTGGCTAACTGACAGTATTACTTTGGAGCATATCACAGCAATGGGCTAATTGTTGTGTCTTGTTGTGTGTTTAGTGACTGATTTGACTAATCACATTTCTTTCTGTCTGACATGCTGGTGGTGTAGTGCGACATCTAGTGCCAGTGATGATTGTTACAGAACCTTTAATGTGGAGGGTACCGTGAAAGGTTTCTGTGACCCAGACTCAATGAACAGCTTGACACCTCTGAAGTTGAGCAAGCCTTGCCTTTCCAACCAATCACAGAAGTCTAAAGTCAGCGGTGGGTGCTTACGGTCGTTAATCAGTGCATGAATATGCTGCTGGTCTGATTCTCTTCTCATACTGAGGTTCCGAGATAGAAGGTGACATGGGAGTGGATTTTCCCTCCAGCCCAATCCTGTTTGTGTTGTGTTGTGTCTTTTTTTTAGGAGACTGACTATGTTGTTGATATTTTCAATGTTTTCCACAGGTTGAGAATTTACTTGTGGTGTTGCAGCATGTGACTGATGTGCATGCAGAGACTGAGTTTAGAGGGTGAGACTGTAACCCAGGTTATTTTCTGTAGCTACAGTTTACAGATGTTCCCTAAACGCCTCACATGCAGGCAATTAGTAGATGCTAGCTGGAGGCTGCACACATAGAAGCCTAGTCTCCACTCAGGTCCTGCATATGTGTGTGCAACTTATTTAGCTTGAAAGAGTGAAATAAGTTCCTAGTATTAGTTCTATTGGCTCTGCTGAGAGCAGCCTCCTTGATGACATCCTGCACCGGACAGGTGGCTGCTTACAGCCAATCAGCAACCAGCCACCTGAGCAGACAGGAGAGGACAAAGAAAAAATGTAAAAAAGACAACAGAATGATCAGCATTAGGTGCAAAACACAGAAAATTGTGTTTATTCATATTAGAACTGCATATCTAACACATACTGATTCAGTAATTGAACTTGTGTATCGGCCGATACTGAGCACTGAGCTGTGTCAGTTGTAAACCACTAACCCTGTATGGATGTGATATGATTGCTGTCACTGTTGTATGGCTCATTGTACTGTCTTTTTACAGTAGAAACCTCTGACAGTGGTCAGTTACAGTCATCAGCTGTGGTCCACTTACAGTTTTCATTCTGGGTCTTTTAACATGTGACAATATGAGGAAAAAGGATTTAAACTGTTGCAGCCTCCTCCTGCAGCAGACTGCCTCTACTCTCTTCTCACCGTGTGTGTATCTCACTCACTGGATCACAGTGATTGGCTGAGTAGTGTCACGTGATCAGAGCCACATAGACTAGAAAAGCTGTGACGCTTTAAACAGAAACACTCTGTCAAATTTTACTAACAATAATGTACAGGTAACAGGTTCGGCTGCGGATAGCACAGCATCTGGGTGTAAACTCGGACCACGGTCCACCTCTTGGTGACCTCAGCCATCAGCTAGTTACCAGAAATCAATTCTTCTTCGCTGTAACAGTTGCTGCACAGTGCAGCTTCCTGTGTAGGCCACTGTTTTAGAGCAATGAAGAAGAATAGATTTCTAGGTTAACTGTTGTTTTATTTGTGAAACTTAAAGGCAATCAATGCATCACATGGTACTAGATCAATTCATAGACTCACAATCATTTCAGGTTTAATATTTTAGGCAGACTCAGACACGTTTCTGATACTACTATCAGAATCAGAACAACTCTAATATCTAGGTTTTTCTGGTTCACTTTTGTCCTGTCCTGTCCTAGTCATGTGATCAACAGGAATCCTGAAACACTGTCAGCCTCTACTTTAAGTTAGCATTACTTACTATGTTGTCTATGCTGTCTAAGTTACACACCATCCTGCCTCCCACCTACTGCACAGTGTGCTGGTCAAGGAGCACCTTCAGTAATAGACTAATTCCTCCACGGTGCACCACAGAGTGCCACAGGAAGTCTTTCCTGCTTGTGGCCATCAAACTCCACAACTTTCAGGGTCAGAGGAATCTCATGCTGGTGCTGTCCTGATATCCAGAACTTTCATATTGTAGCTTTAATTTTGTGACATCTTCTGTGTTTTATGCTTCTATATTTTTTAGTGTAACATGCCCCCGACTCCCCTCCCACTCTCTCCTCCATGTAACCCGTGCTTTCCCTCCATCTGCCTCCTCTCCTTCTCTCCTTGCACTGTCCATCAACACTGTGCTTGGTGAACTTCCTGCTTCTTGTGCTGGAATTAAAAGGTAACTTGTTTCTCATCATGAAATCATGCCGTTTATTTCATGAGCGTTATCTAAAGCAACTGAAGGCTGTCTCTGAGCCGGCCTCCAGATTACAGTCTTGGTTAATTACAGAGCTGATTCTGATGTAATTATTAGGTAATTATGGAGCACTTCCAAAACAATTATGGGTTGTAATAATGTACATGAGAACAAATCAGGATGCCTCAGCCAATAAGAGTAAATCTATGAATGATCTGCTACAAACACATTCCCACCATTTCACCCTGACACAGATATACACTGTGCAGATACATAGCACCAGTCAAAAGTTTGGACACGCCTTGTAATGGTTTTTCTTTATTTTTTTTATTTCCTGCATTGTAGAACAACCATGACGACATCAGAGTTATGAAATAGGTAGGATGGTTCTTACAGTCTTGAAGTTCTCATATGTTGAGAACCTGTTGGTTACTTCTCTGTCACTCTACCCCCCCCCCCCCCCCCCCCCTTCCCCCCCCACAGGCTTAACAGTGGAACCACACATGCAGATACCATCCGTTCCTCTTTTCTGTGTCTCACAAAGACAAAAACCTCTGATGAGGACTCGCCTTGTGAGCCAGTCTCATCAGAGTGTTGATGATAGGTTCAGTTGTTGCACTTTTCCAGACCGACTGAGCTTCATGTCTAAAGTAATGATTGACGTTTCTCTTTACTCAGCTGAGCAGTTCTTGACATAATACAGATCAGTACAGTTTTCCAATAGGTCTGTTTACTGTACACCAACACTACCACAAGTGATGGTCTCATACACATTAAGAAGACAAGAGATTCCACTAATTAACTTTTGATTAGGCACAGCTGTTAATTGAAAATCATTCCAAGTGTTGACCTCATTAAACTGGTTAAGATTATGAAATCTGATTGTACAGAGCTGTCATCAAGGTGTATGGAGGTTACTGAAGAATCTAAAATAAACACATTCTAGTTTACTATATAATTCATGTGTTAGTTGTGATGTCTTCAGTTCTACATTGTAGGAAATAGTCCAAATTAAGAAAACCTATGAATGGGTAGGTGTGTTCAAACCTTAGACAGGTACTGTACCTTATCACATCTACTGTGCACATAAAGTACTAAACTTATACAACCTGTAAAATAAACCAAACCAATAGGTATTTATAACAGATTCCAGGGATTTCAGTTAATATCATGTCCATTCCTATTTTTGAATGAAAAAATCTAACAGCTGACCAGAAATAACAGTGTATATAGAGCTATATAAGATTGTGTCTGTTGGTGTTTTGGTCCAAATACTCCTCCAGAGGGTCAGGTAAAACAGCAATCCCCCATCCTCACAGTCCACTTCACCAGCAGCAGGAGGCTGCAGCTAACAGACATCCTGTCATAGAACTAATCAGACCAATCTGTTAAATACACAATAACATCCAATAACATCCAGCAACAACAAAACACACACTCCTCACTCAAATCAGGAGTGAAGCTGCACAGTTTGAAAGAACAACCGTACAAACCATATGAGTTTATATTCTTAGCATCATGAACTAGTAATTAGCTTACTCCTACTTTGCTATTGGGATGCTAATGAAAATTAATTCTTATGATATAGTACCACCCAAAACAGTACATACTAGTACAAAAGATGAGTCCATATTTCAAACACTGATGTACAAACTTATTTACCAAATCCGCTTAGCATAATGGCTAATTAGCAGTTAGCTTACTTGCTCTTAGCTAGTAGCATGCTAACATTCATCCAGTTATATAGCACCACCTGTAACCACCCTGAAAGATGACATTATTCATAGATATTGATTCTCTCCAGAGCAGGAGGACGTCACAGCAGCAGCAGGTGATCTCAGAGGACAGAATGTAGAGAGCAGACAGCTCAGTCTGACTGAATTATTCTGCTGTAGCTACAACACATCTCAGCCTGCACCACGGTCCCTCCAGCCACAAGGTAACTGTCTTAACATGGTTGTAAACCAGTGATGTTGTAACACTTAAGAAGCAGTGCCTGTTTATCTATGTTAAAAAACATAACATACTGACTGCACATGACAATATAACAGTAAAATATAACTGAAATAACTGAAATTAGTAATGGGTTACAGTTACATGTTTAACAAACCCCACAAAGCAAGTGCAGCAGCTTGACAGTAATGAATCACTTTTGACTTTACCAAACTCTTTTATGCTATTACTGTAACCAAACTACATTTTACCTGCTGTAATTTAAAATAAAATAAACTTCAAAGTCTCAATTGAAGTTTGGTGTAAGTACATAACACTCAACTGAATGCGAAGGCAGTGAAATGATGGTAATAAAAAGAAAAAGTTTTCTTACTAACAAGGCCAAGAGCTAATGTTCAGGGTAGCAACGTGTTAGCAGTAGTGTAAAACCTCCATACATGGTGTAGGAACTATTTACTAGTTTGTTGGTTTTTCTATTATTTATTCATTTGTTCTGAGTTTGGAATACTTTAATTAATTTGTTTTATTTTTGATAATATTCTCTTTGTTAGTCATTCGTTTCTTTATATTATTTGCTTATTTAGTATAGTTAGTTTTGGTTAACTAGTATTTTGTGTATTTGGGCCACATTATGGGCACATGAGGTTATTTAAGTAGGTAGACTGGTTTAGGACCAGCATGCACCTTGGTGGGCCTATGGCTTTGTACCAGAGCAGGAGAGGCAGCAGGAGACATGTTCCTTTGTTTGCTTGCTTGTTTGGAGAATTAATTCTTTTGCCTGCGTAAAACACATACCCATGGTGCATTAATGGCCATTTGCTTTATGTTGAATTTAAGTTAGTTTGAGGAAAGTTGTCACTACAGTCAGCACACATTAACTGAAATCCATGTGATGTAAATGTGAAGTCTTGTTTTCACCTGAGCAGGTTGATGTTACATATGAAAGGATGCAAAAAGCACACAACACAACATCTCAGCACAAACTCCTTAAGATACACAGTCATATTTGTCTTTAAAACACTTGACTAAACCATGTGAGAGATCAAATCATCATTTCCTGCTGTGCTGACCCTGTTATCACAACACCCTGTTATTACATCACCCTGTTATTACAACACCGTTATTACTACATCCTGTTATTACAACAGCCTGTTATCACAACACCCTGCTACTACAGCTGAAAGCACAGAGAACAGTCACATTAATATCCGTGAAGGTTCTCAGTCATCCATCTCATCGTAGTCATTAAATAAGTTGAAGGCAACTGGACTTCTTTTGATTCTTGAAGACATTTCGCCTCTCATCCAACAGGCTTCTTCAGCTCTAAAGACCAGTGTGGGAAACCCAGGTATTTAACCCTCGGTGGGGACAAACACCTTGGAGGTGGTCCTGAGAGTCGTAGACTAACCATCATGTGAGATATAGGGTCACATGAGCCAGGGTGTGACTCAACAGAGAGTCTTTGCCCCCCAACATATTGCTGAACACAACATATTTCAAGTACAATGAGGTTTTCTACAGACAAAAGCACAGCTGTGCCATGGGTTCTCCTGTGTCCCCGATCATGGTCAACCTCTACATGGAGGAGGTGGAGGACCGGGCTCTGAGCTCCTTCAGAGGAACAACTCTCTGCCACTGGTTTAGATAGGTGGACGACACTTGGGTAAAAATCAAAACCCAAGAAGTGGAGGCCTTCACTGAGCACATTAACTCAGTGGACAAAAACATCAAGTTCACCAGGGAGGATACCAAGGACAATAGTCTGCCCTTTCTGGATTGTGCTGTGTCCATTGATGAGAATGGTAGCCTTAGCATTGAAGTCTACTGAAAACCCACACACATGGACCAATACCTCCTGTTTGACTCCCACCACCCACTGGATCACAAACTGGGGGTCAGAACTTTACAATACCGGGCCTTGAGGTTCCCTCAAAGGCAGAGGGAAAACAGAAAGAATTGTCACACATCAAGACAGCACTTAAAACCTGTGGCTACCTTAAGTGGACTTTTATCAAATCTTCAAAAAGGCGTCACAAGAAAACACAGACAGTTACAGATAAACAGAACGACAAACAGAGAAACATTGTCATCCCATATGTGGCAGGCTTATCTGAAAAACTCAGAAGAATCTTCTACAAACACATCAATTTCAAACCTGGCCAGACTTTAAGGCAAAGACTGGTCCATCCCGGGGACAAAACACCCAGACACAAACTAAGGCCGCGTTCAGACTGCCAGCCAAAATCCGATTTTTAGCCCATCCAGATTGGGACTGGATGGCTCTTTTGAAGTCTGAACAGTCACAAATCACATGAAATCCGATTTTTGGAAACCAGATCAAAACCACCTTCGGGAGGTAGTTTCAGATCGCATTTGGACAGATGCGTCTCAGTCTGAACAGCTCCAAACACTCAGATCGGTTTTGACTGTCCATGACGTCACTCTACGTGACGCCAGACCCAGCTCTTCGGGTGGCACCACACTCGTCGCTGCACAGAAACTCCGGCAGTGAGTGCTGCACGAAGCATTGTTGTGTATCATCCTACCAGCCTCCTGCAGCATTGCAAATGTCTAGTGCAGGGGTGCCCAATACGTCGATCGCGATCTACTGGTCGATTGCAAGAGGAGTGCAGGTAGATTGCACAGAACTCCCAATGAAGTTGAGGAAAAAATGTAGATCGCACGGCATTAAAAGAAGTAGATTCTACTTCTTTTAATGCCCGGATCGACGTATTGGGCACCCCTGGTCTAGTGCGTCTGAGATGTTCTGCACCTCTACTGGACAGTGATAAGGCCAATATACTGAGGTGACCTGCCTCCATCATGTTTGTTGTTGTTGTTGTCGTTGTTGCAATTATATGACGTCAGACACTCCGTTACTACAGCAACCTGTCAGATCAGTCAATAATGTGGCACAGTCTGAACAGAGCCATATCCGATTTGGACACTTGCTGAAAACAGTGTGGACAGTCAGCCCTAAAAATCGGATTTGAGTAGGAATCTGATTTGAATCAGATTCGCCTGCAGTCTGAACGCGGCCTAAGCAATGTTGTATATGCGGTCTAGTGCAGTGAGGAATGCTCAGACTTCTACATAGGTGAGACGAAACAGCCCCTCCACCGACGTATGGCACAACATAGAAGAGCCAGCTCAGCGGGACAGGACTCAGCCGTACACCTCCATCTCAAGGAGAAAGGACACTCGTTCGAGGATACCAATGTCCACATTTTGGACAGAGAGGACAGATGGTTTGAGAGAGGAGTAAAGGAATCCATCGATGTCCATTTGGAAAAACCTTCCTTGTTTTAGACACCATCTGTCAGCCACATACAATGCTGTCTTGGGAGCCCTGCCCAGACGGTTTAACCCCCATTCACACCTGGAGCCATGTGACTTTAACGAGGTGGGGGGGGGGCAAAGACTCTCTGCTGAGTCACACCTTGGCTCATGTGTCCCTGACGACTCACATGATGGCTAGTCAACGACTTTCAGGACCACCTCCAAGGTGTTTGCCCCCACATAGGGTTAAACACCTGGGTTTCCCACACTGGTCTTTAGAGCTGAAGAAGCCTGTTGGATGAGAGGCGAAACATCTTCAGGAATCAAAAGAAGTCCAGTTGCCTTCAACTTAATGGTCACATTAATATCAAATCAAAACAGGTCTGTGTGCTGTCCCCAGAGTCCAGACCTCTAGATGGTCTGGGACAGGTCTGCGTGCTGTCCATGGAAATGAGACCTGGAGAAGCAGATTTCAGCTTTCATCATCATCATCATCAGGTGAAGATGTTTGCTTGATTTTTATCAAATTAAACTTGTGATTACTCATTCATATCTTGCTCTGCAGTCTAAATTTTATTCTCCTATTTCCAAGATGGCGCTGCACGAGTGGCAGCCTGTTACGGCAGCTCTTGCTCATTGTTGAGCCATTTTTTTTCCCTTTGTAACGTAGTTACACTAACTCTTAGTTTATTTTTATTGGTTTCATTTCACTTCACTAACCGTCCTGTCATTTCAGATCCTTCAGATTCTTCCCTGCCATGCAATCAACTAATTTCCTTTACCTGGGTTGCCCCGCCCATCTCCTCCTCACCTGCAGTCCATTTGCTCATTAGTTCCTCAGTATATATACTAGTCCAGTTTCACTTGTTCCCTGCCAGATTGTCTTGTGTAATACGTTTCTAAGCTCTCCAGCATTTCTAGTTCTGCCTTCCTGTTCTGACCCTGTTTTGCTTTTCTCGTACTACGGATACCTGCCTGCTCCTTGTCGGATTTGTTTGCCTGATTCTGATCTCTTGGTTTTGACTCTGCCTGTTTTTTTGGACTAAGTAAACTGATCTTCCCTTGCTACTCGTCTGCCTCATTGTCGTGCTTCTGGGTTCTCCTTTGTCTGCATCAGTGAGCGTGACACCCTTTTCTTCTACTTTTAATTGTATATTTGATCAAGGGTCAGCTTCTCTTATTTGCGTACTATGGACACGAATAATCTTGCGGTGTTCGTACTGGCCGCTCTACTGTTTTCTTTTTCTCTGTTTACATCCGTGTCCGGAGACCTGGCGTGCAGCCATGGCTCCATTGTTTACACCAGGGAACAGCTGATGACACTCCATGACACAGCGGTGTTACCCGAGGGGAGACCCGACATTCCCCGCGACCTGAGGAGGAGGAAGAGACAGGGAAGTTGTGCAGGTAGGGAGCGACGTGCCAGGAGGAGACGGTACAAACCAGTTCTCCCCTCCATCATCATGGGGAACGTAAGATCTCTCCCCAATAAGATGGACGAGCTAACCCAGATAGCAGACGACACTGTGCCGGATCCGTCTACAAGTCGGCAGATTCACATAGCAGTCACGCCTGTGATCGTCAGGCTGACAGTCTAAATGATTGGTCAGGGCCTGTTAAGTGGCGGACTGCGCAGACCAAACGCGCCATGATTTTAAATTTAACAGTCAGCTTGTGATGTCACACAGCAGTAAGTTGCAGAAAGTTGGACCCCCTTCAGAACAGGTATTCAACAGGTGTGGAACAGCATCATGAAGAGTGGAAAATATTAAAAGTAAGTGCTTCATTTAACATAATACTCACTATGAATGTTATCGGCATGTTTTTTCTTTCATTCTTTTAGTATTTTCTTACTGAAAATACTAAAACAATACAAATTAATTCAGTGGCATAACGGTTGTGTTTCTGTTGTAAGCTGACTGCATGGCTGAAATGTTATTCAATCGAGCGTCAACGTAACCAATCGTTAACTAGCACACGAACTGTTAGCATCTGACTAACAGTGGATAGCCTGTCCATATTAGTTGTATTTGGATGCAAACGGTGTGTCTGCCCTTGTTGGAAAGCGTCAACGTTAATTTTAGCACAGGGCATAAAAGTCATACGCTGGTAACTATTGCCTAACGTTGCTAAGTTATATTTACAATGACTGTAACATGAGCGTTAATGCTACGAAGAGTCAGTTATGCACAGGAGAGGGTTTTCAAATTGTAACGCGAACGTACGTGGGAGACACAGATATAGCAACAAACTTAACGTTATTTTTATTACGTGGACGCATGCAGCAAAAGAGATTACGTATGTAATAATTTCTTGTAACCTTTGCTAGAATAAATTGTGAACTTAAATCAACGTGTGCTCTGCAGGATAAGGCATTTTGGCTCGCTAAAAAAAACTACAGCCAGTTCCCAGTCCAGTCGGGGCTATTGCTTTACACCCCGTCGGTCGAAATTCATTAAAGTTTGACTCGATGTGAAACAGAAGGTGCGTTGACATGAGGAGTTTTATTTGAAGCGTAATTGGCATTGTTTGTCATTGTTTAGTTCCACGTTTTAGAGCACTGATTCGAGCATTAGTTTGTACAAAAGTTAATAGCCTCAAACTGTGCTACTGCCACAAGATATATCACATGCGAACGCTATTGGTCAGTGTGTTGTTACTGTCATGTTGCAACCTTTTCTGAGGCTTTGCCTTTCTTCAGTGATTCTGTTGCAGTGGCAATACTTGTTTAAACTATAAGGAGTTAACTCTTGACATTAACTAAGATCAAACTATATTATACAAATAATGTCTTGGTAATAAAACATTTTTAATTTATGTCTCTCTCACAGACATGTATTTTCCCCAAGTAAAAATCTGTAATGTTGAAACACCTGTACAATGTACAAACTGGAAAATGCTGTCAATATATTCAAAGCAGGTAACATAATATTACTCTTAACACAGTCACCATCTATGTACTGCTATAGCTTTGTTCAGCCATATAGGAAAATGTAAATATCTATTGGACAAAATAATTTAAATGTGCCGCAAAATGTACCTTTAACTAAATATAAATCAACAGTAGCAGCACTGTATGTTGTTAAACACTTTAAAAACCTCCCCTTTTCTCCCGGTAGGTCAACAGCTGTGCTGATTGGTGAAGACGTAAGTAAAAAATGGAAGCAAAGGTTGTTTCATACTCCACTCTTAGAAAGCGTGCACAAAGAGACCTTAAGAGAACACTACAGCAAATTAGTGATGACTACAGCATTAATTTGCCTGATAACGCTGATGATTGGACTGGAGAAAGGGTGATCAATATTTGTAGTGAAAATGCAGTATTGCAGGAGGACAATGCAACAGATATCGACCTGGGCACCAACATTTCTGACCATGATGTGGATGCAAACACCTTTGACCACGTGGATGTTTATGACCTTCCTCAGTGTAGTAGCTCAGACTTGTCTGAATCTGACGATGAAGGTGTTGAGCCATGTAGTCTCAAAGACAAAATCTGTTCTTGGGCCCTAACCTTTGGAATTTCACTTGTTGCTCTTACAGCACTTTTAGGTATACTAAGATTTTACCACCCAGACTTACCAAAAGACAGACGAACTGTCCTAAAGACTAATACTCAGTACACTATTCAGAACAAGGTTGGGGGACAGTATCACTATTTTGGCATATTATCCTCCAGCAAAAGAACACTGTCTCAGATCACTGACTCACTTGCTGATTGTTTTACCTTAAAGTTGCAAATAAATATTGATGGGTTACCCCTGTTTAAGAGCACAAGCATTCAGCTTTGGCCTATTTTAGGACTGTTAGTCAGTGTTCCAATGAAGGAGCCTGTCATTATTGCTTTATTTTGTGGGCCCAACAAACCACAATCAGCTAATGATTTTTTTTTTAAAGGATTTTGTTGTTGAGCTCCATGAACCGGAAAAGGGCTTTGACTTTAATGGAAAACGGCTTTTTCTGAATGTTCACTCTGTAATATGTGATGCACCTGCAAAAGCATTTGTAAAGAACATAAAGTCACATAATGGATACTACGGTTGTGACAAATGTGTGCAACAAGGACTATATGTGAACAGACGGATGACCTTCCCATTAACTGATAGCACATTAAGGACTGATGATTTTTTTGCACAGGGGGTTTATGAAGATCATCAACATGGGCCAAATCCTTTTCATGGTTCAAATATTGGCATGGTGTCACAATTTCCAATGGACTATATGCATTTGGTTTGTTTGGGTGTGGTTAGAAAGTTGTTGCTAATGTGGCTCAGAGGTCCTCTCAATGTTAGGTTATCTGCAAATGTTGTAAATCAAATGTCTGATTGCATGAAAGAGCTGCAACCTTATATTCCTGTGGAATTTGAACGGAAACCACGGTCATTTAGAGAAATAGACCGATGGAAGGCCACTGAATTTAGACAGTTTCTACTGTATATTGGCCCTGTCCTTCTGTCTTCATTTTTGCCAAGTAATGTGTACAACAATTTCATGTTGCTGTCTAGTGCCATTGCTATTTTAATCAGTGTGGACCTTTCATCGTCCTACAGTCATTATTCTCAGACACTACTTAAAACTTTTGTATCATATTTTGGTGGGATATATGGCAAGGATTCTATTGTGTATAATGTGCTATTCTCTATCCCCCGGGGCTCAGCATAACATGGAAGTAACCCAGAAACCAGAAACTTTTTCAGTGTATGCGCCAGGCAAGCCGTTCATATTAGAATGAATGGGCGCCATTTTTAGATCCAGTATCCTGTTCTGATAATACATCCATGAGGAGGACTAAGAGCATGAGGTCACCTGACAGCCACCAGACTTCATGGGTTTGGACGCAGCAGCTTCTTCACCCCAGGTAAGATCTTACACAACAGAAACAGAGGGAACTTGTGGTGGAAAAATCACCCAGAGAAGAGGGTTCAAGTTTAAAGGTCTTTTATTTGCACAAAAGACCTGAGTTTGTTTCTGCAGAGTAAAAGATTGAACAATCAAAGGAGATACACACATACAGTATAGCAACAAATCTCCACCTCATGTCTCCTCTCACAGACACTCCTTAGCCTTGGTTCTACATGTTTAATATACACCAGACGTTTGGCATCACAATACCAATCTTTCATCTAGTCCTGGTGCTGGATGCACGGACACTCAGGACCTGTGTCTTCACTATAAGACAGAGTGGGACACACATTTCTTTCATGAAGTGAATAAGCACATTCAGTCTCTTGGATTAACTAAATTAAGTATACTAATATAACATAGCAAATAACGGATATAAAGCAGCAAACATGAGCTTTATCTGGGATACATAAAATTAACAGGTTTCCACCAGAACTGAACTGAAAAGACTCATAGTCAACTTATCTCAAAAACAAACAAACAAACAAAAAAACAACTAAAAAAACTTTTCACCTACTTTAACTGAAATTTCCCTCAAGGAAGGAAAGAACTATACAACAGAAAACGAAGTAAATAAATTATACATTGAACTCAGGAATTTAAATACCCAGGTAAAGTGTAATCATTTTTAAAAATTTTTGACATCTGACTCAAACAGAGATCTGAACCAAGGCACATTTTCAGTTAATAAATTTTATTTGAAAGATGTTGCTTTGTTATTAAGCCCATACACACATGAGTGTTGTCTTTTTGCCATTCTGTGTCACATCAGTATATACTGCACCACGTTTTTCTGTGCACTATATTTAACAACAGACTGTAATGCAGCTTAAAGTATTACCTTTTATTCATATGTTATAGGTTTATACACACTGTATACTGACACATACTAAATACATGAACACATACACTGTTTATACTGTGTCTATTCTGCTGATTTACATGTATAGAACATAAGAAAGACACAATGACGACAATGAAACAGATTTTTTTTTAAGCCACATAGAAAATCAAGACAGAAACCTGAAGCAGGAATAGCATCTCATTGGTTTAGACTTATCAGGTCACATGACGAGCAAGAGGTAATCATGACATCACATCATACAGACATTTCCCAACTTTAAGTCACATGTAAAAAAAATCCTGTTTGGGTGTAATTTCTGTATTTCATTCACTTTATCACACAAATAGAAGTTTTTAATTAAGTCTGTTACTTCCTCTCTGTGGACAGAGGCTCTCAGCAGTTTGTATTATAGCTCAGCTCGGCCTAGCAACCAATGAGCTAATGATTGATGAGTTGTGACACAGGCATGTAAATCCTGTGTATCAAAGAGCTGAGGCTCAGTTTTGACATCATCAGCAGAGATGGACAGAGTACTCGACCCCAGTACTTGAGTAAGAGTACAAATACTACCGTTCAAAATTTACTCCGTTACAAGTAAAAGTAGCTCAGTCGAAATGTTACTCGAGTAAGAGTAAAAAAGTACTTGCTTTTAAAGGTACTTAAGTATCCAAAAGTACATGCTTTTAAATTTACTTTAAGTAAGAGTAAGAGCAAACTTCTTATTTTTCACATCAATGAATTACTATAATTTTTTCTAAATGAATTTAAGGACCTTTTAACTCTTGTTTCTGAGAATTAACTCTTTGAAACCACCTGCACTGATGTGCTTGCTTTTAGAACCACAATGTTATATAAAGCCTGCAGAAACACCTATGAGAACAAATAAAATGAATGGGATCATAAGAGGACAGCAGATGTTGCAGATGCAGAGTTTATTAAAAATCATTAAAACGTAACCAAATGAACCTGCACCGTCCAACTAACTCTATCATTTAGCTAAGTTGGGAACTGGAACCCCCTCAAAGACCAATGTTGTCCCCAGACCACTGGTTGAGAACCACTGCTTTACAAAAAACTACATCTCTGCTTTCAATAACTCAATGTTGAAGTCACTTGACTTTACAGGAAGGACATGTACCAGTACAATATAGGAGCACAACAAACTCTGTCTCCCCATGTCTGTCTTGTCTGTCTCCGTGCCTGTCTCCCAATGTCTGTCTCCCCATGTCTGTCTTGTCTGTCTCCGTGCCTGTCTCCTAATGTCCGTCTCCCCATGTCTGTCTTGTCTCCCCATGTCCCCATGTCTGTCCGTGTGTAGTATGGAAAGACGTTAACACCAGAGAGGAAAAACATTGACACTGTATGTACTGTCCATCATATTTGAACTACAAATGCTCTGCATGGATTAATCTACCTTTACAACAATACTGCTTTCAGCAAGACAAACTCAATGAATGAAATAAAACCACAATGTCCCAGAGCTGATTGCTGCAGCTATTCTTCACCCAAAGTTCCACTCAAGTGTGTGTCCATTCAAGTTTCTGAAAGTCAAAGAAATGGTTTTTTTTAACACTTGGGACTGTACTGTCAAATAGAGTGACCGTCTTTAGTTGTGACAATTGTCACCCTGGTCCAACTATTCCAACTTGAAGAAGGCCTTATTCAACTTAAGTAGTAGGTGGTTTTCCAAGTTTCGTGAATGAATTCTCCCCCGTCTTGGGCTGAAGAGCAATCCAGCTGCACTGAAGAGCCTTTCACACGCAGCAGAAGCAGGGAGTGCCGTGTTTAACTTGAGCGACAGTTTGCCTACAGCCGGGCAAGTTTTTAAACTGTCCATACGTCCATCTGTCCACGTTCTTCTTTGCTCGGTCAAACTCAAACATTGAGTTAAGATACGGCCAAGGATTTTGTGAAAGTTCCTCCGAGTCCAGCTCATTATCAGACTCAGACGACTCAGCGGATTGTCTTTCTTCTCCTGACGCAGCCATTGTTGCGGTTCTGTGTTGACAAACGCAGTCGAGAGCATGGCTACTTTGGGGGTATCCTTATGCGGAGGGATGACGTATTTCCGCTTTTACGTAGATCCCAGTAGAGAGTTTAGATTTCACAGTGAATGAGACATCTTGTGTTTACCAGGAAAACCTTAGAAATAAAAAATATTTACATATTTGTAGATTATGGAATTTTTAAATGGGGAAGAAGGAGTAGGTCCATTTTTTAAAGATTTTAACAAAATGATTTAACTTTTTAATATAGAGCATTTTTTATAATCTTAAAACTTGACCAAATGGGATCTTTACGCAATGACAACTCTTTAATAACATATTGAGGTTGCCATGTATTACCTGTTTTCATCTAATTGTAAGAGACAACTGCATTCCAGCAGGCAAGTAATACAAAATAACAGTTCACATGTTGCTCTGTGGTGGGTCAATAACATTTTTTTTTAAAGATATTTTTTGGGGGCATTTTTTGCCAGGAAAGGGGCAGAAAGAGAGGGGGAATGACACGCAGGAAAGAATTGGGCTGGTTGGGAGTTGAACCGGCACTTGCCTGCTAAGAGCATCCACTCATGTGATACATGCCTTAACCACTCCACTATCAGGCTGCCCCAGGTCAATAACATTTTTAATAAATATTCTACCTTGGGGACCTTTTGGTGCAGCAAAAGTAGGGTGAACTTGGAGGTTCCTGTTGCTGGTGCAGCTGCTGCAGCTGTCATCAGATTCGGCAAGATCATAAGGGTCACTCTCCTCTCTTTGTGCATCTTATTGCATCATCATAAGTATTGAGTATATTAAGTATTGATTGACATAGTCAACACTTCATTCATTCTATTTTAATTTAAACTCACATGATACTTTTTACAACATAGCATAAAGTGCAGATATTAAACAAAAGCACACTTCAAACTACAAAGTGCACAATGCCAGTTTAATACAGTAATTAAAAGTAGGTATTTCAATTCTTTCATTCACTAAGCAACTGTAAAACACATTATACACTTTTAAAACATTTTCTTAATATCTGTATTTTCACCTGGAAGTCCATGGGTGTTAGTCTGGCCCTGTGATGCCTGGCTGCTGCATTCAGGCTGACTCTGACTTTCACTGTTATCAGTGCAGCCTGCTACCTACACAATCCCTGTTCTGAATGAATTTCTTCTTAATGAATAAATGTTGAATAACTACCTTTCGTTTCATTGTGTACCTTGAAAACATGTCCACAAACACAAGGAAAAGTGAAAATAAATTTGTACGGCTAGTTCACGTCGCAAAACAGACATAACTGCAACGGTGAAGAGATGCCCACGCTTTAAGATAATCCAGACGGAGAGCTAATTTAAGCTAAACACAATCTGTAGTGTTGGTTTTTTTTGTTTTTTGACTTCACTTGACAAGGTATGCTTCCCTTTCAACTGTCTGGCTACAGCCACAGTGAGTCCATCTCCATCCACCATAGTAAATCCTGTCAAAATCTTGTGTTTGTTCAGTTTTTTCTTTTTAATTTCATATTTGGAGTTTTTGGTAACATATACAACAACCATCCAGTCGTACCTTTCATATTCCTTCTCCAAGAAAGACCTGATTTCTTTTGCTAATGGTTGTCTGTTTTTGGAGTTATCAATAAGCCCTAGCACATCATTTTCAACATACTTCATACTATTAGAAATGCAGTTCTTATGTTTGTAATAAAATTTTAAAATATTTGAATGCATATGTAGCTGCTTCATAAACCTCTATGCCCTTAACTCTATGCCCTTGAGTTTGTAGTAGACTTGATTTATTACAAATCCCTTACTGAGAAGGTCATAAATTAAATAAATATGTTCTTCGATTTCATTTTCATGACAGTTCATATGTTCAGCCATTAACTGTCTGAAGTCTTGGGCTGTGGCTGCTGTCAGCAGCTCGTACAGGTTCTTAGTAGCGGGCTCATACTGTAAGTAGGTCCTTACAAAGTGGTCAGTATGGTTCTTCTTCTTCTTGTCATTTTCAGCCTCATCAAGAATTTCCACTAGTATTTCATAGTCATGCCAGCCTAAGTTGATATTCCTATCTATCTTATAGTAATCACCACTTGCCCATGTGTTCCATTTCTGCTCCATGTGATTTTTATCAAGCTTGTAATTAAGTCTGTCAAATTCATTCCTAAGAGCGTCTAATTTCTCTTGAACTTCTATGTTGTTTTTTATAGGGGTAAATAAGGCATTCATGATGTCAACTACTAGACAAATAACCTCGCCGACCTCTTTAGACCCTTGCTTGATTTTGTGAAATTTGCCTGGACTGCCGTCACTGGGTCAGAAGACATAATGATTTTTCCCTTGGAGACAGGGAGGGAGGATGACATCAGCAGCAGCAGGAACAGCAGGCTAGCTGATGCCATGACTGAAACACACAACATGACAAACACACACACCTTCATGACTCATTTATCACTACAAACTAAATGTATACTCATTGATTCAGGAGTTTTCAGTGCAGTATCATTTAGGAGTACTATGACTAAAAGCAGAAGTACTGTCGCAGTACAAGCAGCAGGTATTGGTTGTGATAGTCACATAGCAGTAGTTGTACTAGTAACTGATGTATTAATAGTAAGAGCAGTTGCAGTCACAGGAGTAGTAGTTGTAGATGTTAGTAGTAGCAGGAGCAGCAGATAGGGGTATGACTGAAACCTGTTTTTGTGTTGCAGCTGCTTAAATTGTGCTCGTTTTTGTTTAATGTTGTGATTCACTTTGTAACTGTTGTGTTGAGCTGAAGTTTTAATTCTTCAGAGAACCAAAAAATCTAGAAAAAATTCCCCTGAGGAAAAAACAAAAACTGAAATAACATGAGAACCAGACAGTCTGACTCCAGACAACTGAAATACTGTTGTCTGAATTAAATGTGTGAACTCTGCAGCATTAACAATGTGCACACATCCACACAATGGAACAAAAGGTGTGGTGAAGCGAGCAGGTGTCAGGTGTGATACAGTTTTCTATAAATACAATCAGTACTCATAAGTACTCCTGCTACTGCTGCTACTAATACTACTACAAAGCTTTTTCTTATTGCTAATGTTTTAGATGAAGATTTCCTCACATACAGTCAGTGTGTGATCATCAGCAATCTAGCTCTAATGTCATTATACACACAAACCTTCTAGGATCAGAGACCAGTGAAATAATGACAGCACTGTCCAAGTCTTCAAAAGCTGGACATCCTGTATACAGACACCACATCAGCTGCACGAACTGTTCATCTGACTGGTCCCTGTTGAATAAGGACGTGTTAAAGACTCAAAGCTAGCAGAGACGTGGACTGGATGCTGGTCAGGTCCTGGTCTGTGACGACAGTCTCTGTTGATCTGAGCTAGACACAGGAGATCAGTCATTTTTATAGGAGGCTGACTGACCCCACCTTCAATTCAACCACAGGATTTTCATCTCTTCTGGTGGGGGGTGTAGGTAGAGCGTGGAGCTGGAGGTGAAAAGATTTGCCTTGTATGGACACATGAGGGAAAGGAGAGGCTAAACAGACCCACAAAGTCTGAACCACCTCATCTCTAATAGTTATAAAACTTAGATAATTATAGTTATAAAACACAGAGAATGATTGTCTGGCTTTGTGTTGAACAGAAAGTTGTAATGTTGTTGTATCTTTATGAGGTGAACAACATTTAATCAGGAAAAGCAGCTTCACATGACAGAGGACTGTCCAGTTATCTACACAGGTTCAGCTCAGTGCATTTACATCAGTGAAAGAGCAGCTACTACTGTGTACTACTGCTGTATATGAACTACTACTGCTAACAACATCCAGCAGTCCAACTCTACATGATTACACATAACCATAATAACCATCAGGAATTTCATCCTTCATTAAATTTGAGTGGGAATGGAAAATCCAGGCAGGGCCACTGCTCCACAGAAGAACACTTAAACACTCAACTGAATGTAAAGACAGTGAAGTGATGGTAATAAAAAGAAGAAGTTTTTAACAAGGCCAAGAGCTAAGTGTTTATGTTGGTTAGCCAGCTTTACCTGTCAGAATTAGCATTAAACCTTCATACATGGTCCACCTCACATCCTCATACTGTAACTTACTTTAAACTCCAGATTTCACATGCTTCAACAGTGTTGACGTATTTTCATTACAGTCAGATAAACTACAGATATCTACTGAAAGGTCTAACAACACAAGATGCAGCCTCCATGTTTGTCTTCTTTGCCTCTAATTGTCTGTGGCAGCATTACTGGGACTATGTCACACACTACTACATCATTTAACATTGTTGCTATGTATAGGTTTTCATCACACAATAATATGTTCACACACTTAGTGGATGTCACCTCAGTCTGCCTTAGATCATGGTCATCAGCAGGAGACTTGACTGTCTCCACACGCAGCTGCTGAAATGATTCAAAAATATAAAATGTATATTTTTCATGTCTCCATATTCAGATCCAGCCTACACTGAAACAATAATGAAAGGTGTCAGTTGTATGTGATGTTGCTGTATGATGTCACTATGACATCAACAGGTATTTTCTATGTCTGTTTTTGCAGATGAATTGTGATTTGCATGAAAAATAAGTAAGACGCCAAATCTCTAGATCACATGACGCAGCTACGAAATGTGACACGTGTAGGCAGTCTGCCCAATGATGGTCAGTGTGTATCAAAATGGCTGCCTTGGTCCTGTTCACTTTGCTCTGCCTCTCTGTCTTACTTCTTACCTACCTCAGGTTTACACCTTCCTCTGTAATTCTCCATCCATCCACCATGTGTTCTCAGACTAGATAACGAGATCCAATGTTTAAGACTAAGTCATGAACATCAGTAACTCAGGGTGCTGCTTTCATGACGTCAGGCCTCCTGATACAAATATAATTGAAGTAGATAAGCCTGCAAAACAAAGTGTGTCCCTCTGACACTTTGACATTCAGGGTATATGCCACTGATACTGGGAGAACATGAACATCAATGACCTCATGTTTGTACTACAGTCGTGGCCAAATGTTTTGAGAATGACACAAATATTACATTTTCACAGGGTCCGCTGGTTCAGGGTTTTTAGGTGTTTGTGTCAGATGTTTCTATTGTATACTGAAATATAATTACAAGCATTTCATAAGTATCAAAAGCTTTTATTGACAATTACACTGAGTTCATGCAACAAGTCAATATTTGCAGTGTTGACCCTTCTTTTTCAAGACCTCTGCAATTCTCCCTGGCATGCTGTCAATCAACTTCTGGACCAAATCCTGACTGATGGCAGTCCATTCTTGCATAATCAATGCTTGGAGTTTGTCAGAATTTGTGGGTTTTTGTTTGTCCACCCGCCTCTTGAGGATTGACCACAAGTTCTCAATGGGATTAAGATCTGGGGAGTTTCCTGGCCATGGACCCAAAATCTTTATGTTTTGTTCCCCGAGCCATTTAGTTATTACTTTTGCTTTATGGCAAGGTGCTCCATCATGCTGGAAAAGGCATTGTTCATCACCAAACTGCTCTTGGATGGTTGGGAGAAGTTGCTCTCGGAGGACGTTCTGGTACCATTCTTTATTCATGACTGTGTTTTTAGGCAAGATTGTGAGAGAGCCCACTCCCTTGACTGAGAAGCAACCCCACACATGAATGGTCTCAGGATGCTTTACTGTTGGCATGAGACAGGACTGATGATAGTGCTCACCTCGTCTTCTCCAAACAAGCTTTTTTCCAGATGCCCCAAACAATCGGAAAGGGGATTCATCAGAGAAAATGACTTTACCCCAGTCCTCAGCAGTCCAATCCCTGTACCTTTTGCAGAATATCAGTCTGTCCTTGACGTTTTTTCTGGAGAGAAGTGGCTTCTTTGCTGCCCTTCTTGACACCAGGCCTTCCTCCAAAAGTCTTCGCTTCACTGTGCGTACAGATGCACTCACACCTGCCTGCTGCCATTCTACCTGCACTGGTGGTGGCCTGATCCCACAGCTGAAACAACTTTAGGAGACGGTCCTGGTGCTTGCTGGACTTTCTTGGGCGCCCTGGAGCCTGTTTGGCAACAATTGAACCTCTCTCCTTGAAGTTCTTTATAATCTGATAGATGGTTGACTGAGGTGCAATCTTACTAGCTGCTATAAACTTCCCTGTTTGGCCCTTTTTGTGCAATGCAGTGATGACTGCATGTGTTTCCTTGCAGGTAACCATGGTTAACAGAAGAGGAACAATGATGTCAAGCACCATCCTCCTTTTAAAGTGTCCAGTCTGTTATTCTAACTCATTCATGACAGATTGATCTCCAGCCTTGTCCTCATCAACACCCACACCTGTGTTAACGGAGGAATCATTGAAATGATGTTAGCTGGTCCTTTTGTGGCAGGGCTGAAATGCAGTGGAAATGTTTTTTGGGGATAAAGTTCATTTTCAAGGCAAAGGGGGACTTTGCAATTAATTGCAGTTGAGCTGATCACTCCTCACAACATTCTGGAGTATATGCAAATTGCCATTATAAAAACTGAAGCAGCAGACTTTGTGAAAATTAATATTTGTGTCATTCTCAAAATTTTGGCCACGACTGTACATACAGTCAGTGAACATGTCATAAAAGCCCAAACAAGCAAGTGGAGACCCATCTGTTTCACATGTTTAGTTCACTTCAAGCTTCAAATAAAAGTCTTCCCCCCCTGTACAGTTGTCATGAAGGAGGAAATTAGCCAGGCTGTAAACATGTTTATTTCTGCTGTAAAGTTGGACATTTGAACATGGGAGTCTATGGGGACTGACTCACTGTTGGAGCCAGACTCTAGTGGCCATTAGAGGAACTACAGTTTGTAGCTCCTAACGGTTGATGCTTAATGTTTAGACCTGAGGTTGATGCTTGGTTAGAACCAACCAACCAGCCTAAGAGTGGAGGTCACTATGCACACCCATCTACACTTTTGACTTGACAATAGCACCAATCTTTAGGCTGCACTGCGCTGCTGAATCCGAAGTAATTTTCTGTAGGTCGAGGTAAACTTAATTACAAAGTGTTAAAGTACTTTTAATAGTTAATTGCATGCATCTCCACATTTGGAAAATATTGCACACACAATGGGTAATGTAATGTTATTGTAACTAAAGTTACTGTGTGTTAGCTTACACACTAGTAAGCATGGATGTAAGCTAACTGTAGTGAAACATCTCGTGGTAAAACCATAGACTGTTTATAAATGGCAAAACATTATAATATTGTGTTTTAAAATTGCTTCTGTAAATCAGAGATTACATTGTCTAACTTAATGAGTGTTAACAATGACAGCGAGTTGTCAGTGTTGTTAAGTTACAAAACAATAACGTCATTACAGTTGGGTTAGTTGGCGTCTCTCGTCTATGCTCAAGACATCGAGACCCAGCAGATCAACAGAAATTAGTTCATTTATGCTACAGAACAGTGGTATTGATCAGTGTATATGCTCCAGTTGAATGAAATACAATTGAATATCATGTGAGTGAGCATTAATATTAAGTGTGGTTCAGTGTTTGGCTAGTTTTTCCAGTTAATTTCATTGTTGAATACAGCAGTCAAAACATCTGTTGGAATTATTCTCTCTCTCTTTAAGAATAAAGAGAATAAAAATGTTATCACACAGAGATGCAGGTGGAAGGCTGGTGCCAATCCAGGAATGATTGACAGGGCTCGCAAGTTTGTGAACAGTGTTATGGCTACATATGTTCATTGTTCAAGTGGCAGCTTTGTAGATCACCCTACCATAAGGTTTGACACTCCTGGGCTATTTTTGCATGATGTTCATTTCACCACTAGGGGAAATGATATTTTTTTAAACAGTTTTACAGAATCCATTAAAGCCCAACTTCAGCAATTGCCCACAGTGCCATGCTTTCTGTGACAAGTGATAATTTTGTTAATATTTAATTTTTTTTAACGCTTTTTAACACTGTTCACTCTTAATATCTATGTTTTTCCTTGTTCCCTACACCTTTCCTATTCCCTTCCCTCTCTTATTCCCTCACCACCCCAGTCTAACCACCCCATGGTATGTGACTCTCTCTGCCTCCATGCTGGACATAGCTGTAACAGAATGTAAATAGTTTTAAAAGTTAGAGTTTATAGTTAATGAAGTTCATAGTTGAAGTCATCATAGTGGGTGATTTTAACATTCATGTAGATGTTGAAAGTGACAGCCTGAGTAATGCATTTAATTCATTATTAGACTCAATTGGCTTCTCTCAGCATGTTAATGAACCCACTCACTCTTTTAACCAGACCCTTGATCTGGTTCTGACTTATGGGATTGACATTGAATATCTAACAGTATTTCCCCAAAACCCTCTTTTATCTGACCATTTTCTATCAACATTTGAGTTTTCAGTCATGGACTACACAGCATCTGGGAAAAAAATCCATTACTGCGGGTGTCTTTCTGACAATACCGTGAGCAAATTTAAAGAAAGAATCCCATTGGTATTTAGCCCACTGCCATGTATCAATACAGTAGGGAACAGCTCTCTTAACTTCACATCTGCACAAGTTGATGATCTTGTTGACAGTACTGTAGCCTCACTGTGTGCCACACTAGATACAGTAGCCCCTCTGAGGAAGAAGGTAGTGAGTCAGAGAAGGCTAGCTCCATGGTACAACTCAGAAACACGAGCTTTAAAGCAAAGTTCAAGGAAGCTAGAAAGGAAGTGGCGTTCTACGAACCTGGAAGAATCTCTAAAGGCTTGGAAAGACAGCCTATTGGCGTATAAAAAAAGTCTCTGTAAAGCCAGAACATCCTATTATTCATCATTGATAGAAGAAAACAAGAATAATCCCAGGTTTCTGTTCAGCACTGTAGCCAGGCTGACAGACAGCCACAGCTCTGTTGATCCATCTGTTCCTTTAGCCCTCAGTTGTAATGACTTTATGAGCTTCTTTACAAATAAAATTGTCTCTGTTAGAGAAAAAATTCACCATCTTCTCCCCACAGCTGGCTCAGATGTACTGTCCAGTTCAGCAGCCTCAGAGTCCACTGTAACTGGTTTATATTTTGACAGTTTCTCTCCTGTACATCTCTCTGAGCTCGCTTCAACAGTTTCTTCATCTAAACCGTCGACTTGTCTTCTTGACCCCATTCCAACAAGGCTGTTCAAAGAAGTATTTCCTTTAATCGAGACCCCTATATCAGGTCTTATTAACTTATCTTTATCAACTGGTTACAGCGCATCCGGAAAGTATTCACAGTGCTTCACTTTTTCCACATTTTGTTATGTTACAGCCTTATTCCAAAATGGCCTGAATTAATTTTTTACCTCAAAATTCTACACACAATACCCCATGATGACAAAGTGAAAAAAGTTTGCTTGAAATTTTTGCAAATATATTAAAAATAAAAAACAAAATAAATCAAATGTACATAAGTATTCACAGCCTTTGCTCAATACTTTGTTGAAGCACCATTGGCAGCAATTATAGCCTCAAGTCTTTTTGAGTACGATGCTACAAGCTTGGCACACCTATCTTTGGGCAGTTTCTCCCATTCTTCTTTGCAGAACCTCTCAAGCTCCATCAGGTTGGATGGGGAGCGTCGGTGCACAGCCATTTTCAGATCTCTCCAGAGATGTTCAATCGGGTTCAAGTCTGGGCTCTGGCTGAGCCACTCAAGGACATTCACAGAGTTGTCCCGAAGCCACTCCTTTGTTATCTTGGCTGTGTGATTAGGGTCGCTGTCCTGTTGGAAGATGGACCTTCGCCCCAGTCAGAGGTCCAGAACGCTCTGGAGCAGGTTATCATCAAGGATGTCTCTGTACATTGCTGCATTCATCTTTCCCTCGACCCTGACTAGTCTGCCAGTTCCTGCTGCTGAAAAACATCCCCACAGCATGATGCTGCCTCCACCACGCTTCACTGTAGGGATGGTACTGGCCAGGTGATGAGCGGTGCCTGGTTTCCTCCAGACGTGACTCTTGGCATTCAGGCCAAAGAGTTCGATATTTGTTTCATCAGACCGGAGAATTTTGTTTCTCATGGTCTGAGAGTCCTTCAGGTGCCTTTTGGCAAACTCCAGGCAGGCTGTCATGTGCCTTTTACTGAGGAGTGGCTTCCGTCTGGCCACTCTACCATACAGGCCTGATTGGTGGAGTGCTGCAGAAACGGTTGTCCTTCTGGAAGGTTCTCCTCTCTCCACAGAGCAAAGCTGGAGCACTGTCAGAGTGACCATCAGGTTCTTGGTCACCTCCCTGACTAAGGCCCTTCTTCCCCGATTGCTCAGATGGGCCGGGCGGCCAGCTCTAGGAAGAGTCCTGGTGGTTCCAAACTTCTTCCATTTACAGATGATGGAGGCCACTGTGCTCATTGGGACCTTCAATGCTGCAGAAATGTTTCTGTACCCTTCCCCAGATCTGCACCTCCATACAATCCTGTCTCGGAGGTCTACAGACAATTCCTTGGACTTCATGGCTTGGTTTGTGCTCTGACATGCACTGTCAACGATGTGACCTTATATAGACCGGTGTGTGCCTTTTTAAATCATGTCCAATCAACTGAATTTACCACAGGTGGATTCCAATCAAGTTGTAGAAACATCTGAAGGATGATCAGTGGAAACAGGATGCACCTGAGCTCAATTTTGAGTGTCTTGGCAAAGGCTGTGAATACTTATGTACATGTGATTTTTTTTGTTTTTTATTTTTAATATATTTGCAAAAATTTTAAGGAAACGTTTTTCACTTTGTCATTATGGGGTATTGTGTGTAGAATTTTGAGGTAAACAATGAATTCAAGCCATTTTGGAATAAGGCTGTAATATAACAAAATGTGGAAAAAGTGAAGCACTGGGAATACTTTCCAGATGCACTGTATGTACTTCAGGCTTTTAAAGTTGCAGTAATTAAACCTCTACTTAAAAAGCCTACTCTTGATCCAGATGTTTTAGCCAATTATAGACCTATATCCAACCTCCCCTTCATTTCCAAAATCCTTGAGAAGGTCATTGCAAACCAGTTATGTGATTATTTGCACAGAAATGGTTTGTTTGAAGATTTTCAGTCAGGTTTTAGAATCCATCATAGCACAGAAAAAGCTCTGGTTAAAGTTACCAATGATCTCCTCATAGCTTCAGACAATGGGCTTGTCTCTATACTTGTCCTACTAGATCTTAGTGCTGCATTTGACACCATTGATCATAAGATTTTATTACAGAGACTAGAGCATATGGTCGGCATCAAAGGAACCACACTAAGCTGGTTTAAGTCATATCTGTCAGATAGACTCCAGTTTGTTCATGTTAATAATGACTCCTCTATCATCACTAAAGTCAGTCATGGAGTTCCACAAGGTTCTGTGCTAGGACCAATACTTTTCACTCTATATATGCTTCCTCTAGGAAATATTATTAGCACCAGATAAATTTCCATTGTTATGCAGATGACACCCAGCTGTACTTATCCATGAAGCCAGGTGAGACTAACCAGGTAGCCAAGCTTCAGGTGAGTCTTAAGGACATAAAAACCTGGATGACCAGTAATCTCTTACTCTTAAATTCAGACAAACCTGAAGTTCTTGTAATTGGCCCAAAACACCTCAGAGATACACTATGTGATAATATACTGACTCTGGATGACATCACCTTGGCCTCCAGTGCTACAGTCAGAAACCTTGGTGTCATTTTTGACCAGGACTTGTCCTTACTTCACATATAAAACAAGTCTCTAGGGCAGCCTTCTTCCACCTGTGCAATATTGCTAAAATCAGACCCATTCTGTGTCTAAAGGAAGCTGAAAAGCTAGTTCATGCATTTGTCACCTCAAGACTGGACTACTGTAATTGTTTATTGTCAGGATGTCCCAAAAATTCAGTGAAAAGGATCCTCTATCCTCAACATCCTCTATCCACCCTCATCTCCTCTGCCTCTCTGCAGCCTCACGTCCTATCATCATTCTCTCTCTCTCTTTCTCTCCTCCTCCCACTCTCTTCTGCTGCTGATCGTCTTTCCTCCTCCTCCTCCTCCACTACTGCACTGGGCCCAGGTATGTCTTCAGGGATGGAGGCAATCAGGACAGATGCCTCTGTCCCAACACCTCATCCGTGAGGACAAACCAAGGCCAAGTTGCAGCAGTAGGTTTCCTGCTAAGTCTCTCTGCTGACCTTGGACGCTCACAATCCTAACACAGAGGAAACCAAATATGGCAGTGAACAACAGCAGCAGCAAAACAAATTTCAGCAAAAGATTCAATGGAACAAATATCATTCCCATTTAAAGTCACATGTATGCACCTTGTATTTATTCTTTCAATTTCCCATTTTTTGCCTGCAGGTGAGTCACCTTCCCCAGCAGGCACATTTTCTCAAGAATTGTCCCACTCACAGAGCGAAAACAAGAGAAAAGGGAAACACTTATTCATGTAAACTCTAGGATGCACACATAGGAAGATTGGAAAAGATAGCACAGCAGGACAGACAAAAAATCCCTTACAAATAATTTACGTCGATACAATATTTTGGATTATGTGATTATGGATGATCACTGCTGGCTTCCATGTGACAGGTCTACAAACACCATAACAGAATGGTGTATTGCCACATCCACTGGTTGTGAGGTCTAATTTAACTTACTCTAAAGTACATGGTGCCAAAATGGAGATACTGGTGTAACAGAGTCTATTATACAGCAGTAGATTGTGGAATATACAGCAATAATATGTAATGTTATAATTACACAAAATATAGTTATAGCCTGACATTTTATTCGTCCAGAATCAATATGTTGCGCGTTTGTGACTCCCTACATGCACTTCCGGGGGGGGTCCCCGTTATAAAATCTCCCACCTCTCCCCTTCTGTTGTTGAAGTCCATGGGAAAGGTGAGTGACGACATTGTGATCAGAGAGATTTCCATGTGTTAGCTTTCTTGTTTACATTTATGAGCTAAATCGCTAGCACACTGACATATTGTGTTGTCTAATTTGTGTAGGGGCTATTGTGCATTGTCACAAGTGACTGGAGGATTTTGTTATTGAACTCTTGTCAGAATAAATGGAGATCACCTCCAATTATATGCTGCTCTCAGCCTCCTCATCAAAACACAATGCACAAAATGCTAGATACTAACCAGTTACACTCGTTTTTTCATCCAGCACCAGTGAAAGTGCCTTTGGATGTGTGTGCTTTACACCTTGTTTGCTAATGGAGATATTACAAAGGGCTTACCGTTGCCTAAACTCGATGTTACTGCGCCAGAGTTTTTGGCCCCATGAAGAGACCATCACTCCCCCAGGTCTGATAAAATGAGCAGTCTGCTCCTTGCTCCCTGAAACGACACAAAATGTTTGACTAAGTTTTGCTTAACACCACTGAAAAATAGCTAAGGCTTCAACATAACCTAGTCCAGGTGAACTGTCTAATTGACCTCAACGTTTAACTGGCCATAGAAAGTGACATACAGCTGTCTGACTTCTGAAAACCAAGCAGGGTTCACAACCTGTCCATCTTAGTACGTTTATCTACGCACAACAAAGTATAAATTATCTATGAAATCCCCACAATCTTGGTAAGTTACAGTATGAGGATGTGAGGTGGACCATGTATGGAAGACTGCTAACACGCTGCTACCCTAAACATTAGCTCTCAGCCTTGTTAGTAAGGAAACTTTTTGCTTTCACATTCAGTTGAGTGTTTAAGTGTTGTTCTGTGTAGCAGTGGCCCTGCCTGGATTTTCCATTCCCACTCAAATTTAATGAAGGATGAAATTCCTGATGGTTATTATGGTTATGTGTAATTATGTAAAGTAGTCCTAGTTACTCTAGGTTAACTGCTGGATGTTGCTATGGTTTAAGGTCTTGATCTAATTATGATGTAAACCCAGTATCCTGCAGCAGTATTCTTGATAGCCACACTGCAGGGGCAGCCAAACTTCAATCTCATATTGGAAAGATTTGATTTAGTCTTAAATGTTACTGAAATCATACATCAGAACATAAAGCCGGAGACTTCTCATCTAACTGTGAGGTGTTGAGCTAAATTCAGCATGTATATAATCCACCAATTAAATCCTGTTTCTAAGAAAAGCCATGATAAATGTTATGTTTTGCTCAGCAGGACTGCATACTTACACCAAACTTCTATTGCAAATTTGAAGTTTATTTTATTTTAAATTACAATAGGGAAAATGTAGTTTGGGACAGTCTCTCTCTCTCTCTCTCTCTCTCCCTCTCTCGACTACTTTATGCCATTAACTTTGTATTTTTTTTCTCTCCCGTAGTTTGTGCTTCTCCTCTATCTCTCTCTCTCTGTCCTCATTCTGCAGGTCTCTCTGCCCCGGGAGCAGCAGGATCCAGATCCACCACTACTCATCATTACTATTAACCACTGTTACCTGTCATTATTATTGATAACACCATTACCTACACAGCTGTTCCTGGTCTCTCTCTCTCTCTTTTCTCCTCTCTCCTCCCCCCACCCCCCTTTTTATATCTCCTCCTAAACCCAACCGGTCGAGGCAGACCCCCCCCCACCCTGAGCCCGGTTCTGTTGGAGGTTTCTTCCTGTTAAAAGGGAGTTTTTCCTCCCCCCTGTCGCCAAGCGCTTGCTCTTTGTGGGAACTGTTGGGTTTTTCTCTGTAACAAAGTAAGGTCTCGACCTTACCCTGTAAAGTGCCTTGAGAAAATATATATTATGATTTGGCGCTATACAAATAAAATTGAATTGAATTGAATTGAACTGAACTGAACTGAACTGGATTGGATTGGATTGAATTGAATTGAATTGAATTGAATTGAATTCATTCACATCAACACCAAGGAGACACTGATGGACCTGTTTGGGATTTGGGGGTGGAGCTGTGTAAACAGGACTGCCAACCTTGTTTCATCATGTTTCCTGAGCTGTTAGAGTCCAGAGTCTCACACAAATTTGCAGTGGACTGTGTGCCACACTGTTCTGCTGTAGTCTGTGGTCTGGTGTCATCTAGTGGTGTAACGCGGTCCTACAGTTTAATCACAGCTGCTGGTGTGTTGGTTGGTTGTTTAAATAGCAAATACACTTGCAGCCTTCTGAGCACCCATGAGTGTGTAGGTCTTTAAATGAGGTGTTGTCAGAAACATTGTTGGTGCGTTGTTATCTTGAAGCAGTGGAAAGTGATCGACCAAAAAAAAAACCTGGTCTGAAGTCAGTGGCTCAGTGTTTCACTGCATTATCAGAAGAGTAATATGGTCCTACACAGGCAGGTACACAGAGCACACAACTCTGTCCTCTGTGTTTGTACCTACAGCTGAGAGACTCTGAATTGACCTGAACATATGGTTACCCATTTTTGCTGCTACTGTTGTGTATCTTTGTAAATATCTAATTGTATATATTTTGATTATATTTGCTCTATTATTTATCTTAGTATCTGTTTCTGACATTTGCAGTTTTTTTTCTCTTGCACTGTCCACTTTGCTGCTGTAATGCTGCAAATTTCCCCACTGTGGGACTAATTAAGGCTATCTTAATCTTAATCTTACTCTTAATATTAGTTCCTCTCTTTGACTCCCAGTGGAAAGCAAACACACACAAACACACACACACGCACGCACACACACACACACACTTGAAAACCATAGAGATAATAGTTTGACATAAAACAAATTAAGTGCTGTGTCCTCACAGCAAGAAGGTTCCGGGTTTGAACCCAGGCCTGGGGCCTTTCTGTGTGGAGTTTGCATGTTCTCCCCGTGTCTGTGTGGGTTCCCTTCCTCCCACAGTCCAAAGACATGCACTTAGCAATAGATAAGATGTATAGATAATGGATAAAACAAATTAGTAGAATACATATTTTTGGAGATAGTGTTTTAAAACCCACTAAATCTAAATAAATTCCTGATTAATAAAGTCAAAGTGATGTACAGGAAGTCTCCTCTGTACTGTAAATAAAAAACTTCATTTAAAATGTAACAATGAAAAAGTATCAAATCGAGACAGAGGTTTTGAGACAGAGGTCTAGAGACGTCACAATGAATAACAGTGTTCAACAAACATTTTAAAAGTGAGTGAATCTAAGGTTTGACAGGATCAGACCAGTGATACTGGAGAACATACATTAACCAACAATGTGAACCATGAAATGAAATTAATATTAAATATTAAATTAAAGGAGCCCATTGGTTTTAGTTTTGTCTGTATATTGTTTCCAGACACACACACACACACACACACACATACACACACACACCTGTGACATCACTCATGACAGATCTCTCTGTTGTTGTTGTCCATGAACGAAACAACATGAACCAGTGTGAACCACCTGAGGTGAATTCAGATTAAATAATTGAAATACAGCTTAGCTGACATTACAGCTCAGTTAGAGAGTGAAGGGTCAGGCAGAGGTTTGGACCGAAGCTCATTCATTAAAAACATCATCAGCTCAGTGTCTCAGAGTTGCTTTGACATATCTGACCAGTAGGTGGCTTCCTCATATCATTTCTGTCCATGAGCTGGAAAAACCTGCAGACTAACACATCACAGTCACAGTGGATGTTGCTGTGTTGCTTCAGTGTTGTCATTACAAAGAGAAATGACTTGTCCATGGTGATTATTTCATGAATGATGAGCAGCCCACTGCTCATGAGTGGAGAGGAAATAAACCCGTCAAAGTAAAAGCCTGCAGGTGTCTGTATCCACTGATGGAGGCTATCCAGTCAGAGGTGGTGTAGCAGTGAAGAGGGAAACACTGAGCCACAGTCAGTTCATTTCACTGTGAAACAATACAGTTTAATGTTGTTGTGTCTGTATTTACATCCGTCTGTTTATTCTACTGTCAGTGTTTGACCAAAGTGTTGATTCTTATTTGGACTGAATCAAGTCGATGGTTGACAATTATCAGGGATTATTGTTACTATTATTATATGAGTTAATATAAGCACATTTTATGAGTTTACATTGGCAGAATTCCAGCTAAAAGAAATTTCATAACTAATTACTCAAGCAGAGGTGAGGGACCTGTTCTCAGGTATTGGGGGGTAAAGTTTCAGAGCCATTACAACTGTAGACACTGAGCTACAAGCTACAGTCATTTTCATCACAGAGATCTGAAGGAATAACTCAGGGACCGTCTACAAAGAGCATCACTGTCATATCACACAAAGATATGACAGAAATATTCAATGACTTCACTCTGACACACAAAGTCACAAAGTCAGCAGTCTCCTCTTGGTTGTACCACAACACAGCTTCATTTTATTAGTAAATAATATTCACTAACTTTCTCTTGTTCACTGCACTGCCACCAAATTCATCCCAATATACCTGGTGGTTGCACTACCTGAAGAACATGTCTTTATGTTTTTTATTATATTTATGTTTTAAGAAAAGCTTCTTGTTATAACATGATGAGTTTACATTAGGGTTGCACATCTCTCTGTGATAAACGATTCGATATGCATCTAGATACACAGGTTACGATTCGATTCAAAAACAATATCCTTTTATTACAGACCGATTCGATACAAATCGATTCCATACAGTGTAAGAACGATACGATTCGATTCTATGGTTAATATTTGTTGTAGATATTTTATATAATAAAGAAGCCAAGTCTATGAAAGTGACAGTACAATAGTTTCTATTTAAATATGTAAAAGACTGGCACTGGCAAAAAAAAAAAAACAGAACAAAGTCACATGTCAATGTATTTATTTTTAGACATGGACCAAAAAAAAGTCTGGCTGAATCATTAGATGGGAACTCCAGAGGTAAAAGTAGCACAGAATAGTAACAACAAACTTTGTTCGAGCTTCCCTTCCTTCTTATAAAACCCAAAAACGGTCCACACCTTGGATTTTTGTTTCCCCGATGCGTTGGAAATCTTTCTCGGTGCATTATCACCTTCGGTCAGGCTGACGCTTTCGTTCTCCACCTCCTCCATTTTCCGTGTCGTCCCTTGTTTATCACTCATGCTAATACCAGCTAGGCAGCTACGGCGTTTCGCGGGCAGCCTCTGCTCTCACGTTGTTTTAGAGACCTGGCGCATGTGTAATGCTGCCAACCGATTCAAAGTCTCGCGATACCCGATCTATGACTCTATAACCGATTCATCTAGGAATTCATTGATAATTCGTATCGATTGAGGAGGCTGCTACCGATGCAGCCGTATCTCTCACTTGTTGAACCGAATATCCAGTCGCATTGGTTTATCGTTCACAACCCTAGTTTACATGTTGTAATAAAGTGAAATAATCTTGTCATAACAATAACCTTTTCACGTTGTCATATGATCCCTTTGTGTTAATCTGCAGTGGCAGCTCTGTGCTGCTGTTCCACAGTTTGAGCAGACAACAACACATTATGATCTCTGACACTGTGCAGGAACTAATACTTTATTTTTCACTATGGAATAACCACAGATAAAGTTTTTATATTTAGCGTGTACACTGACCTTTTTAAACATAATGTGATGATTTTTTATGTTACGAGGACTCAACTTCAGTCTTCAGTTCATCTCCTCCGTGGAGCACAGACACACAGACGTCTCTACAAAACACAGCTTTATTGACATTGGGGTGTGTGAACAGACATACAGTGGAGACATCAATGCCACGCACTCTCTGCTCACTGTCGCAACCACTGCAGATTCAACGAGGAGCTGTCGTGAGGATCCACCTTAATTTCTCTGAACACCCTCCCCCACCACCCACCACACACACAAACACACATACTTGTACTTCTATCTTTGTGAGGACACTCATTGACATAATGCATTCCCTAGCCCCTTACCCTAACCTTAACCATCACAACTGAGTGCCTAACCCTAACCCTGACCCTAACCTTAACCTAAACCTAATTCTAACTATAACTCTAAAACCAAGTCTTAACCCTCAACATGTGATTTGAAGGTGTCTCAAAAAGTGAGGACCGGCCAAAATGTCCTCACTTTCCCAAAATGTCCTCACTCTCTTAGTAAAATACTTTTTTTGGTCCTTACTGTGTAGCAAGTACAAGTACACACACACACACACACGTAGTATATATGAGCCAGCTGTGTGTGGCTGTCACCGTCCCTCAGTGTAACAATCACTTGTCCCCAGCAGATGAATGTGACAGTCTGCTGTAAATGTTCTGAACCATAAATGACAACTAAAGCAACACTCAGTCTGTACAGAGATAATTTGTTTAAACAGGGCTGTGTCTACTTCCTGCTTCAGCCCCAACATCACAGCACAGAGGAAACCAGATAACTTCTTACAGGAGAGTTTAGTGAATGTTTTATTTTGAAGTCACATGAAGCAGGTGAACAGACAGAGGAGCAGCTCTCCTCCTCTGTTCTACACAACTGCCTCCCAGTAGTGGGCAACAACTCCCACTCATTCACTTAGAAAATGGCACAGTGCTGTTCACAGCACCATCTGTATTTAACCTTGGTATCCTGTCTGCTTGGTCTGATCCTGGGACAGTGTGCTACAGCAGCTGCAGGTGGACTCAGCAGTGTGTGTCTTAGTCAGTGTTGTTGAACTAATGCGAGTGAGTACACATACTGTAGTACCCTGGATTCTATCCAATGAAACAGTCAGTAAAGTCCCTCCAGTCCTGCTGCAGAAGTTCCTGAATGCTCTGAATGAAAACAGTGTTTGAACCTCCTCTTCAGAAAACACTCAGCTCCTCTCCAACCAACCTGCAGGAGAAATACTGGACTCTTTGTCTTAACTTCACTCATGACCTCAGATGGTCAGCACAACAAAACCAAGACAGTCTAGGAAAATCTGAGCTAAGGATTGAATGTGAATGTGTAGAAATTAACTAACCAAGCTTTCCAGAAGCTTTCAGGGTCAGGCTGATGCAAAGAGGGAGCCTTAGGTGGAATTCTTCATACTAGACTGAACCTGTCACAACTCATCTGGCTGCCATGTCCAGCTGTAAGTAGAGCACACGGCTGGTGTTTATATCTTCTGTTAAAGAGCATCCTCAGATACAGATGCTGCTCACTTAGAGAAATGTGTCAAGGTTACAACCAGCAAAATGCCTCATTTAATCGAACTGAAAATATCAGTTGATAATTTACACACACATTCTACACAACTGACAGTCCTCATGGCTCATTCCAGACACAACCTCATCAGTGGTGCTGTTTATTCAGACACACATCTCCAACACTGGAAATGAAAGCGCGCGCTGTCAGCTAGCTAACATTAGTTAGCTAAACTGTAACTTAATTGAGGCCACAGGTTGAACTGCACTAGACCCCTACAAGTTGTTACAGGAACATATTTGAGTGGTTGATCTACCCTCTACATGCTCCATCAGACCCATTCTTACTTGCATGAACCAGATTATCTGAAGATTATGTTCTTTCAAGTGCATTTAACACCATCCAACCCCCCATTCTCAAAGACAAGCTAGAAGGGGTGGGCGTGGACCCTCCTTCAGGTCCTGTATTGTGGATTACCTGACAAGACGACCACAGTACGTCAGGCTGGTAACTGTGTCTCAGGGATAGTGGTGAGCAGCACTGGGGATCCTCAGGGGACTGTTCTGGCTCCGGTCCTGTTCACCCTGTATATAGCAGACTTTAAACACAACTCTGAGTCTCCACATCCGGATGATGACACAGCTGTTGTGGTGTGTATCAGGAATGGGCAGGAGGGAGAGAACAGGGATCTGATGATGGCCTACAGTGAGGGAGCAACAAGAACTGCCTCCTTCTGAACCTCCAAGACCAAGGAGATGGTCTCTGACTTTCACCTGGACCTGCACCTGGACAGTAAACTGGACTGGTCCCTGAACACAGATCTACAGGAAGGGGTGGAGCCAGAGCTTCTTCCCCGAGAAGCTCAGGTCCTTTGACGTCTGCAGTGAAATGCTGCACGTTTTATCAGTAAGCAGTGGAGAGTGTTTTACCTACAGTTTACATTTACCCTATAACCACTTGAACTAACCACTAACTTGAACCCTGGTCATGAGATAATATTACTGTCTTGTCACTACTGCCCTCAGTGACCCTTAAACTAACAACCCATGCATCAGTAATAGGTAGCTAGCTAACGTTAGCTAATTCACAGTCACCTTTGTTTGGATGAAGAATTTCTTGTCCCTCGGACAAATGTATGACTTTACAGAGAATATTTGAGTTTTTCTCATAAAATTATGACTTTCTGAGATTTTTTCTCACACATTAACCCCTCCCTCAGCACCGTAAAAATATATTTTTTTACCTTCAGTGGCCCTAACACGCCATCAAACATAAAAACCGTGGGGTTTTTTTGTAGAATACATATTTACTGGCCATGTAGATCATACTGCTGAGTTCTCTCAGAGGAAGCCTGGTTGTCCATCGTCCTCCTTTTTCAAATTAGTACAACAACCACAGATGGAGCAGAGAGCAGCTGCTCCACACTGAAAACCTGAATTTCTGTGAACACACAAGGAAAACAGCAAGAGATGATGTGTAGAGACAAAGACATGAAAGGTCGTAAACGTCTCCAGTAATCATCCCTGACGGCAGCAACCTTCACAAACAAGAGAGCAACAGGACAAACTGTTAAACCCACCCAGGGACATATACAGACCTGAGGCTGTGCAGGCATCTCCGGCTCTGGTGTCATTGAAGATGCTCCAACACCTGATGCTAACAGATGCGATGGCTGGAAGGAGATAACAATACACAGCTGTCAGATAAAAACAATGTACTTGCAAAAGGTCAAGTGCTCAGATGTTTAGTAAACCAGCCATCTTCAGGGGAATGCCGGTGTGTCCCTGACATTTAATACAATCCAGGGTCATGAGCTTCAGTACATTACCAGAGAGTCACCGAGGCCTCCACATAAGCAAGACCTAAAGCCTGGAGTCCTGCAGGAGGGCCCTGGAAGAGCCAGTCCTCAATATGAAAGAGCTCCATGGACCAAACAACATACAGGTAATTTTTCTCGTGCTACCAGTGGTTAGCACAAAGGTTGGTTGTTTGTTTGCTCTGTTATTTTGTGTGTACAATTTATTACATTGAGATGACAAAGACATAAAAAGATTTTGTCAAAACCTGCAACATTTTTTTTTTACCTTTTTCTAGTTGTCTGGGACCCTCAGTTTGTCTCTGAGTGTATTTCCAGACACCCTGTGAACAAAACTCATTTTTGATGAAATTGTGAGTTTGTGACTGGAGGTGAGGGTGGGAACTAGAGGCTGACAGGGTTCAGGAGTCAAGTCTGAGTTGCTGCGCTGCAGTAACAAATGTAGACCAGAGGCCTCTCTCTGTGCAGCTCTGTCATGAGATTGAGATAAAATCTGCTGAGATCAGACAGGGAAAGACTAATACAGTAAGGAGCATGTTGGAGGGAGCAGAAAGGTCATGTTGTCACTTAACAATTCAAGAATTTTCAAAGGAACTACACCTTAGTTTTAAAGATGTCTTTCACAGGTTTCTGAAGCTCAGAGTGAGCTGCTCCACTGTCGCCATCTTGGCAGCTGAGACGTCGGTGCATGATGCCAGTTTAATAACAGTGGCAAGCAGATGCTCACCCACCATATACATTATATTATGTATTATAATACATCCATGTGTACTTGTTGTTCACTATTGTCCGAATCACTGAACATCAACTGCCTCCCAGCAGGTTCATCACTTTTTGTGTCCCCTAGAAACACTAATATTGTGTTGAGATTGACAACTGGCTTTATGAACCAAAGAGGAAGAAGAAAAGATTTAGTATTGTTTCCTCTGATTCAACATTTCACTGTGGTCAGGGGTCTTTACCAACACACAGATTTAGCTGTTTTAATGTGGACTTAGCTAACAAGCTAACAACAAGCTCCAACTGGAGAGGCCTACTTTCCACTGGCAGTGAGGTTTCAGTTCAATTGTGTTCATAAAGTGACTTTAGTTTACGGTTCAGTTTTATTCTAATGAGCTTCAACTGAGCCTGTAACAAAGACCAAATTAATGTGTTGTCCTCTAAACTCTCAGTGTTTTCTGTCACTATGACAGAGATATCATAGGACATTACAGTCATATATCTATAGTACATATATTGAATATTGATATGTTCAATACATGTACATATAAAATAAAACACATGTGTAAAAGGTCTATATGAAACCTATTAGGAATTGTAACAATTTCATATATTGATATACACTCACCAGCCTCTTTATTAGGTACACCTGTTCAACTGCTTGGTAACACAAATATCTAATCAGCCAAACACATGGCAGCAACTCAATGCATTTAGGCATGTAGACATGGTTAAGACAACCATCGGGTGGTCTGAGTATTTCAGTAAACTGCTGATCTACTGGGATTTTCCTGCACAACCATCTCTAGGGTTTACAGAGAATGGTCCGAAAAAGAGAAAATATCCAGTGAGCAGCAGTTCTCTGGGTGAAAATGCCTTGTTGATGCCAGAGGTCAGAGGAGAACAGCCAGACTGCTTCAAGCTGATAGGAAGGCAACAGTAACTCAAATAACCACTCGTTACAACCAAGGTCTACAGAAGAGCATCTCTGAATGCACAACACGTCGAATCTGGAAGCAGACGGGCTACAGCAGCAGAAGGCCAATCCTGTCAGCTAAGAACAGGAAACTGAGGCTACAGTTTGCATGGGCTCACCAAAACTGGACAAAAGAAGATTGAAAAAATGTTGCCAGGTCTGATGAGTCTCGATTTCTGCTGCGACATTTAGATGGTAGGGTCAGAATTTGGCATCAACAGCATGAAGGCATGGCTCCATCCTGCCTTGTATCAGCGGTTCAGGCTGGTAGTGGTGGTGTAATGGTGTGGGGGATATTTTCTTGGCACACTTTGGGCCCCTTAGTACCAACTGAGCATTGTTTAAACACCACAGTTTACCTGAGTATTGTTGCTGACCATGTCCATCCCTTTATGACCACAGTGAACCATCTTCTGATGGCTGCTCTCTGCAGGATAATGCACCATGTCACAAAGCCCAGATCATCTCAAACTGGTTTCTTGAACATGGCAATAAGTTCACTGTACTCAAATGTCCTCTACAGTCACCAGATCTCAGTCCAATAGAACCCCTTTGGGATATGGTGAAACGGGAGATTCGCGTCATGGCTGTGCAGCCGACAAATCTGCAGCACCTGTGTGATGCTATCATGTCAATATGGAGCAAAATCTCTAAGGAATGTTTGCAGGACCTTGTTGAATCTATGCCATGAAGAATTAAGGCAGTTCTGAAGGCAAAAGAGGTCCAACCTGGTACTAGCAAGGTGTACCTAATAAAGTCTGAGACACCTCATCATAATGAGAAGAGACATGTTTAAATTTATTTACAAAAACACATATAAACATATAGAATGTCCATATGTATGTTGTGTAACTTGCATATGAAAACATGTATCATTCACATATATGATTGTAATACCATATAAAAAATCATATATTATAATATTTTTAGGGTACAAATTTTACTATGGGTTTAATGTTTTAAACTCATATCTTTATATACTGTATAAAGAGGACGTTTGTGATAATAATATTTTATAGGTGACATATATGGCAACATTCGTGATATAGGGACATATGTGTCATATATTACATTTGTGTAAGGTTCATGGGTCCATTTTGGTAGAAATAAATGTCAATTAAACCATCTTTAAAGTCTAACTGTGGATTATTTTGCTGAAACGTCTCTGTATTTGACTTCTCTTTAGTCTCTGATTCTGTAAACTGTGTATTTCCTGTTGGGTAGAATTTGGTGTATTTTGGATCTAATACTGAATTATATCAGCTCTTATTATAACATAGATTTTGTCTCATCAGGCTCTGACCGTATTTTATCTGATTTAATAAAGAGTTAAGTTTTGAACTGAGAAACAAAGCCAAATTCATGAGTCCATCTCAGTGTAACACCATTAACTCCTCTGTACGTCCGTGTACGAGCTGCGGCTGGTTGACATTGTTCGTGCGCACAGATGAAACCTCAGGATCAGGAGCTGAACAGCCTCCGGCTCAGAGACTCTCTCTCTCTCAGTGTGTGGCTGACCGGGGGGACTGTGTGTTGGGGGAGTGGACACGATGGACGGTGAGTAACCGCGCTCCTCTCTCTGAGAAACTACTCTGGCTCCATCATCTCCACCGTGTCTGCTGCAGCCTGGGAACACCTGTCGCGTTCAGGTGTAGATCCATCACTGGACGACTGACACTGAACTGAAGCTGTGGACAGAGAGCCGATGGTTCAGGCAGCAGCAGAGTCTCAGACCAAACCTGTGCAGGCTCTGTCTGTATGAAGCCGGGCTCTGTGGGGACCCTCTAACCGCTGCTGCTGCGCTTTGTGCCGCTCCACCGTCACAGCGTTTCCGTCTGGTTCGCAGCCTTCAGCCATGAGAGGACGGTGGAGCTCATACTGCGTGTCAGTGCTGGTCTCTCTGGTCGTGCTGTGGCAGACACGGTGAGTTCTGTGTTGGTGAAACGTGTTTTTACAGATTAACGGCGCCCTGGAAGGGCGCACACCAGTAGCTCTCACGGTTCTCTGTCTCTGTGGCCCCGGCTGGTTAACGGTGTGTTGTTCACCAGCAGCGGTGCAGATCACCGCTGGTAGATTAAACCGACGTTAATGAGGATGAGGATTCATCATCTATCACATCCTTTCCTAACGGTCTCTGCGCGCTCTGTTCAGCCTCACGCACAGTATCAGACCCCGTAGATATATTTAACAATTTAACGATTGTTTCCACATTAGAAATAAATTCCCCAGTAGCTCAGTGTGATCCGTGTCTATCAGACGGTCTGATGAGTCCGGCTCTGACCACAGACATGTCAACTTTGACCTGACTCTGCTTGTTACCACCGAGGGCAGGAAAACCGGACTGACACGGACAGAGGAGGTAACATGAGAAGCGTTTATTAAAGTTAAAATCTTAATCCACATTAGTCCAGGACCAAACTGGACCTCTGTTCACCTGTACGGTGTTAAATGTGATTTTACTTTTCTTGTAGAAATTGTTCCTCATGAATTTGAGCCCCTGATGAAGAAAACTGTCCAGAAAACATCCTGTGGAGACTATAAAACATGTTGACGATTCTCTGCCTCAGTGCATCTGAATCATTTATTTTTATATTAAACAGCACAGTTCTGCACCAGTTTCTTGTCTATAAGTAAATATGAATGTTATTCCTTAATTTAAATTACAATAATCTGTCAGGAGAATCTGTCAGCAAATACAACGTCACTGAGCACATATTAAACACATCAACACACATTTTTTTTGTCAGGGTTTCATCCACATACCTTTGAACCTGTTTCATGCATCAAACTGTGGCTTTATTTTTTTCACCCATAACCTGTTTTAATTGATTATTACTTTTCATTATGTATAAGCCAACCTTATAAATGATAAAGATAAAAAAATACTGTATTGATCCCTGGGGAAATTCAGACATATCACACATAAAGGAATATTCCAGTGATTTATTATTACACTTACAGCACTGTCACCTCAGACCAAGAAGGTTCTAAGTTCAAACAGAACAATGAGCCTTTAAATTGTAAATTTTACAAATGTGTGTATGAATCAAGTGTTAATGACACTGAGAAAGCGCTAATGAATCTGAATGTGTTTGAACAGCGGCCATGCTAAGTGGCTTGATGAATGACGAGGTGAATGTTTACCTGCAGAATTTGGATGTCACATTAGTTGGGGTCGACCTTTGCCCTCTGGAAACAGCTCTAGATTTCCTGCCTGACACATCAGTACTTATTACTGTAACAGACTGTCCTGTGTTACAGGTTGGTTCCATCTGGAGGTAGCGTGTCCATGAGGAAGAAGTTGTTAAATGTGAAAAACATCCTTGTCTGATCACCAGTGATTGATTAGTGAATCTCCAATAAAAACAACACAACTTGTCCTTCACTAACAGGCCTTGACATGAGTGAGGAAAACAGTTTAAGTTTATCTGGTCAGTGGTAAAGCCTCCACAGTTATGACATAGTAATGACAGATATACTGTTTTACCCAGATATAATGTTCTACCCAGATATAATGTTCTACACAGATATAATATTCTATGCAGATATAATGTTCTACACAGATATAATGTTCTACACAGATATACTGTTCTAACAGCATTTATCTTTATTTAGATCAAAAGCAGACTCCAATTCAACAAGTAACTTCAAAGACATCACAACCTTCACCAAGATCCTAGACAGTCTGCTGGATGGATATGACAACAGACTGAGACCTGGTCTGGGAGGTGAGATGAGTTCTCCTCACGCACTTCCATAAAGACTCACCAGAGACAAATACAAATGGTCAACATCAAATCAACAGAGACTGAGATATCTTCACATTAATGTTCTCGTATGAGGAACTTTAGAAATGTGATAAAATTGTTCCACAGAAGAAAAAGCAGTTAGGATCAGACTTAGAAACTGTTGTGTGCTAAGTGCAGAGTGCAGGCTTTCTACAGGGTTTTAAAAGGCATTGAATCAACTTAGTAAAAATTTAGACCCATTTTATGAGATATTACATTTTGTAGTTATTTCTTTCACTGTGAATAACCTGTTTGTCTAAAGAGTTTCTGTGAATTTATTTATTTATTGTGCAGCTGTGTTTAGATTGTGGATTCTAATGTGTCATTACGTCAGGTTGCACAGAGCCAGGAGTCAGCCAGGAAGTCACACATAAGAATGGCATAGAGCAGGGGCTGGCAACCTTAAACACTCAAAGAGCCATTTGGACCCGTTTCCCACAGAAAGGAAAACACCGGGAGCCACAAAACCCTTTTGACATCTAAAATGAAGATAACATTGTATATATTGTTTTTTACCTTTATGCTATGTATAAAAAAAACTATAGTGTGTTGCATTTATGAAATCAATGAATTGCTACAGAGAAAACTAAATTTTATTTCTGCATGCAACAAAAACATTTTGAACTCCGAAAATAAAAGGTTGAAGGTTACTTCAAATAAAATATTCAATGTCTATTTTCCTCATCAGCAGTGAAAGCAAATGAATCTGCCCATGTAGCATTAAACGTTCTGTTTTCTTCAAAAACTTTTCTTTTTTTGGATTTATCCATGGTTGGCCTACGGGGGTCGAAAAGCTCAATGAATCGCGTGCCGGTGGGTGTCACACATTGGCGGTTGTGACGCATATTTTAAAAATTAAACACGTTTTATTTTAATGTTACATGATCACCATAATCTTCAAATTTAGAATAACATTTAAAATACTAACGAACTGAAATTAAATAAATTTAAATTACAAAACTCATTATTTATTTTCCAAAGCCACAGGGAGCCACGGCAGAGGGATGAAAGAGCCACATGTGGCTCCGGAGCCGCGGTATGCTGACCCCTGGCATAGAGTATCTGGGATATTTTCAGAATAAAACACCTTTGCACTCATATATCACATGGAACCACCTGGATGCCAATGGGCAACCGTGTTAAACTGCAGTAACAAATCAGACAGTTTTTGACAGATTTATGCTGCTTTTTACATTGTTTTGTTCAGAGGGAAAAAACAGCAAGCATATGCTCACAGACACTGCTATTTATGTTGCCAAGGAGGGCATCACAGTGCCATTGTCTTAGATGATAATGATTTTTGTCCTGTTGTTTTCACAACAACCAAATCAGACACTACCCAGATAACAATAGCAAAATACAGCACTAACTGGTTGGTTTGCAGTCAGGCTAGCATGTAAGCCTACATTTAGCTGCTGCTAAATAAAGTCGACACACTGAGTGTTACTGAACAATGACCACAGCTCTCCATCCAAAGAGGTCAGCTGTTGTCCGCTGACCAGAGAGCAGCTCTCAGCCTCAGTCCTACTATTACTGCAGCAAACAGGAAACTGGCCCTACGTCAGCTGATCAGCTGTGACCATTGACTGAGCAGCATTTGTCGTTATTGTGTTGATCAATGTGTTGGATGTGACTGAGGCCCCAAAGTCACTGCAGAGATTGACCCTGATGACACCAGCTCAGCTTGAGTCTTTGTTACAAACTGAAGGGAGGGAGGTTCAAACATGTGGATGTTTACTCATCCTGCAGGGTCGAATGAAACATCTGTGTGAGCTGTGTCATGGGAAATGTAGGGTCAAGTGTTTCTGAGGCTTGACTCACATCAAACACTAAATGTAAGGATTTCTCTCTCTCGATAATCTGTCTCTGATGAGTCATTAATAATGTCGTGTGTCTTCACAGACCGAGTTACAGAAGTGAAGACCGACATCTATGTGACCAGTTTTGGGCCAGTGTCTGACACAGATATGGTGAGTCCCACATAGTTTGTGACCTTCTCATCAGCCAACACACACACACACACACACACACACACACACAGTGAAGAGAAAATCTTCAGAAGTCCACAGTTTCATACAAATGAAAAGATTTTTGCTGCAGGTGTGAAAGACAAAGTGACAACATGTGACTTAGAGACAGTGACAGGTAAAATATGAAAACTGTCTCTGGGTGTATGAAGATCTAGCCTCATTTGAAAAGACGATCAGCTGTGAGATGTTTTAGGACCAGGCCAGTTTTCTGCAGCAGCAGATTCATCTTGAGTGAAAACACTGTGAAGTGAAAATTAAAATCACCTTTGACTAAATATTTGTCCAAAACAACCTAAACTCACATTTTCTCCGCACAAATTTTTCCTACGGGGACAATAAAGTATATTCTATTCTATTCTATTCTAAATTCACTCTCATGTGGGTGAGTGTATGTTTGTCACAAGCTGGCATGAACCAAAGTCTCAGCTCCACACAAACCCCACCTCTTTGACCATATTTGGATTATCTGGAAGTTAGGGGTGGAATCACAGAGGCTCCACCCATCTTTATTTAGAGTCTGTGGTCAGTGAGCTGGTGAGCCTTCATGTGAATTCTATTAAAAAACATTGATGGACTCAGTCATTTAATTTCTGTTTGCATCATATCAGAACAAGACAAATACATGCTCTGTCCACAATCAACAGACAGTCAAAATATTACTTAATAAGATAATAATAATAACGACAGAGGACTATAAACCTATTATTTGTCACTGAGGTGAGTGACACTTTAATCAGAAACAGCAGCTACACAAAGAAGACCAGGCACCAGGTCTGATTCCAGGACCCAGTCTAGAGAAGTCAGCCTCTGACACCATCCTTCATAAAATGTCAGCGTTGCTGGGCCTTTGCACATGTAATTACACACATCCAGTAGATAATATCCTCCAGACAGACCTGTCAGCACTGCTTGTCCTGTTGCTATGGGAAACCCACCCACTCCAACAGGAGAGTGATGACACGGCAGAGGTCAGACTGTGTTATTAAAGATGTGATCTGATCATCCACTCCCTCCACTCTGATGTGGAGCAGTTTGATCTGCCACATATTAAACTTATTATTATGATCATTATCATTGATTGACTGTAAACCACATCCTGAAATATACACTCATACACAGTCAGCTGCAGGGATGATATTTTCCTGTAGTCCAGCACTGATGTCATCATCACCTGGTTCCCTCCACAAACAGCCAATAGGATTTCTCTGTTGTGTTTTGGATGATTAGAGAAAATCAGCAGCAGTTTCTGATCCTGACAGGTTTTGTTCAGCAGGATAATCTTCACTAATGACACCACTTTATGATGTTTGAAGCATAAATACAATCAGCAGCTGTAAAAAGCTCATGATAGGCTATAAATCAACGACACCACGGTCACATGACTTCAAAGAAATGTCAATATAATAAGTAATGTCAATATAACAAGTATAATTTAATTTACTTTTTTAACAGAAGTATGGCATTTAATTAGTCTCAAAAGTTGCACACATAAAAACAAGTTCACAGAACAGATCCACAAGATCCACGAGGGAGCATTTCTGCTCTGTGGTCATGCCAGCAGGGGGGTGTAAGGAGCGCTCGCTCGACCCTCTCTACATGCTCGCAATGTTTCAACACTCACTCACTCATCACTCACTCCACACGCAGGCTCGGAAACTGTGGCTAGATTCAACAATGCTGTGTTGTCCAGGTGAAACAGACCATGATATGACTTGAGATGTTTACCTGTTGTAGCTGCAGCTAACAGTGGGTGTGGTTAACCTGGTTAAAGACATCACTTCCTGTTACTAGTAAAGAGGCTAGGGCGGCCCTATGGGGGAGTTGTTGGGGCACGTACCACATGAGCAGATGCTCTGAGCAGGCGAGTGCCAGTTCGACTCCCAACTCTTTCCTGTGTGTCATTCCCCCTCTCTCTCTGCCCCTTTCCTGTCACTCTCTACTGTCCTGTTTTAAGATATTTTTTGGGCAAAAATGCCCCAAAAAACATCATAAAAAAAAAAGAGGCTAAAGGGAGATAAACTGATGAGACCCAGCAGCAGTAAATAATCTGAGCTAATTCACCTGTGTGAGTCGGTTTCTCCACAGTCACAGTTAACCACCACCATCCAGGTCCTCACTACCTGACACAGCTCACCCCCCCCCCCCCCCAACACACACACACACACACACACACACACACAGCCCCCCCCCCTCAGATATTAAGTGGCGTGGAGGAAAGAGGCAGAGGGAGGAAGTGGTCATGATGGAGACAGAGATTTCTAAAGAAAGAAGACACAGATATGGCCTCATGTTTAATTCATCACATGTCTCCATCAAACCTGCAGAAGATCACGACTGTATCTGACACACACACACACACACACACAAACACACACACACACACACACACACACACACAGTGAAGCTGAAACACCTGCTCATCCTGTTCTGTTCTGTTCTGTTCTGTTCTGTTGGCCACAGCTAAAATAAACCTCACAAATTAGTTTTAACTCAACAGAAGAGCTTCAGGTACCTGTTTACCTGATTTTGACACAGCCAATCACAACCTACATGAAGCAGTAATGTCAGCATAGACAGAGTGGATGACCATTTAATCAGCTGCAGCTGCAGCACAGTAAACATGGAGATGTTGCTGTGAATGTCACCATGGATGCTGGTCTGGTCCTTGATTTTTGGTACTACACCGGTACTACACCTGTGTCCCAGTTCAGGAGCCGCATCCTTCAGGGATGCATCCTTGTAGCCCTCGCAGATCACCAAGGCTGAACCAGAATGAGACAGTTTGATCTACAGAGGGTTTCCCACTCAACTCCACGCAATAAATCATGGGATATGTTGAACCATGAATGATCCACCTGTTGGAGCCTTCACGGCCCAGGTACAGAAGGACACACCTGAAGGAGCCTTTGAAATGAGACATTCTGTGACATGATTGGTCTTAAGCTGCAGCCTCTGAAGGATGTATACTGATGATGACACTACATCACCTGACTCCCTCCTCTGCTTCTGTCACAGTAACTCTGACTGTTGTCTATAATTAAACTGTAGCTGTGGACAGTAAGGAGCTGATAGCTCAGAGGACCTCTGGGCTGTTTTTTTACAGGAGGACACTTAAATGGAATATTTCATCTTCTTGTATAGGACAGGTGTTTCATAGAAGGACATGTCATAGAGAGAGAAATAATTTAGTCTCTTTAGTCTTATTTTGTTCAGTTCTGCTTAGTCTGGATGATTTCTGTCTAGTTTCTGTCTCATTAAACTCCTGCTCTCATTACTATAAGGAGCTAAGAGTTCAACAGACATGATATTGTTGTAAAGTGATCAGTCTGTCAAGCTCCTGAAGTTTGCAGACGACACCACTCTCATTGGACTCATCTCTGATGGCGATGAGTCTGCCTACAGGTGGGAGACTGACCGTCTGGTGACCTGGTGCAGGCAGAACAACCTAGAGCTTAACGCTCTGAAGACAGTGGAAATGATAGTGGACTTCAGGAAGAGCCCAGCCCCACCCACCCCCATCTCCCTGTGCGACTCCCCCGTGGCCACCGTGGAGCATTTCCGCTTCTTGGGAACCACCATCACACAGGACATTAAGTCTATGGGGACTGACTACACCTCATCAAAAAAGCTCAGCAGAGGATGTATTTCCTGAGGCAGTTGAAGAAGTTCAACCTGCCAAGGACTATGATGGTGAACTTCTACACCTCCATCATTGAGTCCATCCTCACCTCCTCCATCACCATCTGGTACGCTGCTGCCACGGAGAGGGACAATAACAGACTGCAGCGTATCATCCACTCTGCTGAGAAGGTGATTGGCTGCAATCTACCATCCCTCCAGGACCTGTACGCCTCAAGGACTCTGAGGCGTGCAGGGAAGATTGTAGCTGACTCCTCCCACCCTGGACACAAACTCTTTGTGACACTCCCCTCTGGCAGGAGGCTGCGGTCCTTCAGGACCAAAACCTCTCGCCACAAAAACAGCTTCTTCCCATCTGCTATCAGCCTTATCAACAAGGCTAGAGAGTCCCACTGATCCCCCTGATCCCCAATTGCACCAATCACCAGCACAAATTCCTTACTTTGCAATAAAACCGATTCTGATTCTGATTCTGATTCTGATGTAAAGCTTCTGCACTGAGCCTCAGTCAGTTGTCCTGGTGTGTGACCATGTGACTGTGACTGTCAGCACCCAGTGTTATGCACACCTGTCAACCCACCATGACGTCACCCACTGGTTTGTGAGCTGCTGTTTTGAAGCCTCCAGTTTGTAATTTGTCTGTTGTCGTCTTGGTGTTTTGAAACCAAGAAGAAACCATGTTTGGAGGAGAAGGTGGAGCTGAGGATGAGTGAGGGGTGGATCTGACCTGTTTTGTACTCTATCCTGATCATCAGGCAGGTCGCCATGTGTGGTACTGTCTGGCAGTCACACTGTAGCACAGCTCTAATGCATCCCCTGCTTGATGGTCTATTTTCGTCTAAATGGACCATAATTTAAAAAATGAACATCATGTTGTATTGAAGAAGACGTGAAACTAGAGACTGAGACCATAAATCCATTAGGATTTATTTACTGAGGTAATAAATCAAGAGAAATAGAGAGAAATAGAGACATTTTCACATAGACTTCAATACAACTTCTTTTTACAACCAGTGGAGTCGCCCCCTGATGGTCATTAGATAGAATACAGCTCTAAGGCTCTTTAGCATTGGCTTCACTTTTTAGACCCAGAGTCTATGTCCAGGCTCATAAACAGTCTCTGGTTCTGCAGCGTGAGCGGCATCAAGCTCCGCCCCTGTGACCAACAGGAAGTGTTGTTCTGCAGTGCACCAACAGGACTAGGACCATGCCCAGAGTGGGTCAGACATAAATTTCAAATCAAAACATGATCTTCCTTTAAACTGATGTTGTTTTTCAGGTGGTTAAAATCTGTTTTCATTGCTGACTCCGCCCACAGCTGCTCATCACTCAGGTACTGTTCCTGTCCTCCTGCTACTTCAGGTATCAGTACCTCAGACAAACCTGCATCAAAGGACCTGAAATGTCACTTTAACAAACAGCTGTCATTACCCTGAACAAATGATCAATTGTGTGTGTGTTTACTACACAAGGGTCGGGTCACCTGACCCAGACTCACTCTGGTCCTCAAACACGCAGTTTGTTGTCAGGTCCCTTTGGAGGAGAGAGAACCAGTCCGCAGAGATGTGTCCACTCTGTTGAGGACCTGAAGGCCTCAGTAATGCTGATGTAAACTGTGGCTGACACAGGAAACAGCTGGATCTGAGACTGACAGGTCTGAGCCTGGCCCGGTGTCACATTAGGCTTCAGTGTGAGGCTGAGGACACGACAGGACAGCACAACTAACACAAACATCTTCACTCAAAAGTGAAGTGTCTCCTCTAAAGCTGCTCTACGTGTTCTGGAGACACTGCTCCTCAGACTAAGTTCATTTTTGACAACACGTCTTCAGTGTGTGACAAAGCTCTGCTGATTCAGGATCAGGTCCATCACTTACCTCTGAAAACTCCACGGTGTTAGTCCAGATGATGATGAGTCACAGGAATTCAGAGTCTGGAGGTGAAACCTGTTAAAACAGAGGATGTCGGGACATTAACATGTTCTGTACCAACAACACATGTGACCAAACTGAAAACATGGAAACCTTCTGTGTTGATCTTATTATTACACTGTGGTCAATACTGAACCTTCCACTTTGACCTCTGCAGGAACCACAAGGTCCTGGGTTCAGATCCAGAGGGTCAGGGTCAGGGTAACTTAGTGTCATTCCTCCAATCTGACCTTTGACCTCTGCTGCTGTTGACTAGCTGTTCAGGAATAATTCAACCTTTTCCAAACTCACTATGACTGATCACCTGCATGGTCACTTGTAATGATGTGTTACAAGTCATTATGTCACTGATGTCAGCATCCCTCTCCTTTGCTGTTATGGAAAACTGTGATGTCATCATGGTCTAAGACTCACATCCTGTGTTTTAATGCAAAATGAAATGACGATCCCTAGTTTTTAATAGAATCAATTTCTACTGAAGAAATAGACTGAGAGCTCAGTGTTTTTATTCAGGTCTGATGATGTCAGAGTATCATGACAATTCACATGAAGGCTCACTAGCTCACTGACCACAGACTGTAAATAAAGATGGGCAGAGCCTCTGTGATGTCACCACAGGTTTCTGAAGCTCAGAGTGAGCTGCTCCACCTTCGCCATCTTGGCAGTGCCTGACTCTTTCTCTCTCTTTCTCTCCCTCTCTCACTCTCCCTCTCTGTCTCTCTGTGCTCTCTCTCCCTCTGTCTGTCTCTCTCTGTGTGCTCTCTCCCTCTCTCTCTCTCTCTCTCTCTCAGGAGTACACTGTTGACGTTTTCTTCCGTCAGAGTTGGAAGGATGAGCGACTGAAGTTCCATGGACCAATGAACATCCTTCCTCTCAACAACCTGATGGCCAGTAAGATCTGGACTCCTGACACCTTCTTCCACAACGGCAAGAAGTCTGTGGCCCACAACATGACGATGCCCAACAAGCTGCTGAGGATCATGGAGGATGGGACCCTGCTGTACACCATGAGGTACTGAGTTTTTCAACAGGTAATTTATTCATTGGGAACACCTGTACACCTGCTCATTATCCAGTCAGCCAATCACATGTCAGCAGTGTGTAACCTCCTGCAGATCCAGGTGAGGAGCTTCAGTTGATGTTGACATCAAACCTCAGAGTCTCAGTGACTCTGACTGTGACATGTTGTTGGTGTCAGACTCTGGTCTGAGTGTTTCTGAAGCTGCTGAGCTCCTGGATTTTCACTCTCAACAATTTCTATGACAGAGCTTTTCAGAATGGGAGGGGGCCTCACCAGGGGGGGCCTCATCAGGTTCAGGCTCAGTGAATGGAATAAATATATAACCAGTTCTTACATTAGTTATCAAAAGGAGAGCAGGTACATGACCCTCTGTCAGCAGCAGTGCCTGATGATTCAGAGTGATTCTCACAGCTGGATTCATCCAGATGTGAGTGAGCTGTCAATCAGCAGAGCTCAAACCTTTTACTGATTTATCTCTGAGAAAAGAGTCTGATTATCAGAGTAATGAGTTTACAAGTGAACTCCTTCCTTTATGTGTGTGTGTGTATGTGTTTGTGTGTGTGTGATTGTGTGTGTGTGTTACCAGACTAACGGTTCAAGCTGAGTGTCCCATGCACCTAGAGGACTTCCCCATGGACTCTCACTCATGTCCTCTGAAGTTTGGCAGCTGTAAGTGTCAGACTTATCCAGAACCTGAACCTGAGTGTGAACCCTCAGTTCATATGTTGCTGTTTCCCACACAGACTGAAGTCAACAGTTCATTATTATATATGCACTTATTTATTTATTGTTTCCCAACAAATTTTCAGAATTGTATCACCAGACCCAGACAATCAAGGGCACAGTTGATACTAGAGCAGAGAATCATGTCAATAAACTAACAAGCTAGCACCTGGTTTTTCTAGGGTTAGGGTTAGGGTCAAATCATTCTTTGGAACCTGTCACAAATCAGCTACTTGTGGATTTATTAAATGTCCATACAATCTAAAGGTAGATGTCCATGTGTTTTTCATTATAAAGCAGATCTAGGCTCTACATTAATACTGTGAAAGTATCAAAGCCTCAGTCCACAGAGAAATGCACACAGCCTGTATTAAGAAATTTTGTTTCTCTGTGTGTTTACCTGAAATCTGCTATATTTGTATTGATATATACCAGTCTGCTGTAGTGATGAGGGTGTGTAGATAATTATACCCTCTGATGTCAGTGTGTGCAGTCTGAAAAGCTCCTGGTGCTCTGCTGTGGTGAAGATGATGTAGACTGGTTTGTAGGACTGGGCTGATAATCAGTGTCTCCTTCCTCTTCCTCCATCAGACGCCTACACTAAGACTGAGGTCACCTACATCTGGACTCGTAATGCCTCCCAGTCTGTGGATGTAGCAGCTGATGGATCCAGACTCAACCAATACGACTTGGTGGGCCAGAGCGTGGGGAAGGAGACCATCAAATCTAGTACTGGTGAGCATCATGAGTCAGTGAGAGAGAATACAGACCAGGCTAAACCTTAATATAAGAGATACAGAGCAGCCATGTTCACTGGGTATTTTGTTACAATGATTTCTCCCTATCTCTCTCTCTCCCTCTCTCTCCTTCTCTCTCCCTCTCTCCCTCTCTCTGAGTTAGAAACACTGCAGCTGTAAACACCCTGTTCACATGTGGATATGCATATGGATGAGACATATTTATTATTCAGATCATATTTGATCATATTAAAATTAATAGATTCAGATCAGTCTCTTGACTCTTTGGCTCCTCACAAGACATTCACAGGTACCTCTGAGGGTACTGGTCTGTCATTATCAAATTTTATGACTATGATATTATTTTGTATTTTTATATTTTTTAAATTTAAAATTTACTATTATTCAGATTAACTTAGCCCGTGGTTGGTGTCATGTTATCAGCATCACATTTTATAACCCCCCCCCCCCGGTATTATTATGTTCAGGGTATAATGTGGATCATAATGATGATGAACTCATATCTCTGTATGACTCTGATCGTCTAAGTCAGAGCAGCACTGAGCTGCTGAAACTTTAACGTATGGATGATGTGGTGATGACCCAGTGTTTAGTTCAGGGAGCACACAGAGGTGGTGGGTGTTGGACAGGATGTAGACGGACATTTGTCAACCTCAGCATGAACAAACATTTTCACCAAGCAGCAGTTTTGAGGTGTTGGTCACCACCACAGTATCACCGACACAACACAACACACACTGACCTGAACTGCTGAGCATGGTTTATGTTCGGTGGCTGACATTCAGGGTCACAGGTCATCTGAACACATCATCTCAGTAATACATCGACTGAATGTCATCACATCTGCCACAAACATTCACTAGATTCATTAGAATTTGGTGGTCAAAGGTCAAAGGTCACTGCTCATATTGGCAACTTAATTCAAGAATTCATATACCAACACAAATGTCTAACAGGATAAAATGATGATGTGATGACATTTTATATACAAAAGGTCAAAGTTCAAAGTGTAACTGTGTCCTAAACCAGGGGCCACATCCTCCATAGGACCTGGTCTGTGAAGGTGTCTGGTCTACGAAGGATTTTCTCTTTGTGTCACCAGCTGTTCCCACCCTTACTGCTGCATCACAAAGTGTGGCTCCTTGATAACATGTAACTTTTCTTCTCAGTAACATGAGGTTATTATTTTCATTACTGACACAATAAAACATGGGTTATGTTAGACCATGAAGGATCCAACTGTTGGCACCTTCATGGTCCAGGTAAAGAAGGACACACCTGAAGGAGCTTTTGAAATGAGAGTCGTGCTGCTGTGATTCTTCCTTCTATTTGGCTGGATGTTGACATCCAGCCAAATAGAAGGAACAATTCTAGTTATTTTACCTGTTTCTTCTTCTCCTGTGTTTGGTTTTAATCCACTTGTATAAAGAGACATGTGATTTTACACTTTAAATAAACGTACAGCACCACTGAGCTTTATTTAATCTGTTTATGGCAGGAAGTCCACTCCTCTTATCTCTGAGGTTTTTATGCTCAGCACTGAGGAGATGAAGGGAGGAGAGGGAGGAGCTGCAGCTGCATCACAGGAGCAGGAGAACATAATGAAAGTTTGTGTGTGTGTGTGTGTGTGTGTGTGTGTGTGTGTGTGTGTGTTAGTTCTACAGGAACAGTTATAGATCAGTTTTTGGATGGATGAATTAAACTGAGTATAATCCACTTTGGTCTGATCCTCATCATCTTCCTCACTCACCTGAGCTCTTCTCTGTCCTCAGGTGAGTACACAGTGATGACAGCTCACTTCCACCTGAAGAGGAAGATTGGTTACTTTGTGATCCAGACCTACCTGCCGTGCATCATGACAGTCATCCTCTCCCAGGTCTCCTTCTGGCTCAACAGAGAGTCTGTGCCGGCCAGAACAGTCTTTGGTGAGTCTTTCCATTTTCACCAGATCTACTCTACAGGTCCTGCTCTCGTCTCTTTCTGACTGTGTCCTGAACCTGGGAACCAAGCACCATTCATAAACTCAGTCTATAACTTCTGCCTCTGGAGGTCTCTGCGATAAAATGATTACAGAAGATGGTGGCTCACCTAGTGGCTCACCTGGTGGAACATGTGCCACTTGGGCTCAGTCCTTACTACAGTGGCCTGGGTTTATATCCAGCTCAGACCCTTTGCTTCATGTCCCTTCACTATCTCACTGTCTCTATCATCAATGGGGTTCCAGTTGCTATGGCGCCGCGGATGGCTGCCTCGGTGTGTTGGTGCGCACTTTTTTGCCTTATTTTCTTTGTAAACCCAGTTTTCTGCTTTGGTTTCCGGAGCTCTCTCACCAGAGAAGAGCTCATTAACATCAGAGAAACAACTCCAGAGGATTTTTTCCACCTTTCTCGACTCACCTGTGGAATTATTGGACATTTTGGTCAGAGGTCACTGACCGTTGCTCTCGCAGTGAAACGCCGGAGGAGAGGAAAATGTGCCGGTGCGCTTGCGCGTCTCCGCCGGCGCGGACTCCGCACACCGCTCCCAGGTATCTTTCTCTCCAAGGTGCGTTCACTGCCCAACAAGCTGGATGAACTTCAGCTACTGGTGCAGAAGAACAGAGACTTTTCTTCATCTTCCATCCTGTGCTTCACGGAGACGTGGCTGTGTGGATCGATCCGGACTCTGCGCTGGAGCTGGCCGGCTTCCAGCTCTTCAGAGCGGATCGCGACACAGAGCTGTCCGGCAAAACCAAAGGTGGAGGAATCTGCTTTTATGCAAACAGTGGCTGGTGCAGAGACGTGACAGTGATCCTGCAGCACTGTTCTCCTGACCTGGAGACTTCCATCATAAACTGCAGGCCCTTCTACTCCCCCCGTGAGTTCACCTCATTCATCCTGGTCGGTGTTTCCATCCCACCACAGGCCACAGCAGATACTGTGTGTGGAGCAGACCAACCCGGACTCCTTAGTTATTGTCCTTGGTGACTTTAACAAAGGGAACCTCAGCCACGAACTGCCCAAATACAGACAGTTTGTTAATTGCCCGACCAGAGAGGGGAACACTCTGGACCACTGTTACACCACAATCAGTGGAGCTTATCACGCCGTCCCCCGGGCTGCACTGGGCCACTCTGACCATGTCATGGTCCACCTGATTCCCACATACAGGCAGAAACTAAAACTGTGTAAACCTGTTGTTTACAAGAACCTCCAAGAACCTCCAACTGCACCAATCACCAAAACAAATTCCTTGTGTGTGGAAACATACTTGGCAATAAAACTGATTCTGATTCTGATTCTGATCAAAAAATAACTTAGAATGGCATAAAACGGCATTTTGTGACATCATGACATAGCGTGGGATCATGGGAGTTGTTACCATCAGTTTGTGCAGGTGTGTGTTTGTGCAGGCTTAGTGTTTCTGAAGGTATGTGTCTCTGCAGGTGTAGTGTTTCTGCAGGTGTGTGTTTGTGCAGGTGTAGTGAAGAATCAAACCTTGACACATGAAAATAATGAAGTAAGAAGGTCTTTTGTCAGTGTATCATGAACATACATCTGAGTGCTCAGTGCTTTAAACAAAGACACTGACACAACAAATGACATCCAAGGGTAGGTCTAGAGATCAGTCACATGATCCTGGTTTTTGTCGTGTTATATTCCTGGTCAGGTGAGTCGTTCAGGTGTGCCCTCTCTGTCTATAGGTTCCATGATGAAGTGCGGTCTGGTTACAGTTTTTTACAACCGCTATGACCCGTTGTTCAATACTTTTAACACTTTTTCAAAACTCTTCACACAGTTACCACAACATCAGCCTGTGTGGGCTATACAATTAACACAATTCTTCTTCTTTTGACACAAAATAGACACATGTTACACATTTAAAATTAGTTTTAACTCCTTTTACACACAAGCTCAATCAAGACCAAAACAGTAGATGTTAACTGGTGAATTTTCAATTGCTTTCACGCGGTTTGTCAAAACAGAAAACCTCATGTTCAAAACTAATGGATTGAAGATTACATTGATCACAGCTGATTCCTGTCTCACCCAGCTCAGGTGCTGGGATTTTTTCAATCACATCACCAATCACATCACCTATATTTATAGGCGGATCTTGTGAGGGAAAAGAACAATAGATAAGACAAGGGACAAGGTGGAGGACTCGCAAACAACAAGTGAGAAAAATGCCTAGAGGTAGAGGTAGAGGGAGAGTTAGAATGCGTGGTGGGGCTCAAAGAAGGGCCAGAGATAGGGTGACAGATGAAATACGAGCTACCATCATCGACCATGTCATCAACCATGGGTTGTCACATAGAGAGGCTGGAGAACGTGTGCAGCCAAATTTCAGCCAGAGCACAGTGGCATCCATTGTCCGGATTTTTTGAGCAACCAACAGGTAGATTACAGTATTCACTGTATTGTATAAGGGCCTTTCCTACTGAACAGTGTAACATGAATTACAGTAACTGTATTCTTCTGGCCCCTACAGTAATATATAACCTTGTCCCTCTAAGGGTTCAACGTTTACGTCCTTCAGGGGGCAGGGGCAGGCTTCTACATGAAGAACAGGAGCTTGCCATTGTCAACATGGTGATTGCTAACAATGAAATAAAACTGAAAGTAATTCGGGCCAATATTTTACAAGACAACCTTGTCTTTGAAAACATCAGAGCAATCAGCCTTACGTCTATTTCTCGGACTCTGGCTAAACACAGAGTCCTGATGAAGCAACTTTATAAAGTCCCTTTTGAAAGGAACAGTGTTCGCATCAAGGAACTCCGTCACCAATATGTCCAGGTAAGGTTATTACTGTAAATCCAAAATACACTGTACTAATTGTGTGTTTTGCAGTAAACTACTATGACCCTATATACGTAAAGTACTCTAAATCATTTACATACATTTTGTTTGATTGAGTCATGGAGTTGGAGACCAATCAAGTCCCACATAACATAATATACATTGATGAGGCTGGCTTCAACTTGGCCAAAAAACGTAGGGGGGGCAGAAACATCATTGGTAAAAGAGCCACGGTTGCTGTGCCAGGCCAGAGAGGAGCCAACATCACCATGTGTGCAGCAATATCTAACAATGGTGTGCTCCTGCATAAAAGTCAAATTGGCCCCTACAACACCGAACGCCTTCTCCAGTTTTTAGAAGAGCTGTATGATAGACTGGTACCTGAGGGGGAGAGGGGACAGGGTGAGTTGGGGGGTAACTTGCTAACATATGTGATCACCTGGGACAATGTGGCATTCCACCATGCACATGCAGTCACAGCTTGGTTTGATGCCCATCCCAGGATGATGTCCCTTTTCCTTGCCCCTTACTCCCCTTTCCTCAACCCAATAGAGGAGTTTTTTTCAGCCTGGAGGTGGAAAGTATTCGATCACCATCCACATGACCAAATGTCCCTCCTGGATGCAATGGCTGCTGCATGCCAGGACATCACAGCTGACAACTGCCAGGGCTGGATAAGGCATGCAAAAAGATACTTCCCAAGATGCCTGGCCAGAGAAGACATCAGATGTGGCCCAATGCTGACGACCGAGCAGATTAGCTTTTTTTTCTTCCTCTTTTACAGTGATTTCTTCTGCTCATTTTTCTTTTTGTGTATTTGACAATACAATAATGAGTCTTTACTCTACTGCAAGTCATTTTCATTTGCAATACAGTAAAGTGTTTACTGCAAATCCTGTCATTTACTGTCTTCTTCTTTCATAAAAATTCTGCAAAGCTGCTCTGACATGGGTCGTTCACTTTTTGTACTGAGTATTGTACAAAAAAAAGGAACAAAATTCATGCCCAACAAATGAAAAATGAAGAACATAATCACAAACATTAATTTACGTGTATGATCAATACAATAATCTGTTGATTGTAAAAGAAAAAGGAAAAAAAGTAGATTTGACACATGCAAAGTGATTCAGTTTGTGTTATTCCATCAGTTGTCAGTGTTTTTTATGACACTGTGCTGTGACTGACTAAATGTTTCTGTTGGAAGACAACGTGTGTCAGTGCTTTGATAGATTTGGTGAACTGTGTTAGTGTATTATTGTATTTTGGAAGTGTGTGTCTGTGTTTAGTTACACTGCGTGATTTTGAGCATGAAATTAACTGTTTGGGGAATTGTGTGTTTCAGGTGTGATGTGCGTTAACAGTTTTGAAAACGTTTTTAAGGTTCTGACAAACGGGTCATAGCGGTTGTAAAAAACTGTAATAACAGGTTTGTGTCTGCAGAGCGATGCAGATGCCTCTGTAGCATCACTTCATTCTTAACACCAGTGATTTATATTTTTCACAATGCTGATTCTTCAGGATGAAATATGGAAGGAGAGGGGAGGTGGGGGTGGGGGGTGCGAGGGGCAACATCAAAAGGAAAGCACATTATCCTCTTACAGTGGGAAGTGATGCATTCACTGTGTGGTGTAGCTTTGAAATAGTATTCATGTGTGTAGTCGTGAGTGTGTAGTCTTGTGTGTGTGTGTGTGTGTGTGTGTGTGTGTGTGTGTGTGTGTGTGTGTGTGTGTGTGTGTGTGTGTGTGTGTTTATGGAGAGCTTATGCTCCTCCATCAGTCTGAGTGACAGAAAACCTCTTCTAACATCAGCACAGATAAACCTGTCACATGTTGTTAACCACCCCCCATTAGTCCTGGATTATTCCCAACATTCAATATCTCCAGACAATCTGTTTATAACAACCAGTGTAAACATTTGCATCACATGTTCACCACCCTTTGTCTATAGTCCATGAATAATAACACTGTAATAACACTGTAATAACACTTTCTCCCCCCCCCAGGTGTGACTACAGTCCTCACTATGACCACCCTCAGTATCAGTGCTCGTAACTCTCTACCTAAAGTGGCTTATGCTACAGCTATGGACTGGTTCATCGCCGTCTGTTACGCCTTCGTCTTCTCTGCTCTCATTGAATTTGCCACAGTCAACTACTTCACTAAGAGAGGCTGGGCCTGGGATGGGAAGAGTGTCGTCAATGACAAGGTAGAGCTGTCACTCAGCTAAAGGGGCGTGTGCAGAGCATTCGGGAAGTGTTCAGACCCCTTCACTGTGTTCACATGTTGTTGTGTTAGTGTGTCCTCATCATCTAGCCTAAAGTCTGTGCAAAGTCATGCAAAGTAGGTTAAGTATCTGTAGGTGTGAATGTGAGTGTGACTGGTGGTTTGTCTCTATATCTCAGTGCTATGACAGACAGGTGACCTCTCCAGGTGTACCCCGCCCTCACACAATGTCACAGCCCCGCCAACCCTATAAGGATAAGCAGTGTGGAAGATGGATGGATGTCGACAGGCAGATGTTGTTTCAGACAGGATAAAACCAGAGACTTTACAGTTCTCTGATGTGATCAGTTTGAACTGGGGCTGAGCTCAGTGTCTTGTGTGTGGACTAACAGAGTCAATCTGAAATCCCCTCCTCCTCCTTCACACTGAGACAGTGAGTCCACACAGACCAGGTCTCTGACTGTCAGACCACCGCAGGTCCAGGTTCATCTGTTTTTCTGCGTCTGAATCAGAAGACACTCCTCTGGTATCGTCCCCCTCACCTCTCTCCTCCCAGCTTCAGGAGATCTTTCAGGTCCTCAGGGTCTAGTGCAGCTTTAGCTATAGCTACAGAGACCTGAACAGTTTTTGTACCAGGCTAAAGCATGTCAATTTATGCTGTAAAGTTGGACATTTTAATATGGGAGTCTATGGGGACTGACTCACTGTTTGAGCCAGACTCTAGTGGTCATTAGAGGAACTGCAGCTTTTAGCCCATTTAAAGTTCTGTTAATGTTCAGACTGTGACAACTGTATCAACATCATTCACACAATCTTCACAACATGCTAATCAGGAACTACATGACAATGAATGAATGGTTAATGAGTATTTTGTGATCTGTACTCTAGAAAACTGGTTTGAATAATGACATTAATGATCCCATGACTGTATCATGCTGCAGGACAGATGCAGACACAGTGAAGTTTCCTCTCAGGTACAGAACTAATCTTGATCTTTGACACTTCAGACACTCTTTGACCCTGAGATATTGTCCTTGCAGAAAAAGGAAGCATCCATCATGAAGAAGAACAATGCCTACGCTGTGGCTGTGGCCAACTACGCTCCCAATATCACCAAGGATTCCACGCTGCCCACCATCTCCAAGTATGCCCTGAGCGACCCCAACAAGACCACGGCAGAGGTGAAGCCCGAGCAGAACAAGAAGACCTTCAACAGTGTCAGCAAGATCGACCGCATCTCCCGCATCATGTTCCCGGTGCTGTTCGGGAGCTTCAACCTGGTCTACTGGGCCACCTACCTAAACAGAGAACCGGTCATCAAAGATCTGGATCCTTCCAAGTGAACTGCAGGGACACCCTCCTTCCCTGACCCGATCAGGACTTACACATCTGTCTTTGGGTCAGAATACACCTGAGTACAGGTGTCATTATCTTAGTTTTACTGCATGTTCAGACTGAGAGAAACTGAAACCTCATCACTGATTCATGAGAAAACATCAACCTTCACAGATATTTCTTCCTAATGAAACCTTTCAAATATTATAATCATTATATTAGAGATCAATACTTCAAAAACCAGACAATAAACAGTGCAGGGCTTTGGAGGGAAGACAAGAATGCCTTTAACAACAAGACAGAAAAAAGAAAATAATCAATGTTTAATACTGATCAATATTTTTATATTGAATCAATGACAATGAATCAAATGTGTAATACAACAATGTTAAACCCACCTCCTCATCATGTTCAGCTGCTGTGATCAGTTTAACATTCAGCAGCTACAGACCCAGTTATTTTTCTCAGGAGCTGGTGGAGACCAAACCAGAGTTAAAGGATATTTAAATGGAGAAATGTTTGCTGACACATTCATCATCATGAGGTGAGAATTTATCAGTGTTCTGTTCTGTTTTCAGTTTGTTCTGCTGCCACAATTTGCCACAGACACTGGCCAAATTTTTAATTTGAATTTATGAAACTTAAGCACAAATCAGACTAGTTTAATGGTCAAATAGAGTTTTGTAAAGAGTTCTGCAGGACCGAGTACTAAACCGTGAAACTAGTTCAAGTCATCACTTCCTGTCCCCTGCTCCTGAGTCTCTGGTTGTTTGAATGTGTTTCTGGTTGATGACTGAAATCAGGTCTGTGTTTAACAGCAGCTCAAGACACTTTCAGGCTTGATTCTCTGACATCAAATCAGTCAGTAAATCCCTCAGTCCTGATTTCTTAAAGCTTCTCCGTCTGTTAAAAAAGACAGGTTGCTAGCAAGTGTCTAAATGAGACTATTGAGGTTGTCGGGGGCGTAAACGTCATCAGTCCAACATGAAAACTGATCTACTCACCAGTCCACCTTTACAGCCTTGTTGTGTTTCTGCTTGCGCTCTTACAAACTGTTGCTAACTTTGTCAGAGGAAAGGCTTTTGTAGAAGAGCTCAGAGCTAAATCAAACTACAGGTTGAAGTTTAGTGGTGGTGACGGTGAAGTCATGTGACCGTGGTGTCACTGATTTATAGCCTATCATGAGGTTTTTACAGCTGCTGATTGTATTTATGCTTAAAACATCATAAAGTGGTGTCATTAGTGAAGATTATCCTGCTGAACAAAACCTCAGGATCAGAAACTGTTGCTGATTTTCTCTAATCATCCAAAACAAATCCTACTGGCTGTTTGTGGAGGGAACCAGGTGATGATGACTTCAAGGTTGGACTACAGAAACACAGTACTTCACTAAATTTAAATTCAAATGCAGTCCAATGAATTTCTTCTTACTTGCTGTCAGAATCATTTGTATATTTATTTATTTTTGTATTTATGAGTTTATTTACTTGTTTTTACCAAATGTCACAGGGTTTTAAATATTCAGGTGCAGGTGTTTTTGCTGATGCACTGTCAGGATGTTTCTCCACCACCTGACATACTAAACCACCGGGTTAATAAAATTAGGTTCACCTACCAACTTGCTCTGGAGTGTCTTCATCAGCAGGTGTAGTTTGTTCAGTTGTCATAGAAGGTGAAGGGTCATGGGAATAAAGTTTTGTTGAGGTATTGAAGGAGGTAACAGGGAGGGAAAAAACCTCCATTACTTCCATCAGCATGCTCCCTAATCAGCAGCAGAAACGACTGTCTGAGGATCCATTTCCTTAAAAGTTATGGTCTTTTTCTCATAACTGTGAGCTGTAATGCTGCTGCGTTATACAGTCATAATTATCACAAAATGTGTCTGAATTAGATTTTACGTTTCCAAAAGCTTATGAATTTTTGTTTCTCTGCTGACACCTTCCTGCACATCAAGCTGTGTCTCTGTTCAGTTTTATCATTAGTAAACTTCTGTCTTCACATGGCCACTGCTGAGCTGAGCTCTCATCTCTAAATACTGAACATAAACCAGACGCTGCCTGAGCCTCCTCAGTCTGCCCACACTGGACTGTCATCTCTGGGCAGACCTTGAGTCTTCAGGCAGTGCTCTGGTCCTGTTCCACATCAGAATATCTGCAGGGAAGTTAATCCACACCACAGCTTTACCACCGTCACATCCTCCTCACTCTGGAGCTCTGTACAGATTTTTAGACTCTTTGTGAGAATATTGGTCTGTGTGTATATAACTTTTACTGTCATCTTTTTATACATGCTATAGCAAGAACAAAGGACCTATACATATTTAATAGTCTCAGCCTCAGCATTCTTAGTATCAGTCTCAGCATTCACTGAACTTTGTCTTTTTTCTGCTTAAATATATTTCAAAACACATCCCAGTTACCACGAGGTAAAGAGTCACAAGAGTCACCTGACACTGACCCAGTTCTTCTGCTTATATGATCTATAATCTATAACCTATACAGATACACTATAGACACTGTGTTTAAAGGCTGTACCACATAGAGCACAGGAGGACAGATAAACATGAGCACAGAGACTCACAGGGAACCACTGAGGTTCATGTTAAAATTTGTCTGGTGCTGTGCAGGTTCCACATCCTACGAAGGCATGGTCTGTAAGGGTGTGGTCTATGAGGGCGTGGTCTTTGTAACCAAACCAAAAGACGGTCTAGTCCACAGAGGATTTCCTGGTTTACTTGTGGAGTCAGTCATGTTCCTGATTTTAAAAACTGATTCCATAGTGATTTATCACCTGCATGCAATTAATCTTGGGGTATAGATTGGCCAGACAGAAATGAAGGACCCTTTTCTCAGCAGCATTTGAAGGAGCCTTGGAGATGGGACAGACTTTTTGTGCTCCTGTTGCTCTTCAAATGAATCCTTCGTAGGATGCAGCCCCTGAATTGAGACACAGCCTGGGACTGGTCTGGGACTGGTCTGGGTCTGGTCTGGGACTGGCCCTGTGTACCAGGTGGCGTTGAGGTGACCCCTGATGTCGGCTCTTTGTCAGCTTTCAACCACGTTGCAAAGTCTGACACAATGGAGTTAGCTCAGTGGTACCCTGTAATCTCACCACCTCAGTGAAGACCAGGAACAGACAGTGGCTGTGTCCAAAATCCTGATCATCCTCTGGTCACTGTTTTATCTGAGTGTCTCACTGTGAACTTGATGTTCCAATGTCCTCAAAAAAAAAAAATCCCACAACACAAAAATAGAAGCACCCCTGGCATGATGAACCAGAAACACTCATTTGATAAAATACATTGTCGATGCAACTGGACGTGTCTGATTAGGCTTCAGATTAGAATGGAACTATAATTTAGTAAAAACAGATGATGAGCGCAACATTTGGTGCTGTGGCTCTCACATGGAGCAAAGACACACTGAAAGTCTGCAGTGTTTCACTTGTGTTTGAAAGCAAGCAAAGGTAGCAGGTTAAGCAGAGGACCTACTGAACAAGCTTTACCTTTAAACAGGTCCCAGATCAGAGGGAAATACAGGAAATAAGAACAATTAATGTAAAGTAAAAAATAAAAATCTAAAGTCACAAAGACCCTAAGGGCTGTCCCCTGACAGTTTCCTTGTTTGTAATTCTTCAGATTTCTTTGTCTACATATATACCAAGATATTTATGCTCAGTTTAGTGAGATTTGTTTCTGTGGTGTATGTAGACTGTGTGTGTTGAAACACAACAGCTAGGCTTTGTTTCATCAGTAAAATCTGGAATGAACAGCTGGAGTGGAGCCTTCATCAGCTCAACATGTGTACCATCATCATCTGGCCCAGTGTGTAGCCTCCTGTAGCAAACTGGCTGTTTACTGTTTACCTGTCTTGCCACGCCCTGCTGCTGCTACCTGTTCTGCAGACACATACCTGGCCACCAGCATCGTTAAACATTAATATTTGTGGGTTTGTAGGTTGTGATATCAGGTGATGACAATTCAATGTCAGAACAATGTCTAAAGCTAACATCAGCTGATGTGAAGTAACCAAACTCCAATGTCTAAAAAAACCACTTTATAGTCGTGAGCAAAACCTAACGTCTCTTCAACATTAGTTAAAGCTCTGGTAAACATCACCTAAAGATCTGTTAAACATCACCTAAACAGTTTTTAAACATCACATAAACATCTCCTTAATGTCTCCTAAACATCACAATTAACCAACAGCTTTGACGATGACATGATTTTCATTTCCAACCAAAATTTAATGCCTGTCTGATGTTAGAGTCAGACAGGCATCTTTCAGTCCACCATCTTTCAGTCCAGCATCTTTGCTACATCATGTTGACATCTGGTGCATACTGGGTAAGAACCCCCCCCCCCCCCCCCCCCCACACACACACACACACACACACACACACACACCTTCCCCCACCTTTGTACTCTGTTTCCTGACATTATTAAAAGTTAATATTGATGTATTCTCTGTCTTTGAAGAAAATGGAAACTGCTGTTTGTTGAATTATTATAAGAGTCTGACACATGAAGAAATTCTATATTTATAATAAACACGTCTGTATCTCACTGACTGTTAACATATGTAACAGAGTCACATAATAATCACATTTCCTTTGTATTGTTATTATTCCTTTGAGTTCCTCGTGAAAGTGACTTTCCACTGTTTTTAAAATAAATTTTACACAATCAGAAATGAAGACGCTCCTGTTTCTCTCTGATTACAGTTTCTGAAGTTACTGTGGATACTATTCTGTTATTAAACCCTCATGAAAATATTCTGATCTCATCTCCTTTGGTTTTCTTTGCTTTGCTCTTGCTTTCACCAGTAAATAAAGTCTCCATATCATCACTGAAGGACAGCAGGATGCAAATGTAACTTCAGTGTTTCTTACTGTAATTAGCTGTGTACCATCCAGGTGACTCAGTGTCAGTGAATAACACAGGTGAAACGTTTGTCCTGTGGAGTGACTGCTCCTGACCTGTCGTTTCCTCTCTTTACCTGGAGGAACTAAACTGTCAGAAAATCTCACCTGTCTTCAAGTCACCAAGAGTCAACACAATCACAAACCATTCATCACCCTAAGATCTCTGCTACACTCTAGATACAGGACCACCCTGACAGGAAGACTGTGGTGGTCTGTGATGTCATTGTCACAAGCGAACTTGTTCTTGTGGCAAAAACTGAATACTTGAAAAAAAAAAAAAAGTTTCTGCTCCACTTATCAGTTCTGAACAGAAATGAGATGGTCTGGTCTACGGAGGATTTTCACTTTGCATCACCAGCTGTTCCCGCCCTTACTGTTGTGTTGAAAAGCATGTCTCTTGTTGCCTAGCAACCTTAACGACAAGTAACTTTTCTTCTCAGTAAGGTTTTAAGGTCCTTGGTTTTAACAGTTGTACCATTACTGTTGAACTGAGCTGAAACACAACATTGACATTGTCTTGCACAACTTGTCTTTTTTGTCATTAGGGTTTTTAGAATTTTTTTGGCAAAGTGTCTACATGTGGACGATGATGTTTTCTCTGTAACTCTAACAGAGGGAAGTCTGAACCATGTCTAACTTCACTGTGATGAGTCAGCCTTCGAACCTCTGCTGGTACAGACACCCCAGAAACAGGACAAGACAGTGGTGGTGTATGATGTCATCATGACATCACATGTGATCACTGTGAGGAACATGACATCAGGGGAACAGCAAACCCTGGATAAGAGAGTGAATGAATCATCCTGTCACAGTAAGACAGAAGTACAGAACCGGAACAACGTCCCTGCTCACAGAGTGAGGAGAAGTCCTGGTGATAATGATGGTGATCTGAGTCTTCAAACCTGGTCGAATCACAGTATTGATCTGTTAACAGTTCATCTGATCAACACTGGTCCTGGTCGATACTTTGCCTTTATGGTGGCATCAAAGGAGCATAATTTACCAGCAGTGTTGTAGCTGTGAAGATGTAATTATCAGGACTGAGGTGAAGAAAGGACTGATACCATTGACTTTACATTTTACTGCTACTGCAGCTAAAGCCCTGCACTGTAAGACTCTGTACAGAGGTGTCCAGATACACACACACACACACACACACACAGTCAGCAAGCCGTGAGGCAGCCAAATCTCAGCAGTGTTGAGCCCCTCAGCTGCTGAGAGAGGAGTCCTGCTGAACAGGAGACCTGCTGTAATCAGGCACAGCAGTGCATTCACCTGCTGTCTGCACTTCACCCTCCACCTATCTTTGATCTCCACCTCCTCATCCCCACTGCTGACTGTACACTGACGCTCAACCCCACCAGCTCCACACTCATCAGCTACAGACAGAAACACAAACAAGTGAAACACCAGAGATCACATCAGAATTATAGAAAAATTAAACAGTGTGATTTTATCTTTTCTCCATAAAATACACACACACACACACAAACGCACACAAAACCTAGTCATATAAACACATTACTTCAGCTGTCAGCATGATTCAAATCTCTCTCTCTCTCTCACACACAGACACACACACACACACACACAGAGAGAGAAACACACTAAAAGACACACACACACACAAACACACACAAAGAGTCTCCATGACCAGAGGCTCATCACAGAACAAACAACATATCAATAAATAAAAACATCAGTAACTAGGGGAACTATCTCATGTCTCATTGGCTGCAGACCTAGGGTTAGCCTAGCTTAGCTTAAGGCTGAGTCTACAGTTAAGTTAAAAACCACACCTACCAACACCTCTAAAGCTGATTAACACATTATGTCTTTACTGTTAATTGTGTACACCAATACAATTTTGGTGAAAAATGTAATTAAAAATAAATAAATAGAAAAAAAACACAAATAATGTATTTTTTCAGTTTGTTTTAAAACAAACTGATTTTTAAAAACATTTCATTGTTTTCATTTGTTCCTTTTTTTCTTGTATTGAGGTCTATCACTGTGGTGACTGTGGAACTTCCTACATTTCTCCATCTTTCATTTCAATCCTAAATGTTAGACCATTATCATTACAATAAAAAGTGCTCTGAGTAGACATTATTTAGCCTCACTACTGTCATGGAGTTGGATGTAGGCCACCAACATTTTTATCTTCTAATAGGCCATTAGTTGTAAAAGGTTGAGAACCACTGCTACACAAACAAATGTATAAAAACAAGGTGTGATAGTTTTAGGGGCGTTACATCCTAGACCTATTTCTTGATGATCAATCATTTGTCCGTCTACAGGTATTTGATCTCATTTATCTAACCTATCTCTGTTATATGTTGCATTTCTTCACCAGAAATGCTGGAAATGGTGGATTGCTCTCTTCAGGTTGCGGGTGATTTTAAGTATCTATGATCTTGTTCACAGTGAGGGAAGGATGGAGCAGGATATTGACAGACTGTGGTGAAGAGGGAGCTGAGCTGGATGACAAAACTCTCGATGTACCAGTTGATCTTCGTTTTGACCCTCACCTATGGTCCTGAGCTCTGGGTAGGGACCACAGCTAGACCACAGTAGATCACAGCTACAAGCAGCTGATTCCTCTGCAGCGGGTCTGGACGTGGCCTCAGACAAAGAGTGAGGAGCTCTGACATCCAGAGTGAGCTCAGAGTCGAGCTGCTGCTCCTTCATGGCGTAAGGAGCCAGTTGAGGTGGTTCAGGCATCTGTTTGGGATCCTCTTGAGCACGCCCCATTGGAGGTCTTCCAGGCCTCAGGGTGGACCCAGAACCATAGGCTGTATATAAAAATGGATGTAGACTCTGGCTCTGGAAAATGAAGCCAATGCGGAAGTTCCTTAAACCTGCATTCTATCGAATGACCATCAGGGGCAACTCCACTAGGGTTGCAAAAAGAAGTCTGATTCTTTAGTAGTCTATGAGAAAATAGCCTTGCTTCTCACTTGGTTTATTACCCCAGTAAACGTTTTTATAACAAGTTTATGGTCTCAATCGGTAGTTTAAAGTCTTCTTCAATACAACATGATGTTCATTTTTAAAATTATAGTCCCATTTAAAAGAAAATAGACGATAAAGTAGGGTATGCATTGGGGCGTGGCTAACGTATGATTGACACATTGTGACTTGTCAATCAAGAGCAGTCCCTTCTCACAGAACCAACGATGCTGAATTAGCCATGAACTTGTTTTTGGGTGTAGTGTTGAATTTTTGTCCTAGAGTTTTCAACATACAGTTTAAATTTTGACCTTCCATCGTGTTTTCAGTTTGTGAAAATTAGTTTTAACTTTTTGTTGTTCAGCGTCTGGTTGAACCAAAAGACACTCTAAGGAATCAGCTGTTCAGATTATTCGGTAAGTACATTTTATTTTTAGCTTAAGCCTGTTTTCGCCAGCCAAAATTAGCATCCCAATTTCCAAATGATATCATAGTGTAGATAAATTACAAATGCACCTTCTAACCCAGCTAGCTAGTGCTAGCTGATTACCAAGCGTTTTCTATGCTAAAGTGATTGCTGACCTCTGTTTACTTTAGAGGTGTTAATACATGTTTGAATATAATGTTAAAAGCCCAACTAAAATGTGCATATAACTAATGTTAAGGTACCAACGTTATTATTGTGTTTCTGGAACACGGGATCCAGTCGAAGTGAACTGCGTTAGTGTGTTGGGCTCATATTGAGCTCCATTAATGCAAGTTCTTAAAATGTCAGTTTGGATGTTGTGAAAGTTCAGGTTAATTTAACCTTAACGTAATTTAAATGTGGTTAACATGTAGACTGCACATTATGCTGACTGGAACAACAGAGGCCACATTACTACATCTTCTGATCAGGTCCTCAGTTCACAAGCAGCAGATAGTAACAAAAGCATTTACCGGATCTGTCCTTTTTATTCGACCCAGATAATCTTATTACTGGACAATCAGATATGCTCATAATTTGAAGGACCCTGGAGATTATGTTGCCATGGAGTCAAGTGTTAACTGTGGTGTGTTGATGTGTTGTGCACAAAAAGCACACGTGAGAATCTCTATTTAGAAGTTCTGTTCATTCACTCCGATCATCACAATACGGTTAGGAGTTCTGTATAATACACAATGTAGAAAATAACATTAGTACATAACATGTAGCAGTTCATTCATTTGATGCCGTAAGTGCACACACAATAATCCTCAACTGAAGTAGACATTCATGCAGTTATCCTGACAGCTGGTTTATGTATGTGATTAACTGATCCATCATGTCTGAACTCAAGTCTTTTACTGTGATTTGAAAGGTATCCATGCTGAAAGCTGAAGGACCACTGCCAACAGAAGGAGGACCTCATGTATGGAGCACAGTATTTGTTTCCATTCATCTGGCTGTGGAGAAAGGAGGCTGCATGGACAACATCCTTAGTTCTCAAATGGATGGTGATGATGATGCTAGAAAACCACTTCCAGTTCAGGTGCCTCTGGTGGAAAGACAGACCAGTTCTGTAGAAGTTTGTTTAATATTCTCTGTCCTTAGTGTTCAAAGGATCAGTTTCATACTTTTGACTTGTACTGTTGCTGACAGGTGACAGTAACATTTTTGTTCACAGATTTTATAAATATTAAACTGATGGATCAACTCTAGTCACCACTTTCACAAGTGAAAGTATTTCCCAATTTGACATTTAAAGGATCTTCACTGGACAACAGCTGGCACTGTCAAACCAGAAGTGCAAGCAGGAGCAGAATGTGACTCCTGTAACAGATGTGTGCTGCTGTTACCACTTCAGAAATATTAGCCTTCCAAAATCTTTGGTGTGTACTGCAGATTTGACAGTGAGATTTCAGAGCAGTCAAGTTAAGACAGTAGTAAAGAAATTGTAAAGAATTGAAAAAGTACAGCTTATGCACATTAGTTTTACTCATATCTGCTGTTACTGTCATTGAAATGTGTTTAATGTGCTTTTCTAATTTGTGATTGTAGTTTTGTTTATGGAATCTTAAATAAACCTACTGTGATTAAAGTGTACTGAGAGAATTTTCTATGAACTACAGAAGTGTTGCCTGGGTTTTCCAGATTTACCATACACCTTGTGATGTATTTAACAGTACAATTTGGTGAATGAGTGTTCAGTGTAATTGGAGTTGATAATTCATAGTACATAAAGTTCATAAAACACATGGAAGCACAAACTAAAATATCTGGCTTTTGATCCTTCATTGTCAATGTTCTAGGACATTAACTTTTGATACATTTTTGTATTATTTATGTTGTTTATTGAAGCTAACATAGAAACAGCCTTCTAATTACAAATTCTGGCAAAACTTCCATCAGTACGTTGTTGTACAATCTGTGCATGTTGCTATTGTCAAAATCTATACCAGATATAATTCATACCATAAAACCATCAACAAACTTAGAAGAGATTCATAAATACCTTCATTGCACATTTTAAAAGAATCAATTTCAACAATATCATTAACCATCAACAACACTGGAAAGGTATGTAAAATAAATTTACTAAATTCAGTAAGTTTTATAAAAAATAAAATACTTTTGTGGATCAACGTAAAGGTGAACTGTCACAAGTTTGCATAATAAATTGTTTAATCCCTCATTTTTAGTAACAAGTAGTAGAGGTGTTACACAACTCTTCCACTTCAGACCTCCCCAGCCAAACCAATGGACGGAGACACCATCATCACCAAGGTGGTTCCCCGTGGTCTCTGTAGCTCTCTGGGCTCCACGCTGGACGTAACTGTCCCCAGTGATCCAGACCTTGGCTGGATGGAAAGAAACACTGTAATAGTGAGATACATATGATATTCTAACGAGAAAAAGGTAAAATAAGAAGCACTCTTATTAGCTGAACTCTGCGCAGCTATCTGAAATACAGAACTCCCTCCGGCTAGTTGTAAAAACTGCTGTACTGTTTTACAATAAATAATAACAACTAATATTATTTCAGTGGCACTGAGTGGGTGCAGATGCCATAATCAATCCAAGTAGACAGTGATGTTACTCATTCTGGAAAAGAGAAAGAATAATTCCAATATATGTTTTGATGCCCGTTTTTAACAATGAAATTAACAAAAAACTAAAAACACTGAAACACAATTAATATTAACGCGCACTCACATGACGATCGATTGCACTGCGAGAATAAACATTAATCAATAACACTGATCTGTGGCGTAAATGAGCTCATTTCTGCTGATCTGCTGGGTCTGGAGGTCTCCAGCACAGACACTGGCAACCCGCTGTCATCGTTAACACTCATGAAATCAGGCAATAACTTTTGATTCACAGAACCAATTTTAAAACACAACAGCAAAGGGTTTTACCATTTACAGTGGTTTATTTCAGTTACAATAACATTTCATTATCTTTGTGTACATTACAGTTGTGTGTGTGATATTTTCCAAATGTGGACATGCATGCAGTTAGCTATTAAAAGTAAGTTATCATTTAGTACTAAAGTTTACCTTGACTTATGGAAAATGACTGATTTCGGATTCACACGGAGCAGCCTCTCACGGTCCGTCAGATAGCCGGTGTGGGTGGGCGGGCACAGTGACCTCGGTTCTTAGGTCAGATCTGCCCCTCACTCCTCCTCAGCTCCACCCTCTTCTCCAAATATGGTTTCTTCTGGTTTCAAAAAAATCAAGATGGTGACGGCCAAATTTCAAACTCAAAATGGTAGTTCACAAACAAATGGGTGACGTCATGGTGGGTTGCCACTTGGTCTGCAGCCACAGTCAGCAAGAAGAGACTCAGCATCACACCCACAACAAACACACTTTTATCTCATCACTTAATCTGAGGGGCTAAAGGGAATAATATCAAAGATTTACAGCATGGCAGCTTTTATTCATTTAAAGCTCCACAGCAGGTTGACGGCAAACTAATGATTACTGCATCTATACAGAGTTTTACATAGAGGCACAATACACCAACATGAACCCAGTGAGACTAACAGCTGCAGTGTGCTCATGCAGGTCAGACTGTACGACACTGGATGTAGCATCGAATGGATTTATAGGAGAGATCTTTTTTTATTTCACACTAATCAGCAAACACAAAGGAACCTGCAAACTGAGTATCTTCACAGCCCCCCTCCCCCTACCCCATGCACCAAGGCAAACAAAACACACAAAAAATATACTTGTGTGTATGCACATGCATACATACCCATATAGAGATACATACACACACCAACATATACATATATACCCATACTGATGTTCACCTCAGTAAAGAAAAAGACACACAGTGAGCAAACTGTAGCTAACAGTCATATCATTTGATGTACCTCCTGTGTATGTATGGATCAAAAATGGCCCAGGTTCATTATTGGTCATTTCTAGAAATCTTTTCTGAGCAACAAATTCTCAGGAACCATAGGTCTTGAGAAATATACAAAATATAATCACAGTCTTGATCATGTTTTCTAAAGGCTGATGACTTTACTTCTCTGTGCAGAATGAAACCAACAATGAGACCAACAAACAGACATTAATGAGTCTCACTGTGTCACTGGGTGATGTGTTCCTTCAGTACATTGTTTTGACTCAGTCCCACACACATCATCCTGCTGCCACAAATACTGGATGTAGATTAATCCACCCATGAATATAGTCCCCAGCAAATCTCCTATTTCCCTCTGTTTGAGTAACGTCTGTTAAACTGCAGCGAGCAGCTGTTTGAGGAAATTACTGAGACTTTATTAATAAGGGAAACTATAGATCTGTCAACCAGTTCAAAGACTCTGATCTTCAGAAGGAACCGGTAGAACCACAGACAGGAAGTTAGATAGTAGTGAAAAAAGGCACAGACACACTGACCATCTGAGGGGTTAATGATAATAAAACACAGTACTGTCTGAATATGAGCCGAACACCTGAATGAGACTGTGACTGTGAGTGATCCACCAACACTGCAGAGAGCTTTGATGAAAAGATAGAAACAAGTGGGATTACTGGAAATTGGTTTCTCTCTCGTAGCCTCTAATCATCTTCTTCACACTATTCAGGCATGAACAATTAGTTGATACAGTTGCTTAGCAACAGTAATAGTATATTTTTCCCACAGAAAGTTTCAGTCTCCAGGAAATGAGGTCTCTAGTGAACTTGGTACTGCGTTAAAGTCATATTAAGATTTAAATGAAGACATCAAAACATTGCCTGGTGACAACAATGATGTTTCTACACAACTGAACTGTAAGCAAATTTGTATTTGTATTGTATTTTTTATTTAACCTGGATGATGTTTTCTATTAATCTAATGAGGATGTGATGTTAATTAATGTGTTGCAGAACAATCTCCACCTGAGGTGACTCCAGTTTTATTAAACTGGTTTTTGGTTCTGTTCAGACTCTTGGTTCAGGTTCAGGGAAGATCCTGGTCTGGTTTAATACAGAAACAGTTCAGAACCTGTTTATTCATATTGAACCTAAACCACCAACTCAAACTAAACTGCAGCTCATGTGTTCAGTTATTCAGCAGGACACTGGTTCACAGCACTGGGGTCCACCTGGCCCACCTGGGCTCCAAGAAAAATTCAGATACTGGACTAAACACAGTCTGGATCCACGTGTTGGGTTTTGATCATAGTCTGATGTTTATATGGAATCTGTTCATTTTAATATGAAGGTCAGTAAATGATGCATAAACAACAGGCAGTCAATGAGACTTTAATCAACACCTATATATGAAGTCTGATTAATCTTTATCAACTGGTTATGTGCCGCAGGCTTTTAAAGTTGCAGTAATTAAACCGCTACTTAAAAAGCCAGATGTTTTAGCCAATTATAGACCTATATCCAACCTCCCCTTTATTTCCAAAATCCTTGAGAAGGTCGTTGCAAACCAGTTATGTGACTATCTGCACAGAAATGGTTTGTTTAAAGATTTTCAGTCAGGTTTTAGAGTCCATCATAGCACAGAAACAGCTCTGGTTAAGGTTACCAATGATCTCCTCATGGCTTCAGACAATGGACTTGTCTCTGTACTTGTCCGGCTACATCTTAGTGCTGCATTTGACACCATTGATCATAAGGGTTAGGGTTATAGGGTATGACTCTTCTATCATCACTAAAGTCAGTCATGGAGTTCCACAAGGTTCTGTGCTAGGACCAATACTCTTCAGTCTATATATGCTTCCTCTAGGAAAGATTATTAGGAGGCACCAGATAAATTTCCATTGTTACGCAGATGACACCCAGCTGTATTTATCCATGAAGCCAGGTGAGACTAACCAGGTAGCCAAGCTTCAGGTGTGTCTTAAGGACATAAAAACCTGGATGACCAGTAATTTCTTACTCTTAAATTCAGACAAAACTGAAGTTATTGTAATTGGCCCAAAACACCTCAGAGATACACTATGTGATAATATACTGACTCTGGATGACATCACCTTGGCCTCCAGTGCTACAGTCAGAAACCTTGGTGTCACTTTTGATCAGGACTTGTCCTTTACTTCACATATAAAGCAAGTCTCTAGGACAGCCTTCTTCCACCTGCGCAATATTGCAAAAATCAGACCCATTCTGTGTCTAAAGGAAGCTGAAAAACTAGTTCATGCATTTGTTACCTCAAGACTGGACTACTGTAACTCTTTATTGTCAGGATGTCCCAAAAATGCAGTAAAAAGCCTCCAATCGATCCAAAATGCTGCAGCACGAGTACTGACAGGAACTAGGAAACGAGATCACATCTCTCCTGTGTTAGCTTCTCTGCATTGGCTCCCTGTAAAATCCAGGATAGAATTTAAAATCCTCCTCCTCACCTACAAAGCCATTAATGGTCAGGCACCATCGTACCTTAAAGAGCTTATAGTTCCCTATTTTCCCAATAGGACACTTCGCTCTCTAAATGCAGGTCAACTTGTGGTTCCCAGAGTTTGTAAGAGTAGAATGGGGGGCAGAGCCTTCAGCTATCAGGCTCCTCTCCTGTGGAACCAGCTCCCAGTGTGGGTTCAGGAGGCAGACCCCCTCTCTACCTTTAAGATCAGGCTTAAAACTGTCTTGTTTAGTAAAGCTTATAGTTAGGGCTGGCTCGGGTATGTCCTGACCCATCCCTTAGTTATGCTGCTATAGAGCTAGACTGCTGGGGGATTCCCATGATGCACTGGACGCTCTCTCTCTCTCTCCACTACTTTATGCCATAAACTTTGTATTTTTCTTCTCTCCCGTAGTTTGTGCTTCTCCTCTCTCTCCCTCTCTCTGTCCTCATTCTGCAGGTCTCTCTGCCTCTGGAGCAGCAGGATCCAGATCCACCACTACTCATCATTACTATTAACCACTGTTACCTGTCATTATTATTGATAACACCATTACCTACACAGCTGTTCCTGGTCTCTCTCTCTCTCTCTCTCTTTTCTCCTCTCTCCTCCCCCCACCCCCCCTTTTTTATCTCGTCCTAAACCCAACCGGTCGAGGCAGACGGCCCCCCACCCTGAGCCCGGTTCTGTTGGAGGTTTCTTCCTGTTAAAGGGAGTTTTTCCTCCCCCCTGTCACCAAGCACTTGCTCTTTGTGGGAACTGTTGGGTTTTTCTCTGTAACAAAGTAAGGTCTTGACCTGACCCTGTAAAGTGCCTTGAGATAATGTAGATTATATTTTGGCGCTATACAAATAAAATTGAATTGAATTGAATGAGACGCACACACTGGACATCAGTGTGACAAACTGGGTGTCTGAAACCAGTTATTAGTAATAATCATACCTCTGACACTATAATAACAAGAAGTAAATGTACAGAGGAGTGTTGTGTTAATAGTAGCAGTTTCCTGCTGTATCCCTCAGACACCTCTGATCAGGTTAAGATTATAATTAGCAGTGATTAGTGACAGTACTCAGGAGGTCATGAATCAGATCAGGTCAGCAGAAGCCTCTTAGTCAAACCCTTGTTTTACTGTAGAGAACAAATGTGAGTCATAACTGTGAGTGGTTGAATAATCTATAGACTGAACAACAAAGAGCTGTGATATCTTGGAGCTGTATACATATCTAACGTTAGCATTAGCATCTGTTTACTCACCAGTCCAGAAGAAACGTTGTGAGTTCAGCATCAAGTTTCATTCTTTACTCACCAACATCCGTCTCCAGAGGTGGAGACAAACACCAGTGTTAACTCTTGTCTCCATCATGTCTGTTCTTCTGCTGAAGTTAGCATGCTAACCAGCCAGCTCCAGCCTGTCTGCTGAAGTTAGCATGCTAACCAGTTAGCCCTGGCCCGTCTCCTCCCTTTAGCCTCCAGTAGTGGTGTGCGATACTGCATATTTTGGTATCAGAATCAGAATCAGAATCAGAATCAGTTTTATTGCCAAGTATGTTTTCACATACAAGGAATTTTTTCTGGTGATTGGTGCAATTGATCAGCAACAGTGGGGCTCTCTAGCCTTGTTGATGAGGCTAATAGCAGATGGGAAGAAGCTATTTTTGTGGCGAGAGGTTTTGGTCCTGAAGGACCGCAGCCTCCTGCCAGAGGGGAGTGTCACAAAGAGTTTGTGTCCAGGGTGGGAGGAGTCAGCTACAATCTTCCCTGCACGCCTCAGAGTCCTTGAGGCATACAGGTCCTGGAGGGATGGAAGATTGCAGCCAATCACCTTCTCAGCAGAGTGGATGATACGCTGCAGTCTGTTATTGTCCCTCTCCGTGGCAGCAGCGTACCAGATGGTGATGGAGGAGGTGAGGATGGACTCAATGATGGAGGTGTAGAAGTTCACCATCATAGTCCTTGGCAGGTTGAACTTCTTCAACTGCCTCAGGAAATACATCCTCTGCTGAGCTTTTTTGATGAGGGAGCTGATGTTTAGCTCCCATTTGAGATCCTGTGTGATGGTGGTTCCCAAGAAGCGAAAATGCTCCACGGTAGCCACGGGGGAGTCACACAGGGAGATGGGGGTGGGTGGGGCTGGGCTCTTCCTGAAGTCCACTATCATTTCCACTGTCTTCAGAGCGTTAAGCTCTAGGTTGTTCTGCCTGCACCAGGTCACCAGACGGTCAGTCTCCCACCTGTAGGCAGACTCATCGCCATCAGAGATGAGTCCAATGAGAGTGGTGTCGTCTGCAAACTTCAGGAGCTTGACAGACTGATGGCTGGAGGTGCAGGTGTTGGTGTACAGGGAGAAGAGCAGAGGAGAAAGAACGCAGCCTTGCGGGGATCCAGTGCTGATGGTCTGGGAGTCAGACACGTGCTTTCCTAGCTTCACATGCTGCCTCCTGTCAGACAGGAAGTCGGTGATCCACCTGCAGGTGGAGTCAGGCACGCTCAGCTGGGAGAGCTTGTCCTGCAGCAGAGCCGGGATGATGGTGTTGAAGGCAGAGCTGAAGTCCACAAACAGGATCCTGGCATAGGTCCCTGAGGAGTCCAGGTGCTGGAGGATGAAGTGGAGAGCCATGTTGACGGCGTCGTCTACAGACCTGTTGGCTCTGTAGGCGAACTGCAGGGGGTCCAGGAGTGGGTCAGTGATGGATTTGAGGTGGGACAGGACAAGGCGCTCAAATGATTTCATGACCACAGAGGTCAGGGCAATGGGTCTGTAGTCATTTAGACCTGTGGGCCTTGGTTTTTTGGGGACAGGGATGATGGTGGAGGATTTGAAGCAGGCTGGCATGTGGCAGGTCTCCAGTGAGGTGTTGAAGATGTCCGTGAACACTGGAGACAGCTGATCAGCACAGTGCTTCAGGGATGATGGAGAGACAGAGTCAGGACCGGCTGCTTTGCGGGGGTTCTGCTTCTTAAAAAGCCTGTTGACATCTCTCTCCAGGATAGAGAGAGATGTTCCTTTGGTAGGGGAGGAGGGGGGTTCTGATGTGGCTCTGATGTGGAGGTTAGTGTCAGGCTTGTCCCACTGTCTTTCAAAGCGGCAGTAGAACTCATTCAGATCGTTGGCCAGACGGAAGTCGTTAATGGAGTGGGGGGGTTTAGGTTTGTAGTTTGTGATCTTTCTGAGCCCTTTCCAGACAGAAGCAGAGTCGTTGGCTGAGAACTGGAGCTGAAGTTTCTCAGAGTACAGTCGTTTAGCTTCTCTCACCGCTTTGCTAAACCTGTACTTGGACTCTTTATACTTGTCCCTGTCCCCACTCCTGAAAGCTTCCTCCTTTTGCCTCCTGAGCTGACTGAGCTTAGCTGTGAACCAGGGTTTGTCATTGTTATAACTCACCCTGGTGCGTGATGGGATACAGCAGTCCTCACAGAAGCTGATGTATGACGTCACAGCCTCTGTGAACTCATCCAGACTGTTGGAAGCAGTCCTGAACACTTCCCAGTTAGTGCAGTCCAAACATGCCCGCAGATCCTCTATGGCTTCACTGCTCCACTGCTTCGATGTCTTCACAACAGGTTTACACAGTTTTAGTTTCTGCCTGTATGTGGGAATCAGGTGGACCATGACATGGTCACAGTGGCCCAGTGCAGCCCGGGGGACGGCGTGATAAGCACCACTGATTGTGGGGTAACAGTGGTCCAGAGTGTTCCCCTCTCTGGTTGGGCAATTAACAAACTGTCTGTATTTGGGCAGTTCGTGGTTGAGGTTACCTTTGTTAAAGTCACCAAGGACAATAACTACGGAGTCCGGGTTGGTCTGCTCCACACACAGTATCTGATCGGCGAGCGCCCGCTGTGCCTCCTGCACGTTGGCCTGTGGTGGGATGTAAACACCGACCAGGATGATTGAGGTGAACTCACGGGGGGAGTAGAAGGGCCTGCAGTTTATGATGAAAGTCTCCAGGTCAGGAGAACAGTGCTGCAGGATCACTGTCACGTCTCTGCACCAGCCACTGTTTGCATAAAAGCAGATTCCTCCACCTTTCGTTTTGCCGGACAGCTCTGTGTCGCGATCCGCTCTGAAGAGTTGGAAGCCGGCCAGCTCCAGCGCAGAGTCCGGATCGATCCACACAGCCACGTCTCCGTGAAGCACAGGACGGCAGATGAAGAAAAGTCTCTGTTCTTCTGCACCAGTAGCTGAAGTTCATCCAGCTTGTTGGGCAGTGAACGCACCTTGGAGAGAAAGATACCTGGGAGCGGTGTGCGGAGTCCCCGCCGGCGGAGACGCGCAAGCGCACCAGCACGTTTTCCTCTCCTCCGGCGTTTCACTGCGAGAGTAACGGTCAGTGACCTCTGACCAAAATGTCCAATAATTCCACAGGTGAGTCGAGAAAAGTAGGAAAAAAATCCACTGGAGTTGTTTCTCTGATATTAATGAGCTCTTCTCTGGTGAGAGAGCTCTGGAAACCAAAGCAGAAAACTGGATTTACAAAGAAAATAAGGCAAAAAAATGCGCACCAAAACACCGAGGCAGCCATCGGCGGCGCCATGGCAACAGAATCGATTACATGGTATCGATCCGATACCAATAAATATCAAGTAAATACGGGCCAGTATTGCTGATACCGATTACCGATACCGATACTTTTCAATAAATAAGGTGGATGCGTCTTTGAATTGCTAAATCTCAATTAATTTTCATGACCTTAACTGTTTTTTGTGATGTTTCCTTTTTTATTATTAAATAGTTAAAACCCAGGACACAATTAGGACAAAGTTTATAATTAAATAGAAAATTAAAATCTTAAATAAAAAGTGCACGCAAACCAGTAAACAAATTAAAACAAACAAGTACTGTTGAGAAACTATAATACAAAAATTTAATTAAAATTCACAACAACAACTGGTGAAAATATAAATAATATGTAAACAACTTGACAACCCCCAAAGCCTTTAGTTAGTCTGTGCAGAACAAAGGTTCTGGTTACAGGTTTTTGTTCAAGAACAGTATCATATTAACATTTTTTGCTTTTAATGCACTTCGTCTGTGACTCACTAACTGCCCTGCTTTTGAAAAAATCCTCTCAGCTGGCACTGATGTTCACTGAAATTCCTGAAGCCATCATCCTCTACTATGGAAAGATTATTGTGATCTCCTCTGCTCTTGGGGAATCAGCTAAGTGAAATAATAAAAGAAATAAGCCTTTAGCACAGCTATGTGTAGTTTAAATGCAGTAATCATACAGTATCCCTTTGACAGTTAACACAAAAGGGCAATAATATTCAATAAATTCTGAGCCATGTTATATTCAGTATATGTGTTTCAATTCCAGTAAATGTAGTCATTTAAATAACACATTTCAATGGGATAAATGTATTACATCAAGGCCTTAGCATAATTTATACTTTTTGAGTTGGCTAAAGTAATAAATAACAGTTTCACTTTGTTACTGTCAACACTATAACCTGCCTGGATATTCTCTGCCATGCTGAAAGGCCTCTGCCTCTGGACTGGGGGTCTTGCAGCGGGGCCAGGGGGTGGGGGATTTCTCTCCTCCTCTCTCCGTTTTTGTAGCTCCATGTTTCCTTTTGGATGGTTTTCTATATGTTTATATAAATTGGTAGTGTTTCCACTATACCTGACTAGCTTTTTACAAATCCCACATTTTGCTGTTGTCTCGTTTTCGTTCTCTGCCATTCTTCTGTTGTATTTTCTCTGTGCGTGTGCTGATGAACCTGAGCCGGAAACTTGCTTGTTTGTTTGCTTTGTATGTGACGCTGCAACATCTAAACACGAGAGGGGGAGGGGGAGCAAAGTGTGCCTGCTCTGCGCTGACACAGGAGCGGCCAGTCCGGCGACCTGGCTGTTTCCTCTTTGCCGAACAAGAACGGAACTTAAAGTAAAGAATCGATCTCACCAGGCTAGTATCGATCCGATACCGATACCGACTTTGGATCGATCCGCCCACCACTAGCCTCCAGTCTGTCCTGAAGATGTAGCAGCTCAGAGGACATGTTATAACCTCTGGTCTTATAAATGTGGCCAGGTCATAAGAGAGGACCAGACACAAAGGAATATTTTTCGTGGGTTTTTTTTTTCCCCGATTGTACTCAGCCAGAACACAGCATTAATTTTATAATTTTGAGGGTGGTATGAAACACATTCAAATGAAAAAATAAGAAACCAAAACACTGCTTTCCCTCTCAGCAAAGTTGATTTTGTGAACTTTAACCTTCACTAAACACAGACAAACAACAGTAGTGGCTGCTTTCCTACATAAAGAGAAAATAAGACACTCAGCCACATCACTACCCCCATCATTTACAGTGAAATTACATATATATTTTCAGCACTCAAACATGTTATTACATCTGATCCTACATGAACTTAAATAACTTCTTTTTGACATGTAAATCATATACTCACTCACGTCCAGTGGATAGTCTACAGCCTCGATTCACACCTGGACACAGCATACAAACACTCCTCTTTCTCCCCTCTGTAATGTGCATCAATATACAAAAGCACACTTTTTAGTAAATTAAACAATATATGACGCCATAAAAATAAAACTTTTATCGTTCATTGTGTCACTTACGCCAATGCACCACTCAGCTCCGTTCTCAGCAGAATGGAGACAGCGCACACACGCACCTTACAATATGCTCCCACTGACAAAGTGCGTTTACTCGTCACACACCAGCTTGTTAGCTCTGTAACACTCTACTGACTCTGCTAATTGTTCACTCTGTGATTTACCGTTTTTCAGTATGTTTATATCCTCACAGTTGACAATTACACACCATAGCAGTCGCTAGCTTCATAGTCTGTCAGGTATCATGGGACTTCCGAGTTCTCGCGAGATTTGCAGTCGCTGGTAACCTATTTTACTCCCTTATCACCCAACAAATACACAACAAGCACTGTAACCCCAGTTCACCCAGCTACATAAAGATGACTGAAGCTGTTGGTGGTCCGGTGACCATCACCACCACCTGCTGCTGACAGGAAACCACTTTCACAGAAAAATGACAGAACTTTAACCCATTTAAACTGTGTCACTGCATTACCCGTCACTGCCACTAGAGTAATCTATCACACTGTAATGTGACTGTTTTATATCAAACTAGAATCACTGCCTCCTGGTTGTTCCGTCAAGGTGTTACTGCAATATCACGTTCACAAGAATGAGATGGACAGACGGATGGACAACCTGAAAACACAAAGCCCTGTCTCTGACTGTTACAAACCTTTTACGACACTGATATGAACACAGAGTTGTAACATTGTTGTTTTAGTACAACATGTATTGAAACATTAATGTTGTAACCTTATTGTAACATTTAAAGTTGTACTTTAGAGCAATGATCAGTGCAACATTCACTAGGGCCGCGTTCAGACTGCCAGCCAAAATCCGATTTTTAGCCCATCCAGATTGGGACTGGATGGCTCTTTTGAAGTCTGAACAGTCACAAATCACATGAAATCCGATTTTTGGAAACCAGATCAAAACCACCTTCGGGAGGTAGTTTCAGATCGCATTTGGACAGATGCGTCTCAGTCTGAACAGCTCCAAACACTCAGATCGGTTTTGACTGTCCGTGACGTCACTCTACGCGACGCTAGACCCAGCTCTTCGGGTGGCACCACACTCGTCGCTGCACAGAAACTCTGGCAGTGAGTGCTGCACGAAGCATTGTTGTGTATCATCCTACCAGCCTCCTGTGGCGTTGCAAATATCTAGTGCGTCTGAGATGTTCTGCACCTCTACTGGACAGTGATAAGGCCAATATACTGAGGTGACCTGCCTCCATCATGTTTGTTGTTGTTGTCGTTGTTGCAATTATATGACGTCAGATGCTCCGTTACTACAGCAACCTGTCAGATCAGTCAATAATGTGGCACAGTCTGACCAGAGCCATATCCGATTTGGACACTTGCTAAAAACAGTGTGGACAGTCAGCCCTAAAAATCGGATTTGAGTAGGAATCAGATTCAGATTCGCCTGCAGTCTGAATGCGGCCTAACATCTGTAGAGCAGCTGTGTGACATCAACATGTTTACTCATTCTGTGACCACACAGTGAACACATGCAGCATACATCAACAGTAGACACCTTAAAGATGATGAGCACCAGAAACCTTTGTCCTGTCTTTATGTTGACCAGCTGTGACGCAGCCGTCATCGTCTCATGGAGCAAACAGGAAGTAAACGGCTTTCAATATATGTTTGAAATGCACTGATAAAACATCCTGTAATATTTTTACAGCTGTGTAAGTGAAAATATTTTTTACAGTGACTGTTGTGACTGATGGGATTAAACAGGTTAATACTGTTGCGTGTCAGCAGGAACTGAGAGGAGACATCATAACCCTTAAGATCTGTTTGCCAAATCTACAGTTCAGCTGTTGACCTATTTTCTAACTCATAGTGACAAAGTGACAACATGTTTTCAGACATGGACAGAGGTCTTCAGAGGTTTAGCTGTGGTTTAATCACACTGATTACAGGGTTTCTACCATCAGAATATTTAAACTGAATATTAACTATAATCAGACTCACAGATGAACTTTATTTAAAATAAAACTGCACATGTTCAATAATGGACATGTAACCTCAGTGTTGTCAGAATCTAGACTCCATGCAGAAGACAGAGGGGTCAGTGCGACTCTGCTCCCTTCTAAAGATTGTCAAGGTGCCCTTGAGCAAGGCAGTGACTCCAGAATCCAGCTGGGACCCCCCCCCCACTTGAAGCACAGATGATGAAGATGATGAGTCTGCTGAATGTGAAGCGGACAGCGGTGTGTGTCGTGGACCTGACATCAGTGTGGTACTGTGGCTCAGTCCCTGAGCTGACTGACAGTCGTAGCTCCGTCACCGCAGCCTGTTCCACTGCAGATGGACTAAAGCCGAGTCAGCGCTCACTCCGCCTCGTCCTCCCCCTGCACACACGGCATGGACGTACACACACCCTTCCGTCGCTACGTTTAACCGTGTCGGCTGCATTCAGACGCGACCTGACGACACAAAGACCCGGTTTCCTCGTCGCCCCCGCCGACACCTTCAGAGCATGAAGCTGTTTGTCAGAGCCGGGGAGGACAAAGCCATGAGCCCCTGGTTGCTGTTCGCGCTGCTCGGACTGTGGTAAGTGTGTGTGGATGTGGTGTCTCCATGATGAGGAGGAGGCAGGTCGTCAGGGTAAATGGCTGCTGATGCTGGAGCTGTCGTGTCCTTCTACTGATCAGGGATCTGGTATGTACCTATGATCACAGCGGGTCGTTGTGTGAGCTGAGGGGCCTCGGAGGAGCAGATCTGAGAGCCACGGTCCCCTGCTCCCCCGGGAAATGGTCTGAAACCGTGAGCTGTTTGTCTACATTTGTCTGATGTGTGGGTTTACTGGAGCTTTTTGGAGGCTCTCCTCTGTTCTCAGAGGCTCTGTCATCACCCTGAAGCTCGTCTGTCTTCCTGCAGCACCAGATGTCAGGTAGCTACTGATGGGTGATCCTGGTCCTGAGACTCAGTCTGTCAGCTGCCAGGTCTGGACTGGGTCCTGGTGAGGACACTGGTGAGGACAGGCCTGTGTCTTCACCTGTGTCCTCAGATGCAGACATGTTAGACACTGCAGATCCTAAATGTCCAAATGGATTTTCAAAAAGCTTTTAAATTTAAGTTTTAATTTAATTTAAATTACAGATGATTGGTCTGTTAATATTTACAGTTTTCATGTTCTGATCTTTTATTCAAATACACATGAGTAGAAATGTAAAGTTAAACCCACCAGAGCTCTGACAGCTGTCTGCAGTAGAGGTGGTGACATCTCGGCTTTTAGTCCCTCAGGGTCAAACTCATTCTATATTACCCATAATGCATCTGGATAACTTTCTCCTAGTTCTTGTCTTCACCTTTCTAACCTGTAACCCACACTTCCTCATGTACATATTTGTGGTCTCAAGCCCAGATGACTCTAGGGGCTCGACTTTGTTTATTAAATATTTTCTACTTACTAAGAAATTACATTTTGTCGTTGAACCATGATTGGATGATTTCTAGTGTGACACCCAAAAAAACAGCTCTCGTGGGCTAAGTCCAAAAACAGTAACATGCAGATGTTTAATAACAGTAATTAACTAGAATGACACTCTCTGGCTCCTCTCCCATTCCTCTAACTCTGGTTCAGACCAGAGACTGTATAAAAATCTGGATGTACACTCTGGGTCTGAAAAGTGAAGCCAATGCTGAAGAGCCTTAAAGCTGCATTTTATCTAATGACCATCAGGGGGCGACTCCACTGGTTGTAAAAAGAAGTCAGATTGTATTGAAGTCTATGTGAAAATGTCTCTATTTCTCACTCGATTTATTACCTCAGTAAACGTTTTTCTGAACAGTAACACTGATTATTAATGAATATGAAATCTATGATACCTTTGTTTGTGTGATTAAAGCCTTCAGATGTTTTAATGAAATACAACACATCATACCCTGTTGTAGTAAGACCAGCCTTACAATGAGTCTGTGCTGCTGTGGTCTCATATGTGACATGTAGAGGATGTTCACTGAGGTGTATATGTACTGACTTAGTATATTAACTACATGTATTTCCATGTAAAGGTGGACATTGATGTGAGAAAGTGAGATTTTCTCTGGTTAAACTGTGAATAGGTGTTAAAATAAATCTGAAGTGGTTCACTCAAGGGGAAAAGTGAAGGGATGAAAAAAGTCTGTTACTCTAATACACTACATGTTCTCCTTTTTGTGTTACACTACGTCGGCTTGTCTGATGGACAGATGACTTTGAGAACGGCATCAAGTTTTAAGTGTTAATATCTGAGATAAAAACCAGGACCCTGTGAGCTGCAGGCCTCAGAGACTCCTCAGATTTCCCTCTCAGTGACTCTTGGAAACTGTGCTGCACAGTCTGTTAAAAAATCTCATTGATTAAAATGCTGTAATTCATCAGTGTGAATTAGTGATGAAATTATATGTTTAAAGAAGCTGCTCTTCAAAACATGAATTGGAGGGGGAGGAGGCTTTGCAAAGATTAATGATGGAGTGGGCAGCTGTCCAGATCTCTCCATGTTAGTGTTTGTCTAAACTCTGAAACACTCTGATCATGTGCACAGCCAGAGCTGGTGCAGGTAAGCTGGTGGTAGATTGACAGACAGGTAGGTCGTCCAGTGATTGCACCTGGACAGAATGAAATGATTGAACAGATTTTTTACACCTGTGACTCACATGATGTTCCAGACTTGTTTGACGACATATGTAGGAGACTGACGTATTGTAGGTCTGTGTTGAATGTGTAGACACTAGTACACACAGACACAGACCATGAAATGACTGTGCAGGATATCAGGAAACAAAGTGGAGACTTTGTTTGAACTCAGTGGACGTCCACCTCTCCACGTCCTCCCCTCCCCAGCTGAGCTGGAAATGCCCTGACCAGCCCCCAGGCCATAGTGTGAGCATGTTTCTCACAGACTGCAGGGAGAGACCTGACCAGGTGAGAAAGAGGACACAGCTTTTTAGATGTGGTGTTCAGGTGTATGTGTTGACAGGTCAGCTGCTCCTCCCAGATGCTTCCTTGGGTTCATCTGGTGCAGTTAATATCTCAGTCTCACATTAGTGATGTTTCTTCCACTCAAAGACAGTGAACATGATAATTAATGTTGGGTTCAGTTCTTCTGCTGAGAGTTAATGAAGTGATTTGGCCTCAGTAGGACAGTGGTCAGAGGACATGAGCGTGCTGGGTTTAGATGTACTGTGCAGAGTACAGACTCATATTTTTGTAAATATTCACCAGCTGAATGTCAATACATAGATTTCATGAGTGAAAATGTAGAGACAACATAATCGAAGCCTGTCAAGTCTATTGATGTACATGGTGATCGACACAGGCTGTCACCACTGGAACATTTGGAACATCTGGAACATCTGACAGAGGAGAGAGGCCCCTGATGCAGAGACAGACTGAACTGATGTGGAATCAGTGACTCATCACAAAACGTCTCCATTTGAATCAACACTCAGCATCAGAGTCACTGAGTCAAACTGGAGCTGAACTTAGCTGAGCTCCACTTCTCCTGATCAATTGTCTGTGAAGAACAGAGAGACTCAGTGTTTTCCACATGTAAACATGGTGTGTCTCACTCAGCTGTACTGCTCACTGTGTGATTTACCTCCACTGCTCTGCTACAGACTGAAAACTGTGACAGAAAAAAATGAATCTGACTCAAACTGAACTATTGTCAGGAACACTGACAAACATCTGCTGTAGAGACCACGTCATATCTTTGACAGGACACTGTTGAATGAACACGGTGACTGATTTATTTCTATAATAAAAAAATGTCTTATTCAGGTCTTGGTGACGTGTTCAGTTCAATCACAGAGAACTGAGAGTATGTTGACAGAAATTATCAATTTTTTAAGTTATTTTTGTATTAAAGGTCTATCCAGTCTAAATGTAGATGCCCATGTGTTTTTGATGAAAAGCATGTCTGGGTTCTATATTAATACCGTGACAGTATCAAAGCCTCAGTCCACAGAGAAATGCACACAGCCTGTATTCAGACACTGAGCCTTAAAACGAACTGTAAGGACTTCTGGAACTTTGTGATGTTACAACAAAGGAGTCACTTCTCTCAGCCCTGCCCCAAGCTCCCACCTGGATCCACCATTCAACCTTACAGGATTTGTTTTCTCTGAGTGTTACCTGAAATCTGCTATATTTTTATTTGATCACCCAGAAAACAGTCAGCCAATCAGAAAAGAGACTCTGAGCCTCTCTTCTGATTGCCTGACCTGTTGTTACTAGAGCTCCAGAGAGAAGCCTGAGAGAAGAGATGTAAAACTGCACTGAGATGGTTTTGGTTCTTAAAACCACAAAAATATATCTTCTGATAGAGATCAACCCTTCAGATAAAACACAGTAGGATATGGAGCTTTAAAATGAGCAGAAAACAATCATGAGCTTCTGTTTTACAGGTCTTGTTTTCTGTGCCGTGGTTCAGGTCACTTCTGCTGTATCAGGAGAGGATCATTTACCAGCCTGGGCTGAACGCCAAGTCCTCGGGTTTCTACACCATCAGACCCATTAACACAGCAGCAGCAGAACACAACAGACCCACAGTTCAATCATGTGTAACTGTAACACAAACAGCAGGCAGACAACAGACACACACACTTGAAGCATGTGTCTATGTGTTAGAATACATGTGATGCTCATTGGCTCCTGATTTAGTTTTTGTCTGAGTCTGTTGATTAATTGTTGAAATCAAATTTTAGTCAGAGTAGGAGCTAATGCTAACCTCATGTACCAGAGCAGCAGATAGAGGAGAGACAAGATAATGATGCTACAGGCTACGTGTAACTTACATGTAACTTACATGTAACTTGAGGTTGAGAGGTGACCACCTGTCAGCTTTGATTAGACCATCACACATCACAGGATATGTTAGCAGATTGTGTCTGCAGAGTATGAATCTGCAGAGTGTGTGTTCTTCACACACAGCAGCTTCACGTGCAACTCTGCAGCTCTGCAGACATGACGGTACAGTCAGACTGTCCAGGCTGAATCTGTTGTATTGTCAAACACCGTTAAACCACCAGGACGTCTTTGTGTTGAAGTTAAACAGGCAGCACGAACTCAGCCTGGTGAGACTCTGATAACTGACGGAAACTCGATGAATGAACGGAAACTGAAATTCTGACCCACAGTCAGGGCCTATAAATAAGACTGTGATATTTTTAGTCTTGTCTGGATATTTTGAAAGCTGTTTCGTTTTCTAAAGATTTAAACCTTTGATGCATCAAGGCACTCCAGCATGATGAGTCCTGTCTGAAAACAGTCGTGTGACAGTTTGTTCTGGATGTTTGTGACAGAGTCATTTACACAGGAAACAAAGTCATATCACACACCTCTACTACAGTCAGCCTGCTGAGGTACAGACTGACTACTCAGACTGTAGGTGTCTGTAGGTGACCCAAGATCTCAGTCCTCATGATCTTGGTTCTCGTGATCCTGGTCCTCATGATCCTGGTCCTCATGATCTCAGTCTTCATGATCTCAGCCCTCATGATCCTGGTCTTCATGATCTCTGTCTTCATGATCCCAGTCCTCATGATCTCGATCCTCATGATATTGATCCTCATGATCCTGGTCCTTATGATCTCAGTCTTCATGATCTCAGCCCTCATGATCCTGGTCTTCATGATCTCAGCCCTCATGATCCTGGTCTTCATGATCTCTGTCTTCATGATCCCAGTCCTCATGATCTCGATCCTCATGATATTGATCCTCATGATCCTGGTCCTCATGATCCCTGTCCTCTCCTTCAGCCAAAACTAAGAAAACCAGCTGTCAGGAGAGAATGATCTGTTCCCTCAAAGATTCTGTTAAAAAACTGGGTCACTCATCAAGTCTTCAGGGTTGACGTAGTAAATATAGACTGTACATTTCACCTCAGTGATGACAAAGCTAACAGATAACTGTCTGACCACAGAGTCTACCTACATATCATCACCACCTACTCAGTTAAATGTGATGCTACATATCTTTGTCTCTGCTCCACAGTGCAGCATTTGGGCCCAGTAAACAGGAGGAGGAGGACTATGAAGACGTGCCCATAAACAAGACCTGGGTCCTCTCACCGAAGGTTTACGAGAGTGATGTGACTCTGATCTTGAACAAACTGCTGCAGGGCTACGACAACAAACTGAGACCAGACATTGGAGGCAAGTGGAGTTCATCATTTACACTGATATAACAGACCAGAGAGCCCTCAGTGGACCAGTGTTCATGTTTCTGTGTTTGCTATTGTTACTGTAGTTAATTAATGCACACAGTCTGCATCAGGGAATATATTCTCCTACACTGTACCTACATCCAGTAGAGGACTCTGAACAGTAGGGTGGGAGAGAACTGTATGTACTCAGATATAAAGATATATTTGGTAAAATATTCTCAGAGTAAACGTTACTGCATTACGTTTTTAAAATAGTAGAAATATGTTAATGATAATAAGACCTGATAAAAGTACTAAATGAGAGAACAGGTGTAGACTACAGATGCATGTGTCTTGGTATTTCATCACTCTGCTCTCAGGTGAGAGCTTCACTGAAGCAAACCAGTGAAGTCCAGTCAGGCTCTTCACAGCTGTGGATACAACTGATAATCATCAGCTGTCAGTTTATTAGGAACACCAGCTAAAACTGAGTCACTCTAACACAGAGAGCTGTTGATCCAGCTGTGTGGTCACAGTGGAGGATGTAGTGTGTATGACATCACACAGGTGTTTGTGTTATTTAGTCTACCTTCACTTAATAAGACAGAACAATAGAAACACAGCAGAGTCCTATTGAGACTATTGTTTTCACTCTGGAACGATTTGACTTTAACTGTAGAGAAGTAAAATACTTGAGTTAAGAGAAACTGATGTATGAATAACATTACTGGTTTTTAAAATTCTACACAAACTACAAGTACACAAGAAAATGACTGTTAGAGACAGTAACAGTTGTTACCTCTTTCCTGCTGAAAAGACTCAAAAGACTAAAGTCTGACACCCTCTGACATCTGAAGACAATGAGTCTTAAGTCTCAGAATTTTTAGGCTCACACTATAAGCCTCTGTAGAGACTGGGGATCCTGCAGGGTCACTAGTTCCAAAAGTGCAACTACATTCCTTTGAGATTATTTCCCATCATGCACCTGGTGGAAATTGACAGACTTTTTGCTCTTGTCATGATCTGTTTGATCTTTGTCTTTATGATTTCCCGTTGGTCCCGTGGTTCAGCAGGGTTTGGGTTCTGCTGTTTGAAGCTGTGTCAGCGCAGTCTGTCCTGTGTTGTGTTTCAGTGAGGCCCACAGTGATTGAAACAGCCGTGTACGTCAACAGCATCGGACCAGTGGACCCCATCAACATGGTGAGACTTTTTCCTACTTTTTTTGCTCATGTAACAGTGAATGACTGACCCCCCTGCTGTCACATAACAATATGCACACAATGCACTGTTTTAGTTGTTAGGTTCTTCCTCTGAGTGTGAAAGTTGATTCTCTCCAAGTTATTTATGAAGGTTCTCTATCAAAAGACACAAAAACCTTCAGGTCCACACATTTTTCTCCAGGATCTTAAACCTTCATCCAAACTGCCGTGAGACCAATGTGAGAATTCACAACGTCAAAGAGACGAGAGCACATCACGGTTACATCCTGACACTGGTCCCTGTTCTAGAATAAACTTCACACCACAGATGTTACACCCGTCAGAAAAACTGTAAAAATATTCCACAGCGAGTTATTTTTGCCTTTATTTTGATAGCAACAGTGAGAGATAGACAGGCACTACCAGGTGAGAGACCAGGACGCCCCCACAGTGAGAATTTTATTCCAACATCAGAAGCTAACACTATTTTCCTGCTAGGCCTATGGGCGGAAACAAAACAAGAGATCCCAGACTTTCAAAATAAGACCTCTTTTTGGATCACAGATAATACAACCATACAGCTCAACCTTCAACCATCAAGAATGAGATAAACAATCAGTACATTCCTGTCTTTTTAACATTTTTACACTTTTTTAACAGAATGAGTTTTTACGGTAATTAAACAATTACAACACATCTCATGACCACACACATCTTTTTACCCTTATCAGACAATTTTAAATCTTTGTAGACCATCTATGAATTCACTGTATTTTTAAACTTGTAACAGACCATTACTATATTACACTTTTAACACACATACATCTCACATGGTCTGCCCGAGGCCATGAGACAATAAGATAAACTTAAAAACTTAAACTTGGTTTTTGGAGATAAACAGCTGGTAGCAGAAGAGGGCGTGTTGAGATGATGTAATTAAAAAGGGCGTTGTCACACCTCAAACTGTGAAATAAACATATGAGACCTGATGAAATTGTGACCCGTGATAGAGCTGCTGTGGCTAAGGAGGAAGAGGGTTGGGCGTTCGATTCCCAGGTCCTCCAGTCTGCATTTCAAAGTGTCCTTGGGCTCGATGCTCCAAACTGCCCACACACACTGAATTTATGTGTGCGAAAGAAAGGCTCTGTGTCAATGTGGCTTCCATTGTGAAGAGCTTTGAGTGATCGATAAGACTGGAGAAGTGCTAAATAAGTGCAGTTCATTCACCATGTACAATAAGATTTATTTGCTGTGGTTTGTTGTCCACTGCAACTTCTCCACCTCAGCAAATATTTTTTGATTCCTAAGGTTTTTTCAAATTTCATTTTTTTTGTTCACATATTAAAAATGTGCATAAAAGCCACAGAGAGTTGTGGTTGAAAGTGCTCAATAAAACTGAAATTTTTATTTCATTTGATTGTGTGTCAAATTTCACGACAATTCATAGAATTCATTTTCTGGGAACCAAGAATATTTTGTACAAAATTATACATCAGTCCCTGAAGTCCAGATATTTTAGTGTTAACTTCAACTTTGACCTGATGGTGGCAGGAAAAGTGATAATGGTTCATCCTGATGGGAACATGAATGTCTGAACCACGTCTGATGACAGTAGTCGACTCTGGTAACTGACTTCCTGTCTCCTGAAGTTCTTTGTTTTAATTGGCTGTCTTTGTGTGGATCACATGCCTCTGGTTCAGGAGTACACCATCGACATCTTCTTTGCCCAGACGTGGTATGACAGCCGGCTGAAGTTCAACAGCTCAATGAAACTGCTCATGCTCAACAGTAACATGGTAGGAAAAATCTGGATTCCTGACACATTCTTCAGGAACTCACGAAAATCAGATGCCCACTGGATCACCACCCCCAACCGCCTGCTGAGGCTGTGGAGCAACGGCCGAGTCATGTACACGCTGAGGTAGGACAGTGCTGCAGCCAGTTTGCTGACTTTGCTCTTAGCCATTATTAATGTTGAAGTATCAAGTCTTTGTTGTCTGTGCAGCTTTAGTGTGTGCATCTGTGTTTTTGTCCTGTGGGTCTGTTGTAGGCGACCCCAGTTAGTCACAGCTCATATTTCTTTTTGCTTGTTGGTGTAATGACAGAGAGAACATGAAGTACCTGTACTGTGTTCAGTCACTCTTGAAAGGGTAAAGAACGTTGCTGAGACCTGCTTTTTCTCTGTCATAATTCTGTTTTTGTCAGGTTGACTATTAATGCGGAGTGTTACCTTAAGCTGCATAACTTTCCAATGGATGAACACTCATGCCCACTGGAGTTTTCAAGCTGTAGGTGGTCAAATATTTTCCCCTTCCATTTTTGAACCCGTCATCTCGACTTCAACTTCCCCAGAGAGAGGGGCTCTGTGTGGGCTAGCATAGTGGCTAAGCCCCTGTTTCTTCTTTCTTTGCCTAAAGACCCATCTGCTTGAGGCTGCCCTCTCTAAGCCTGTACAATCTATCATCAGCTCCACCAGCGCAGAGAGGAGGTCACCCAGTCCCATTTTTTCTGACAGACTTAATGAATTATGCACCATCTCCCAGTCTGATTCATGCTGTCTGTGTCATCCTTCATTTGTCTCCTACATTGTGCTTCAGCCTCTCATGATCTTAATCTTCCACACACTAGTGAAAAATGCAAAGACCATCTCATGGAGTTGAGGAGAAATGTCAGGACCAGTACAGTCGCACTAAATGTCATCAAATGAGCTCAAAACACACAAAACGACTGAAGAGATCTCACCTGAAGAACTGCAGCAGTGGCCATTTGGTTAAATGATTTGAAGAACATCTGTTGCTTACGAGCAGCATCCTCCTGCAGTTTTGTAAATAATGCTCCCTTAGTGGCAGTGATGAAGTAAACCCTGTAAACAGGGAGGTCGCAGCATGTAACTTCGACACCAGAGACCTTGGACCATGTCCTGTCTTCTACGAAGACACCTTTCCAAACTTTAATCATGACCATGATAATTCCCTGAAATATCCTAGCGATAACACATCAGAATCACTTAAGTCTTATCGTCATCCAGGTCATTTGTCATAGCACTGGGTAGAGACAGGTCGTGTAGTTCAGGTGTGAGCACCTGTGAAAATTTCACTTGTAAAATAATTCAGTTTATCTCAACAAACAAACGTTACTACAGTTGAATTATAGACAAAGTTCTTTCCTCTTTCACTTACTTCCACACTGTCTACTTCCTGGGAGTCAGCACTTGCTCACATCTGCACGACCTGTCTCCTCCAGATTATTACAGGAGGACCAGTCCAAGCTCATTGTTAGCCACCACAATCTGCAGCACACTCACTGTTACTGACAGCTGAACACATGCTGCTCATTTGAAGAGATTTCATGAGACTAAGGTCAGCTCCATCTTGAATGCTCCCCTTTGCTTTGCCATGGTGCGATGTTCCCCCTGTGATGTGCAGCACACTGAATGACAGACATTAGCTTCCTGTTGGATATTACAGGCATCAATTAATCTGCTGTGTCTCTATGTTGGGGTGGTCTCTGTAGATGGTTATCCCAAGAATGAGATAATGTACCGGTGGCAGAGACGGGCGGTGGAGGTGGCAGACCAGCGCTACTGGAGACTCTACCAGTTTGCCTTCGTAGGGTTGAGGAACACCTCTGATGTGGCACACACCCAGTCAGGTGAGGAAGGCAGTCTCCAGTTTCACACCAGCCACTGCTACTGAAACAATTCACTATCAACTGTGTCACATACAGAGGTGGTCAGAGTTGTTGGTACCGCCCACTGAAACAAGAAAAAACAAGTTTCTCTGAAATAAGGTGAAAACTAACTTGTCTCTATGAAAGATCTAATGAGGACAGAAAACCTTTTCATCTCCACATGTTTCAGGAAGAACACTTGTGGTTCAATGAGGTGTAAATGAAACAACACCTCTGACCTTGTTTGCAGGTGAGACAGGTGTGACACACCTGCAGCCTAGTCCTGGAAGTAGTCAGACAGACCACCTTCAGGTCTCTCTGTTATCCAGTTTGTTCTTGTGTTTCATGGTTTAAACCAGTCCTATTTGTGTGTGCAGTCTGCACACCTGTACAGTGTTTTTGTGTAATCCTCATGTCAGGAGTTGACTCATGTTGAAGTGAGATTCTCCCTCAGTCTTATCACACTGATAAACTGTAGCAGTTCCTTACAGTGAATCTGTCTCACCTACTCTGACCTTGATGTTTCAGGGGAGTACGTGATCATGACCATCTTCTTTGACCTGAGTCGAAGAATGGGATACTTCACCATTCAGACCTACATACCTTGCAGCATGATCGTGGTCTTGTCCTGGGTCTCGTTCTGGATCAATAAGGATGCCGTCCCAGCCCGCACCTCTCTAGGTTTGATATATTCTCATGTTATACACAGGTGAACAGTGAACATCCCTCCTCTGTAAATCACTTATTCTATCAATCAGCTTCTTACCATGACTGATGGATCTGTTAGCACACTATCATCTGCTCCCCCTGATTTCACATCCTTCCTTGCACCAGTCAGAATTTAGTAATGTTTGAATCACAATGTGACGACAGTTGGTGGGTGGTTTGGTCACAGTCAATCAAATGTATTGTAGCCACACCCACACAGTTATAATAATAATAATAACTTTATTCATATAGCACCTTTCATACATAGAATGCAGCTCAAAGTGCTTTACATTAAAAACAAATGCAAGCAGACAATGCACAGACAATTAAATAGCTCAGAACCCATAAATATATAAAATAAAGTAAATTAAAAATAAAGAAAAATCTAAAGCAAGTTAAAAAGATAAGACTCAAGATAAAAATGGATTAGCTAAAAGCCTTCCTGTAAAGGTATGTTTTAAGGTCTCTTTTAAAACTGCCCATAGAGGGTGCCTGTCTGATGTACATTTGCAAAGCATTCCACAGTTAAGGAGCATAGATTGAGAAGGCAGCTTCACTGGATTGTTTGTGGAGAGCTTTGGGTACGATCAGGAGACCATCTTTAGATGACCTCAGAGCTTTGTGTGGTTGATAGGCAGTTAAAAGATCAGAGATGTAAGATGGTGTTATGCCGTTTAGGGCTTTGTATGTAATTAAAAGGACCTTGAAATCAATTATAAAAGAAACAGGTAGCCAGTGCAGTTCAGCTAAAACAGGAGTGATGTGCTCTCTTTTCTTCGTCTTGGTTAAAGGTGTTGCTGCAGAGTTCTGTATGAGATCCAATTTTTTCTGGAGGTTTTTGGGAGACCAGTAAGGAGGGCATTGCAGTAATCAAATCTCCTGGTAATAAAAGCATGAATTAATTTCTCAGCGTCCTGTTGAGTTAAAAATGGCCGCACTTTGGGATTTGTTTCTCAGATGAAAGAAGGCTGTTGGGTTACCTTACTAATGTGAAGTCTAAAACTTAAGTCAGTATCTAAAATGACACCAAGACTATTTACATAGGATTTTGTTCGGTGGGTGAGTGACTCAGGATTATTTAAAAGGGTTTCTCTTTTCAGTTTTGGTCCAATTAAAAGTATCTCCAGTTTTTCTTCATTAAGTTTTAAAAAGTTGTTTCTCATCCATTGATTAATGGAGGTCAGAGAGGCAGTCATATGATGAACACTCTATTGATTTGGAGATGTATAATTGCGTATCATCTGGATAGCTGTGAAAATGAACGTCAAGTTGATGATGTTAGCTAGAGGGAGCATATAAAGGGAAAATAAAAGGGGACCCAGACAGCTTCCTTGGGCTACATCGAAAGGCAGATCATATTTTGGGGACACATGATCTCCTAGACGGACAAAAAATTGTCTACCAGTAAGATCGGAACCAGGTCAGAGTGCTATCAGAGAGGCTGAACGACTTCTCGAGGCAGTGGATTAAAATGTTATGGCCAAGGGTGTCGAAGGCTGCACTTAAGTCTAAAGAATGAGGATGGACAGCCGGTTCGAATCAGTTGCAAGTCTGAGGTTGTTTACAATTTTGACCAAGGCTGTTTCTGTGCTGTGATTGGGTCTGAAACAAGACCGGAATTTCTCTAGGATATTGTTTTTGTTGCAAGAACTTTGCTCAGGAAGGGAAGATTGGATATGGGCCTGTAATTACTGAGAATTGTGTTGTCGAGGGATGACTTTTTAAGAAGTGTTTCACTACAGCAGTCTTAAAGGCAGTGGGAAATATATACCTGATTTATTTTTCTGAGTTCAGTTAGAGTGATGCTGCTAAAATGCTCAATTTCATGAGGCCATTTTTGGGTGTGTCGAAAAGATTACTTGCCATATTTGCAATGCCCACCCTTATAGAGGTGACTTTATCCCTAAAAAAAGTTTGCAAATTCATCACATTTTCGAACAGATGCCTGACTGACCATATATGGGGGGTGGATTTAGTAGTTTGTCAATGGCAGAAAACAAAATCCTAGAGTTTCCATTATTCTCAAAAATGATTTTAGAGAAGTGGATCTTCCTCTCTCTTATAACAGTCTTGTTATAAGAAGCAGTTTATTTATTTTAGGATCAAACAGTGAATTTGTAACTTTGTAAGTTTTTTTCCATGTTCTTTTGGCTTTCCTACATGATCTGAAGCAGAAGCAGATACACTGAGAGTGTGAATATCTTACCTGTCTTTATTGAACTGTTGCTCATTTATTCATGAATATAGTGTTGTTGACAAATCTCAAGTCTCACACGACAGTCATGGTAGGTGTAAGGAGGGGAGATAAGTGATCTCACAGACTTCCTCCTCCATCACTCGTCTGTCAGACCACCTGTCCTCTCTAAAACATGGCCATCACTGAAGGAGTTACTGTACCCCTCTCAGGTGTAGGTGAACTCTGAGTTTTGGTCTGAGAAGGTGGTCCTCCTGTGTTGTTGGTCTCTGATGTGAAGGTCTGTCTACACTTGTGGACGATCTTTGGAGGACTCTGGGATGCGGTGTTGTTTATTCTTTTCTTCATCATTCTCAGTGTCGCTGTTCTTCCTGGATCTTGTGGTTGTTTCACAAAGGTCCAGGTGGGGTCTCCACCAGCTTCTGATGATTGTGCTCCTTCTCCTGGGCCTGGACACTTGTTGATCATCAGCTCAGTGTTTCAGGGATGTGTTAACTCCAACTCATGATCCAGTGGGTGGTGAGAGTCAGAGAGCCTAAAGGCAGGTTACCTACACCTGAAGGAGGAGGGACATTCGTAAATGTTTGAGACAGGGAGGACAGGTGGTCTGACAGAGGAGTGAAGGAGAAGGTCTCGTCACCGATGATCCTCCACCTACAGTACTGACCTTTAATCCAGGTGGTTCAACATCATTCACATCTGCCCTCAGGTGACAACCAGCACTAACGACCCAGGTGATATCACTGGCCTTGATAATGACTAGGGATGCACCGAAAATTCAGCCACCGAAAATTTTTAGCCGAAAATTACCCAAAAGTACATTTTCGGTTTTCAGCCGAAAGACCTAAATCACCGAAACAACAAGGCCGAAACTTGTGATCACGCGGCAGACAGCACGTCCAGCACGCGGGAAACGGGATAAAAGCCAGCATGTCTGCGGTGTGGACTTATTTCACTATCTCAGAGAAAGACCCATGAATAGCGATTTGCAAAACATGCAATGCTGATAATTCAAGAGGGGGTGCATCTGCAAAGAGTTTCTCCACGTCGGGTTTAATTTATCACCTGAAATCCACACATCCCCATCACCATTCTGAATATGAGAAGAATACGATACAGAAAAGGAAACTGACACCGAGCACGCCCACTCCGTCTGTGGCGGACGTGTTTGAAAAGGCACAGACGGAGTGGGCGTGCTCGGTGTCAGTTTCCTTTTCTGTGTCTTGAAATTTAATCTGAATCTTAATCATTTCTTTCGGTGTTTCAGTTTTCGGCCTTGGTTTCCTCATTTTTCGTTTTCGGTTTCGGCCAAGAATTTTCATTTCATCCTTAATAATGACCCCACAGAGGTTAAATACCTGGGTCTCCTCACCTGTCAGTCAGACTTGAAGAAGCCTCTGGATCAGAGCTGAAACTGTAACAATTCACCTTATTTATAAAATTCACATGTTTGCACACTGCACTGAAGGTAACACAGCACATTTCACTGACTGGTGAAAATCACTGAAGAAAAACAGAAAATATTTCCTCTCATGACATCTGAAGTCATTCAGTTACCAAGGAGGTGTTGTTAGTCAGCAGATACTATGTCTTTATGTAATGAAATTAAATCACGTCCATCCTGGACAGTCAACCAAAACCAAGGCCATGAGGTGGACCTTACCACCACAACAACAAACACTTACAACATTTCCAAATTATACACCAAACAACCCCCAAATCCAAACAGTCTCAAAGTCCTTTAACACAACTTAAATAGTCTGGGTACAGATAGCCGTCAAACCAGGTGAGGAGTATTGTTGTTTACAGGTGATAATAGAAAGCAGAAATCCACACAATCATCCCAAGGTCTGTTTGAACCAAATGTCTGAGTCTTTGCAGTGGCCCAGTGAAGGTCCACAGACTATGATCCAAGACCTGTATCCTCTGAAGAGTCAAACACTCCTGACACCACTGATTCACCTGTCTGTTCGCTCCTCCTGCTGCGTACCCTCCCCCCTATTTGACACATACCTGTGGAATGAAAATAATAATTAACAGTCCATTTCACACCTGTATTCACCTACAGGTCAACAGTAACACTTGATAGCATTTTACAAATGTGAGCAAAAATAATGAGCCAGAACCCATGTTCCCCATCACACTGCCAGACGCAGAAAATTCAAACACTTCAAAGACACATTTCAAAACCTCTTCAAGTTCCTGCAACCAACCAGGACCTGAGAACTGAGAACATGACATCACATCCTGCCCAGCCAATCCTGTCTCCTAATAAAAACGGTTCTATACAACAAATCTGCAACAGAATAACTGATAATATCTGGACTTTGAATGTGATCTCACCTGCACTCACTCCAGCCTCATGAAACTGTTTCTGACTCACAGATCGAACTTCAGCACCTTTATCGATCAGGTTAGGTTTATCGCTTAGGTTTGATTCTATCGAGGATTGATTGATACCAATGTTCTCATCAGCATGCAGCGATGGACACAGATCCATCGCTGCATCGCTACAGCGATTGGCTGTCTGAGTGTGTACAGAGACAAACCTTCAAAATAAAACTAAAGTAAAACTAACATATCATAATGTGTTGTAATTTTATTTTGTTAAAATGGATTTAATCTAAATAGTTAATAATTAAGAAGAGTTTTGATATGTTTATGATAAGTTTTTGATATGTATATCATCTCCTTCATCTTTGAGCTTCATGCTCAGACCCTTCATCTGGGTCAGAGCAGCTCATGGGGGTTTAGACTTTATCATCAGCTGACAGTTCCTAATGATCAATTAAGTTCAAATGAGTTAATAAAGCTCTGATTAGAAAAATGACACACAGCATGAATTCAACTGAGGACTTGGTCTCTGTGATGATCCACTCAGGTATCACCACCGTGCTCACCATGACAACTCTCAGCACCATCTCCAGGAAGTCCCTGCCGAAGGTTTCCTATGTCACCGCCATGGACCTGTTCGTCTCCGTCTGCTTCATCTTCACCTTTGCTGCTCTCATGGAGTACGGCACTCTGCACTACTTCACCAGCAACAGGCAGACCAAGAAGGCTAAAGCCAACAACAACACACAGGTACACAGCAAGCTGCTACTGTGTGTGTGTGTGTGTGTGTGTGTGTGTCAGCATGGTAAAACGTGGTCCTGGAGACACCTACTGTAGCAGCACTCTGGCAGGTGTCCCTGTCTGTCTGTGATGTTGTCTGCTGCCTGTCATGGTGACAGATGTTGTCAGGTTACAGTCAGGAAACATCACAGGTGTGTAGTTGAGATGAAAGTGAAGGCTGTTGTCTGACCCATGAGTACTGAGTAAATGAGCAAAGATTCTTGATAACAAAGATGACCCATTGCAGGCAGCACCAATGGTATGAAATAGTGTTCACTTCCTGTCTCCTAAGTGGGCATGGCAGAACAACACCAGCTCATTCAGGCCTGCGCACCTGGTGTAAATGTGACAGTAGCTGATATAAAAATCTAACCTGATTAAGACTCACCTGTCTGCACTTTCACAAAAGAAAAGACAGGTTTCCTGTTGTTAGTCTGTTGCTGCATAAAGCTCTTTAACACTAACTGATGAAAGTCTCATTCATGTCACAACAACACAACAACACCATACACAACAACACACAATACCATACCTAATAATACAACAATACCATACACAGCAACACAACAAAACCATACATAACAATACAATACCATACACAACAACACACTACCATACATAATAACACAACAACACAACAACATCATACATAACAATACAACAATACCATACACAACAACACAACAACAATACCATACACAACAACACAACAAAACCATACATAACAATACAACAATACCCTACACAACAACACACCACCATACACAACAACACAACAATACCATACAAAACATTACAACAATACCATACACAACAACACAACACTAGATACAGAACAAAATAGCACCTGATATTGCTGCTCATTTGTATCAGCTAGATTAACATCTGATCAACTCAGTACAAGATCACATCAGTCTAATGACACTCTCTGTTTTCACTCCAAAATCAGTCACATGATAATAACTGTAATAATATTATTAAGCAAAGAAACACAAGTTTTATTTCAGTTTTAACTGTTAATTCACAGTTTCACATATAAGTTCCTCTTTATCATGTTGGAAAGTGACGTCAACAGCAGTGAAACCAGGTCCAGGACCAGGACAAGGACCAGCAGAGAGAGAAGATCAGTGTGAACAGATCTGTCTGAGACAGACACAGGTCTGAGCAAAGTTAATTTCCTCCTGTCGTCTGAAAAATGTCATTTTAATGTCAGAATGATCTGAAGATCTGTGGCTGTGAAAATGGATCTGATTTTTATATTAGTGACTATGTGGAGAAAGAATCTGAATCTGTGATCTTCTCCCATTGGAGGGACCAGACTCAGACCTGGTCTCCCAAAGGGGCGGGGCAGAACCAAAACCCACATGGCACAGATACAGGAAATGATTCACCATCTCCTCTCTCAACTGTCCCTGTCAGAGTTGTGGCTGCTGTGATCTTGTCTCCAGCTGTCTGTCTCTTCTCTACAGAGATACCTGTGTGTGTTTCCGTCCACAGCAGAAAGTCTCCAGCATGGTGAACATCCGACCTGGAACGTCGCTGCTGCAGATGAACAACATTGTGCCATATCACGAGGAGGATGATTATGCCTACGAGTGTCTGGACGGAAAAGACTGCGCCAGCTTCTTCTGCTGCTTTGACGACTGCCGCTCAGGGGCCTGGCGTGAGAACAGGATGCACGTGCGGGTTTCCAAGATCGATTCATACTCACGAATATTCTTCCCCACCGCTTTTGGCCTTTTTAATCTGGTTTATTGGATAGGTTACCTGTATCTATAAAACCAGTTGTCCGCAGAGAAGGAAGACTGGAGTTTAACATCTGCAAATGTTTGACAGGAGCAGAGCTGCTGCAGAGATCAGAGAACAAACAACTAAACTAAAATCTAAACACACAGGATGAATGACAGGAACATGTTTTCCCTGATACCAATGACACTACTGGTGAATATGCCACTCAGTACAAAGTGGATACTCACTGTCCCCAGTGGGTAATCCCTGATGACGATTGAGACACTTTGACCTTCATCCAGCATCAAATTTAAAATCCTGTTGACATGATAAAGCTGAATCTCCATGAAACTTGTTGATCTTCATGGCGGCCAGGGGACAGATCCAGTTTTTATGGCTCCAGAAGTACAGAAGAAATATTAAAATCTAAGCGGTTCGTCCTCCATAAAGGGAGCTGGCTGCTGACTGTTAGGGCTCTGCTGTGGCACAAACACCTCCGATTTCATTTCCACACAAACAAACCCTTTGGCTCAGAGCACCATTAACCCATCCATCCGTCTATTCCCCACAGCAGGGGTAGCCCCTTGGATAGAACGTGTAATCAGCCTGTTCTGATTCAGCTGGACATCACAAACACCTCCTCTTTATCCTGTCAGTATAGAAGAGCAGTGATCCTGATTCAGATGCACATGTCTGAGCTTCTCATCCTCTCTAACACTGAGCCCTGCACAGGAAACAGTATTTGAAGTGATGGCTGAAGGTTGGAACACAGACCAACCAATAAATTCAGAGCTCCACCCTCAGGCTGATCCTCCTCATCCTCATCACCACCACAGTCCAGCTCACTAAGAAACAAGAGCCTGATGGTCTTGAATTCCTCCTTCGTAGCATAGACTCTCCAACAACCCAGAGTATTCTGTACAAGACACGACACACACTGCTGCACTGGTGTTAGGATAAAGCTCTAAGTATTTAATTCATTTAAGATGGGGACTTACCCAAGTAGCAGAACAAATCTGGCCCTTACTTGTTTTCTTCTGGCCCAGTATACGCCCAGTTCCACGGCCCGAATCTGGCCCATATACAACATGACTGTCAGATAAGCCTGTGAATATTTTCATTTGTCCAGGTCATAGGATCTCAAAGGAATTTTAAATCGAAAGCAACTGGACTTGGTTATTTGTCTAGGAAAACGTTTCACCTCTCATCCAAGAGGCTTCATCAGTTCATGCTGATGAACTGAAGAGAGGTGAAACGTTTTCCTAGACAAATAACCAAGTCCAGTTGCTTTCGATATAAAATTCCTTTGAGATGACTGTCAGATGTTACTCCCACATCTGGACCAATTCTGGTGCACACACACAGAAAATCTTGCAGCTGTCAGTCAACACTGGAGAATAACAGCTGGACTGACCAGGAGTATAAACCTTGTTCTGATCCAATAAGCAGACTTAATACTGGATTTATGATCAAACCCTGCAAACCCTGACAGCAGCTCTGACCCTGAGATTCTAGCACCAGTTAAACTCCAGTCTACAGAGGAGATAAGGCCATCAAACATTAAAAAAAAAAAAAAAGCTCAAAAGTTTGTTTACTCTTTGCTACCTTGCGACTGATGTTGTTGAGAAGCAGGAAAGAAGAGGAGTATGGCACTTTGTAGCTGTAACATGGAGGAGGATGATCGTTCCCACTCTTACAGGTATGTTCCCTGATTGTCTTACCGTGCGTTCACACCAAACGCGATGGACGCAATGTCATCGCCCGTAACGCGAGTATCGCGTCGCTCGACACATTTGTGTCACATTTGTGATCATCGCTTCATCGCTTCATCGCGCGATGACGCAATCCACCTCCCGCTATTTTCTTCACATCCCGCTGTTTTATTTCTTTCTCTCGTCAACCATGGCTGAGTTAACAACCGTAGCTGCGCTTTATCTGTTGTGGACGTCTGATTTAATTAAGACGTCCACAATCCAGCTGTACCTCCTTGCTAACCTTCTTCCAGGCATTATCTTTTTTGTTCTGTCCCGGTAAAAGTGGGACGTTGTGTCGTATAGCTCCGTGTATCCACCGTGGATGTATTATAAGAATAAGGTCTTACAATACATCCATGGTATCCACAGACAGCCACAATAATTTTCTCCTCCATTTTTTGAAATGTGCGTCTGACGTAACTACGTCGGTGGCGTGGTTTGGACATCAACGCTGATTGGATGTCGCAGCACAGCGTCACGCGATGTCGCTTAAAAAGTTCAAATTTTTCAACTTCAAGCGATACACGCGATGACGCGATGGACGCTTCATCGCTTCATCGCTTCATCGCGTGTATCGCGTCGCTCCTATCGCCCGAATCGCGTCGCCCGGCGCAGCATCGCGTGTCATCGCGCCATTTACATTGACTTTGAATGGAAAATTGTGGCGTCCATCGCGTTTGGTGTGAACGCACCGTTAGAGAGGCCAGGATGACTGGTCGATGTAACACAACCAGGGAGCAAAGCTGTGTCTCAGTTCAGGGGCCACGTCCTTCAGAGACTTCATTTAAAGACAGACTGCGTCACAGCAGTGTGACGAGACGTCCCATTTCAAAGGCTCCTTCAGATGCAGGTCCTTCTTTTCCTGGGCTGTGGCCCAACATATCCTAAGATTCGCTGTAAGCAAACAGAGAGTCTGAGGATCACACTGTTAAATGTCAGTGTTCAGTTCAACAGTAACGGTACAACTGTTAAAACCAAGGACCTTAAAAGCTCAAGTTACTGTGAAGAAAAGTTAGGTTTGTCAAGGTTGCTAGGCAACAGGAGCCGCGCTTTGTGATCCAACAGTAAGGGCGGGACCAGCTGGTGACACAAAGTGAAGACCAGACTCATTTTGGTTCAGCCTCCATGGTCTCTTTGTGGACCACATCCTCTGAAGGATGCGGCCCCTGAACTGGGACACAACTTGTATCTTTGTTGAATTTTTCCAGGCAACAGTCATACTGATGATTGTGAGACTCTGAGGCTTCTTGCGTGGGGTGAATTTGTAAAATCAGTCAAACAGTGAATTGTAATGAACAGAGATGGTTGTTTTTCCCAGCAGCCAGATTTTTTATTCTTATGTATCATAAGTCACAAAAAGTGAGTCGTCATCGATGTTCAGGAGATGCTTTGGCACCTGAGAACACCTGAGTTCACGATTTCAAATGTCCAGCTCTAAATCTGTGTTTCCTCACTGAAGGTTTGTCCGTCACTACACAGCTCATATGTTACTTGAATTTCCTTTTCTACAGGTGTTTTGCATGTCAGACTCACTGTGTGGACAGGTGAATCTGAAACACAGGTGAACACAAACTGACACATCACAGCTACATCCTCTTAGAACTAATGTTTACAACATTTTCAATACAGTGTCTTTGTGCCAGCTCTCAACAACAGAGTCAAAGAGCATTAGCTACAACACCGTGTTACTCTCTGCCTGTAGGGGTCTCAGTCCAAACAATAACAAAACAGAGTCGCCTTAACCATCACTGCAGTCAGAGGTTTGTACCGGGAACCACAGAGGTCTCATCCTCTCTGAAACATACAGTCAGTGAGTGAATCCAGAAAAACGCTGAATAAAATAGTTTTACTTTGAAAATCTGTGTTTCTCTGAAGCTGTTCAGATCAGGTTAGAACGACTGCGACTTTGCTGTTTATCCTCCTTTTAATCCTTCTCCATAATTAAAGAACATATGACTCATTAAGCTCTTTATTAATATGAAGTTTTCATCTAATTAGTCTAATAGTCTAAAACACCTGTCCTGGCTCAGATCTACAGAGTCCTGAGTCAGTACAGACTGAAAGAAAACTGGTGAGAACTAGGTCAGGTATTCTCTAATGCTCTAAAATGAAGGAATAGAAATGTGACACCTGAACATCACAAAACCTGAACATCACACACCCGAACAACACACACCTGCACAACAAACAATTGAACATCACACACCTGAACATCACACACCCAAACATCACACACCCGAACAACACACAATTGAACATCACACACCTGAACATCACACACCTGAACAACACACGATTGAACATCACATAGCTGAACAACACACATTTGAACAACACACACCTGAACCACGCACACTTGAACAACACACACTTGAACAACACACAATTGAACAACACACAATTGAACATCACACAATTGGACATCACACACTTGAAAACACAATTGAACAACACACGTGAACATCACACACGTGAACATCACACACTTGAATAACGCACACCTGAACATCACACACCTGCAGACCAGAGCTCCTTGAACCTTTCACACTCACAAAAGAAACATCCTGTTTAATGTTGAACAGTCTGAAACATTTCTTCGTCAACAAGATGCTGTGAATCTGATTTAAAGGAGGCGTATTTATAAATGAACCACATGATTAGTAGTGTCTTGACAGGTGTGTAATTTTCTAACAGGTGAAACTGAAAGCCACATGAATCTATGCAAACATGAACATTACTGCAGTCCTCCTCTGTGATTAATTAAATCCTTTAAATCTATTAATGGTGTGAAGAAATATTAGCTCATCATTTAGAAAATGTCCGTAATGGACCAACACAAACATGACTCCTGAATACTGAGACTAAATCAGCTGAGTCCACCATGTTTCTGCTCACTTCATGACCTTATTCACCTCCCAGTTACAACCAGACCAGACCAGACCAGAGCCAGGCATCTGTCTGAAATACTGGTTCACCTTTTACTTCTGGTGTAATTAAACCATAAACACAGAAAGTGGATTTGATCATGTTTCAGTCAGACCTGCTGTAAACCAGCTGTGTGTAAGATTCAGTTGTACCAGGAATCACCTCTCTGCTGCTCTCAGCTTCTCTCTGAGTAAATCATCTGAAACATCAGTTTCTTACATAAACTTCAAAAGTTGAGGAAACATGTTCCAAAAGACTGCATCAGTCAGAGTAACAGTGACGTTTGTTTGTTAGCTGACGAGTCAGCAGCTGACAGTGAAGTTTAACAGCTAATCCAACACACCAGCCAGCTAACTCTGTAACATTACTCATCTTTGTCTCTTAAAAAACATCAATGTTGAGCTCAGCTAACAGCTAGCATGTTAGCAAGCCAGCAGTGTGAGACCGTGACAGGAGCTGGTCCCTGCAGACCCTCAGTCCGCTCCATTTCTGTGTGTGAAGACACACCCATTTTCTTTCGCAGTGAAAAACAATGTTAACTGGTGACGTCGTGGTGACAGACAACACTGAGCATCACAGCGTCTCTTGGTCTCCTCTGAAACCTTCTCACAATTCCCAACCCAAGGTTTTTAGGTTCGTACTCCTGCACACAATCATGAGTGTAATTATACCTCAATGCTGGAATCTAGTAATGTAGCATAATATATAACATAATTTCTTTCAAAAGAAATGCTAACGTGCCATCACATTGCTTGAACAAATCTCACGTATTATCTTACTGAACGATTTTTAACAATAATAATGTAGAAAAACAAAGAGTTTTTTATACAGGACAATCCACATTCCTCTCAGGAGGATTGTGGGATGGTGACAATAGTAAAGTCCTGTCTCAGTTTCTGTCTCTTTGCCTCTTTCAACAATGAGGTTCTTATTTTTGTCGGATAGTTTCCACAGTGGCACGGTGGTTAACACTGTTGTTGTTGGTTTGAACCCCATTTGAACTTTCTGTGTGGCGTTTGCATGTTCTCCCTGTGTCTGCATGGGTTCCCTCCAGGTTCTCCGGCTTCCTCCCAAAGTCCAAAGACATGATCATTAGGTTTATTGGTGACTCAAAATTTTCCGTGGGCGTAAATGTGAGCGTGCATGGTTGGTTGTCTCTGTGTGTCAGCGCTGTGACAGACTGATGACCTGTCCAGGGTGTACCCCGCCCTCACCCAATGTCAGCTGGGATTGGCTCCAGCCCCCCCTTGACCCAGTTCAGATAAGCAGTATAGATAATGGATGGATGGATAGTTTCCACAGTTTCTCCATTTGTTGCACCATCTGTCATGTCTGTTCCCTGAGAAAAACTAAGATAAAGAAGATAGAAACAAAAGTGCTGTCCTCTTCCCTCTTCCTGTCCTGGTTCCTTTGTGCTGTAAATCAAACCTTTGTTTTCCCAGTAGATTTCATACCTGGTGGCAGACAACAGCAGAGTGAACGTGAGGCTTATAAGGAACCAATGTAAACGTTGATGGCATCATTGTTCTGCACCTGAAATACTGAGTCCGTAATCTTGACTCGTATCACTTCAGTATGCTTTGTCAGTTAAACTCAGGACCTCCTGTACAGTTGTTACACACAATGAGAAACACCCACAGGAAACACTGAGTTTCATTGATGGCAGCTGTACAGAAAAGAAAATGACACAAGTAGAAACAACTGGAACTATTTAGGGTTTATTTTTATTTTATTAAACACACAGAAGACTCTGTCCCAATATTCGCAAAACCAGAAAACAAAATACGTAAATTAAAGGAGCTATCAGTCAGTTTAGCTTCTGCCACATAGCTAACGTTAACATTAGCAGCTGTTTACTCACCAGTGTAGAATAAACATTGTGAGTTCAGCATCAAACTTCATACTTTACTCACCAACATCTGTCTCCAGAGGTGGAGACTAACACCAATGTTAACTCTTACCTCTATCACATCTCTTCTACTGAAGTTAACATGCTAACAGCTAGCTTCTGCCCCATCAGTCTGTCCTGAAGATGTAGCTGTACAGAGGACGTGTTATAACCTCTGGTCTTATAAAGACAACGATGACTGAAGCTGTTGTCAGGTGACCATCACCACCACCTGCTGCTGACAGAAAACCACCTTCAGAAAAAAAATCATAGGTAGAACCTTTAAATGCAACATGGACAATGACACAAAATTTTAAGGAAATAAAGTTAAACACAAACCTTGTGTTACAGTTAAACAGAAGACAGAGAAGCTGAGAGCTGCAGAGAGACCGATGCTGTGGAACCAAACATTATGGGACAGTAGTTAAACCGTCTTTCAATTCTTTAAACATCTTTTATCAGTGATGCCTTTATGTGTTCGTACCAGACAGAAACACCAGCTTTTAAAACTGAGACTTTACATTAGATCAGTTTGAGCACCTGAACTGAGAACAGTGGTTGTCAGTGTTTCTCCACCTAAGCATCCCTGAGTCTCTCTCCTTCCCTCCTCTGCAGTGGTGAGACCCTCATTAGGTTCTGCTGCTCCAGTCACATCCTTCTTTAAAAACCCATTCAGATCCAGGAACATGTGCAAATGACAAATATTCCTCTAATGTAGCATCTGCAGCAGGCCTGGTGAAACCTGTTGATACTATACCAAAAGGAAATTCTGTAGATGCATGGGCTGTGAGATATGAGCCTAACTCTCACCATGGCAGTGCTTTTAAATATAGTATTGCTCTAATATGCTGCTCCTCTGTTCACTAAATGCATTTGTTCATATTTGGGGAAATGAATCCAAATTAAAAGCTGAATATGCTCAATATAACAGTTATTTACAGCATCAGAAAGGCGAGCACCATTAGTTTTTCATAGCTTCTTTGCCAAATTATCAGAGCTGCGCTGCTGTGTATATTAATTGCAGAGTATAATTTCAAGGATTGTGCACGTTTCCACAGAGCTGTGTTAGTTTAGCACTGATGGCCCCTGGGCTGGCTTCTTTAGGGCCCTCAGTCCCCCAGCTTCAAACTCCTCTGTCTTGGCTTCAGAATGATTGTTTTCATGACTTGTGTTTTAAAAAATGTGACTTTATATCGCTTTTCAATCTTTGTTAAGTGTAACTGAAGATGTTCATGTCACTCATCATGTTGCATCCCCTCCTTGTAGCTTCACACTAGGAATAGAATGCTGTATTTTCCAGCCTCAACCTCAAGAATATGTTCAACAATCACGTGACCATGACACAGAGGTTGTTGTTAATGATATTGATGATGATGTATTGCATTCAGCCCAAGCCATATAAACACATCTGTCACCTGTGTGGAGTGTCATCCTCTGTAAATGTTGCTCATGTTGTATCGTGATACTAACTCAACACTGTGAGAAAATAAAGCAGTGCCTGGAAAAAGATGACGTGGTGCTGTCTGATGCTTATGGAAGCTGAGAAAGGACATACAGTGCATCTGGAAAGTATTCATAGCCCTTCACTTTTTCCACATTTTGTTATGTTACAGCCTTATTCCAAAATGGATTAAATTCATTTTTTACCTCAAAATTCTACACACAATACAAAAGTGTGCTTGAAATTTTTGCAAATATATTAAAAATAAAAAACAAAAAAAATCACATGTACAGCTTAGCACACCTATTTTTGGGCAGTTTCTCCCATTCTTCTTTGCAGAACCTCTCAAGCTCTATCAGGTTGGATGGGGAGCGTCAGTGCACAGCCATTCTCCAGAGATGTTCAATCAGGTTCAAGTCTGGGCTCTGGCTGGGCCACTCGAGGACATTCACAGAGTTGTCCCGAAGCCACTCCTTTGTTATCTTGGCTGTGTGCTTAGGGTTGTTGTCCTGTTGGAAGATAAACCTTTGCCCCAGTCAGAGGTCCAGAGCGCTCTGGAGCAGGTTATCATCAAGGCCTGTGAATATTCTCATTTGTCCAGGTCATAGTATCTCAAAGGAGTTTTAAATCGAAAGCAACTGGACTTGGTTATTTGTCTAGGACGACATTTCACCTCTCATCCAAGAGGCTTCATCAGTTCTTTCTCGCACCTGACCAGGCTGGGACTGGTCCAACTATCTGGTGTGGAGACCCAGGTATTTAACCTCAGGGAGGGGCTTTCACAAGGCTGATGATGTCATTGGTTCCCTTTGTGCTCCATGTGCCAACGACAGTCGTTAGAGTGACTGTCTTGGTGGAGAGTTGGTTTCCACTTCGTTAGAGCCCTATTGTGTTATAACGACAGTGGTTGGAGTCACATGCCACTTGTGAACAGTTGTTTCTCTTAGAGGTTAAATTGTTGAATCTCCTGGGAAGGGATGAAAGGGCAGCATTGTAAATTGGAGATAGGTGGTGTCTGAGGCCTCCTCCCCTGTTGAGGGATGGTTTCTCTACTTTCACATAAATGGCTTCTTTCACTCCTCTTTCGAACCACCTGTCCTCCCTGTCCAGGATGTGAACATTGCTGTCCCCAAAGGAGTGGGCTTTCTCCAAGCCTGAGGCTTGGACTCTGCTGGACTCTGCTAAATTGTTGAAATTCAAACAACAAAACAGTGTCCCACTGTTTGTGCTGTCCTCTGCAACTTTCCAGAACAGTGCGCTGACCTGAGCAGCAAGCGCAGCACAAATCCAGGTGAGCCACTGGGACGCACGGTCTGGGAGACTCAATCAAATCACTATCAAAAAATATTCATGAATTTTATTTATTATTATGGCAGACAGACAAGAAGGGGATGGAGAATTGCTGCAGTGCAAAAGTTTTAACATGTAATACAAATGAAAGGGAGCTCTGTGGGGGGTACTCTGGGAGTATGGGGTACTTGGCCTGTTGTTATGAGCCATTTGGTCCCTATATGACCAAAGTGAGAGCCATGTCTGCTTTCTCAACAAGTCAAACATGTTTTCAGTGAGTGTTGGACTCTCAAGGTTGCCCCTTGTCTCTGATCCTGTTTGTGACATTCATAGACAAGATCTGAAGGAGCAACTGAGGTGAGGACTGTGTCTGCTTTGGGATCCTCAGAATTGCATCTTTGCCCTTTACAGATTATGTGCTTCTGTTGGCTTCATCGGAGTGTGACCTCCAGTGCTCACTGGGACAGTTTGCAGCTGAGTGTGAAGCAGCTGGAATGAGGATCGGTATCAGTGCAGGGTCTCAGCTGGAAAACGGCGGACTTCTCCTTCTGAGTTGGGGATGTGGTGCTGTCCCATATGAGGGTATGATGGAGCAGGAGATTTGACAGGTGGATAGGTGCAGTGTTAGCAGTGATGTAGATTTTGTATCGGACCGCTGTAGTGAAGAGGGAGCTGAGCCGGAAACTCATAATTTACCAGTTGATCTTTGTTCCAACCCTCACCTATGGTCATGAGCTCTGGGTAGGGACAGAAAAAATTAGATCGTGGGTACAAACCGCCAAAATGAGTTTCCTCCGTAGGGTGGCTGGGCTTAGAGACAGGGTGAGGAGCTCAGACATCTGGAGGAAACTCGGAGTAGAGCCACTGCTCCTTCATGTCGAAAGGAGCCAGTTGAGTTGGTTCAGGCATCTGGTTAGGATGCCTCCTGGGCGGCATCCTTTGGAGGTTGTCTGGGCATGTCCAACTGGGAGGTGGCCCTGAGGTAGACCCAGAACTTGTTCAAGGGATTATATATCCCATCTGGCCTGGGAACACCTTGGGATGCTCCAGTAGGAGCTGGAAAGCATTGCTGGAGAGAGGTACATTGGGATTTTATTTGTTCATGTTGTTGGTTAGCTTATAACTGGCAGTGGCTGACACAGTGTTAGTGGTTGTGCTACTGCTGACACTGGCCTTCTGTACTGACAAGGTTTCAGGTGTATTTAGCCCCACCCCACATCCCCACAAGTTGACAGGATTGGCTGTCTGAATCTGTTTTTATGAGACTGTCATTGGTTCACTGCAGTTCAAGGTGGAAACACTCAGTCATGGTGTTGACATCATGTGGATATTAACAAGGTAAAACAACTCATCTTCATCATTTAACTGTTTAACCTTCATCATCATGTACAGTGAAGTCAACAGAAGTAACAGTGAACATGTTCTGTCTGAACACTGTCGAGTCTGTAAATGAGATCTCTCATCTCTGAAGGGAACCATAAACTGTAAACATGTCTCTGAATATTACCCTGTTCAGAGAGCTCTGCACAAACACTCAGAATTCCCTCCATGTTCAGTTTCTCTTCATTTGTTTTTAAGTTAGATTTAATGATGAAACGTTGTCTTCCAGGGAAATGAAACATTTTCTACATGCAGGCAGTTTTCAGCTGCTGGGTACACTGCAACAAAAAGACTGAGTTATCCAGAGACACTTTGAGGTTTCTTTTGTTGTTCAGGTCCAACATCCTTCGAGCTGTGCCTATTTCTCTGTCTCTTTTTACTGAAGGTACCAATTATCATGTGAGCTCAATGGGAGGAGGCGGTGGAGCCTGAATGGGGATGAAAATAAAGCCAACTGTCATTTCCTGGTGAGACATGATTACAGGGTATGAAGATCTGTAGAGTTGGAGCTCCCACCTCCTCTTTGCTACAGAGGAGAGAGCAGTGTGAACAGAAACCCTGCTGCTGCATCAGGTCTGTGTTCACAGGGTTTGTACTGAGACAGGCTTCATACTGCTGCTGTTTACACAGGCTGTGGTGCACCAGCATTTTAACATTAACATTAAACATATTCTTTATCATGGGATGTGTGACTGTATACATTATAGTATATTCTCCTGCCTCTCCACTTCCTGTTACCATTTTCAACCTCAAAGCTGCAGCCAACACTGAAAATGGTGGTTTTAAAGAAGATCTGGATCATGTGCATTCACACAGTCGACGTACGAGTTTACAGGAGACTCTGATGTTGTACTTACTACAGTATTTTGCCAAAACAAGGAAATAACTTAGTAACTAATTGTAGATGGTGTCCTGCAGTCCAGAGGCAAAGAAGTGCATCTTAAAAAGATATGGTCTGCTGTGGTTGATCAGATCTGGTCACTATTTGGTACACACACACACACACACACGTGCTTTGAGCTAAATGTTAATGTCAGCATGTTTTCACACACACAGCTTTACAAATTGATGTTTACCAGGTCATCATGAGCTCCACAGGTGATGGTGTGTTTTACAGCTTTAGTCCAAAAAACAGGCAGAGTCAAAACCAGGAGATCAGAAACAGGCAAACAAATCCGACAAGGAGCAGGCAGGTATCCGTAGTACAAGAAAGGCAAAAGAGGGTCAGAACAGGAAGGCAGAACTGGAAACACTGGAGAGCTTGGCAACAAGTAACACAAGACAATCTGGCAGACAACAAGTGAAAATGGACTAGTATATATACTGAGGAACTAATGAGCAAATGGACTGCAGGTGAGGAGGAGATGGGCGGGGCAACCCAGGTGAGGGAAATGAGTAGATTGCATGGCAAGGAAGAAAGGCAGGATCTGAAATGACAGGAGAGTTAGTGACATGAAACCAAAATAAAAACAAACTAAGAGTTTGTGTAACTACGTTACAGAATGCTTTATTTGGAGTATTTTCACCACTTTATCTGCAGTCACACAGTCCTTTACTGTGGAGCTAGAGTTTGTGAACCATTGAGCTACTGTATTACTATACTCATGGTGGTTCAATCCCTGGCTCCTCTGATCCACATGTCGAAGTGTCCTTGGACAAGGCACTGAACCACAAATTGCCTCTGATGGCTGTCCCATCAGTGTATGAGTGTGTGTGAATGTTAAAAGCACTCCACTGTAGATGTAAGTGCTGTGTGTGTGTGTGTGTGTGTGTGTGTGTGTGTGTGTGTGTGTGTGTGTGTGTGGCTCACGTTGTAAAGCACTTTGAGTGGTCAATAAGACTAGAAAAGAGCTATATAAGCAGTCCATTTACTGAAACTGATATTAGTTTTTTCTGTGGGTATTTTTTAAAAAGTGGTTAAAACATGTTTTTCCTGCTGACAGGGCTGGTCCTCAGGAGACAGAATATCCAGGTAAAATTCAACATGCTTGTGGACTGTCCATTGTTTTCTACAGCTACATCTACACTACTACGTTAAAACGATCTCCGTCCAGACGAGTGTTTCAGCTCTGTATCAGAAATAATCTGCGACAACACTAACACACCTGAAAATGCATACCTATGTGACCATTCACTGACACTGGGTGTGCGTGTGTAAACAGGAAGGAGATTGTCTACTCTCAGGTGTACTCAACTGATTAGTTGCAGAAAATATTACAAACAAGGAAAGTAAAGGCAGTTGTAGCGTTAACATGCAGGATTTAACTGAACATCAGCTGCTCACAAAAAAAACAAGGTCAGTAATTTGTAGTTCATGTTTTCACTACTGGTAGCTGAGACTGATAAGAGCTGATGGAGAGACAGAGTCAGGAGCGGCTGCTTTGCGGGGGTTCTGCTTCTTAAAAAGCCTGTTGACATCTCTCTCCAGGATAGAGAGAGACGTTCCTTTGGTAGGGGAGGAGGAGGGGGGTTCTGATGTGGCTCTGATGTGGAGGTTAGTGTCAGGCTTGTCCCACTGTCTTTCAAAGCGGCAGTAGAACTCATTCAGATCATTGGCCAGACGGAAGTCGTTACTGGAGTGGGGGGGTTTAGGTTTGTAGTTTGTGATCTTTCTGAGCCCTTTCCAGACAGAAGCAGAGTCGTTGGCTGAGAACTGGAGCTGAAGTTTCTCAGAGTACAGTCGTTTAGCTTCTCTCACCACTTTGCTAAACCTGTACTTGGACTCTTTAAACCTGTCCCTGTCCCCACTCCTGAAAGCTTCCTCCTTTTGCCTCCTGAGCTGACTGAGCTTAGCTGTGAACCAGGGTTTGTCATTGTTATAACTCACCCTGGTGCATGATGGGATACAGCAGTCCTCACAGAAGCTGATGTATGACGTCACAGCCTCTGTGAACTCATCCAGACTGTTGGAAGCAGTCCTGAACACCTCCCAGTCAGTGCAGTCCAAACATGCCCGCAGATCCTCTATGGCTTCACTGCTCCACTGCTTCGATGTCTTCACAACAGGTTTACACAGTTTTAGTTTCTGCCTGTATGTGGGAATCAGGTGGACCATGACATGGTCAGAGTGGCCCAGTGCAGCCCGGGGGACGGCGGGATAAGCACCACTGATTGTGGGGTAACAGTGGTCCAGAGTGTTCCCCTCTCTGGTCGGGCAATTAACAAACTGTCTGTATTTGGGCAGTTCGTGGCTGAGGTCACCTTTGTTAAAGTCACCAAGGACAATAACTACGGAGTCCGGGTTGGTCTGCTCCACACACAGTATCTGATCGGCGAGCGCCCGCTGTGCCTCCTGCACGTTGGCCTGTGGTGGGATGTAAACACCGACCAGAATGGTTCACCCGTTGGATCCTGACCTGTTGCCTGGGAAATGAAGGACATATTTCTGGCCACATTAGAATGAGTCTTTGTAATGGTACAGTTTAATCGCACCTTCAGAGGATGAAGACACAACCAGGGTCTCCTTGACTTCCATCCAGTGCTTGATATTGTGGCTGTGTTGTGGAAGTTACGTGTCTTGCAGAAAAATAGAGAAAATACCTCTATTTCAGCTATAGTCTCTGTGTCCAGGCTGACTCTGAACATGACACAGACACTGTGTAGACACAGAGCTGCAGGAGCATGTGTGTTTTTCTGCAGCAGATCAGCAACAGCAGCTGCTACACACAAATGCCACACATCCAGTGTGTCTCTTATGTTTCTCACCAGGTGACGACTTTAACTTCCTGTACTGCTGCTGAGCCCGTCCCTTACACTGTGACATTACTAATTAGCAGTAATTTTAATTATCATTCAAGTTAGATTCTTCCTGCTGGTTTGTGATTCAGTTGTGTTTTTTCTTCAGGGGCTTCGTCTCCTGAGGGCTGATGTCTTCGCATAAAACTCTGAACAGGAGATAAGAGCCTCAAATTCATTTAAATGTTAGAAAATAAAGCGTAAAGGTTTGTGGTCTCTGTCACAATATGCCCTCGGCATAAACAAGTAACTCAGCCTCCTTCAGCCCTTGATTAAAAACATGTTCACTTTTGTCATAATTAAATTTTAAAATAAAAGTTTAATTCATTAAAATTAGAAATTAATAAACATTTTTTCAACTAAAGTTGCTGAAATTTAGCAGCCATTTATTTACCAGTTTTAACCATCACAGTCTCATTCATGACCTAAACCAGTTAAACAAGTTAACCCGGTTAAACCAGTTAAATCAGATGAGTGACTTACAGATGTCCTGTCTAATGGTTTTGTGCTGTCTGTCTTTCCTGTGCTGGAAGTCTCTCTCCTCCATCTTGCTGCTCTCTGTCTGGGCCTCTTCACATTCACTCCTTCCTGTCTGTAAAAGTTTTAGGATTATTCTTTTTAACTGACACTAAACTGATCAAATGTGCAGTAAAATCTCTTCTATGTTTATCTTCAACATATTTACCATTAACTGACAATGACACAGTGATGATGTAGACACTAATTGAACCTCAGAACAATGTCAATGCGTAACGTAGATGTAGACAGCTACGGTGGCTCCTGATTGGCTCTCATCAGCCTGGACTACCAGTGGTGAAACAACATGGATAATGAATAAAAGTGTTACTGACCTTGTTGTCTTTGCAGCAGCTGTTGTTCAGTTCAGTTCTGTATTTTAACTCTACAACTGTCTTTGCTGTTCCTGCTTCAGAGGATTTACTGGAACTAACCAACTGAGAGGAGACAATCTGCTTCCTCACACATGCTCGGTGTAGTTGAAGGTCATGTGATCTGTGTTTTCAGGTGTGATAGTCAGTTACTCTAAGACACCTCCACATATTTCAAAGCCCCCTTTGTTACTGTTCATCTCCACACCTTCACTGCTGCATCAACATCATCACTACAGACACCACCACATTAATCAGCTCTTCCACACACACACCTGGAGTATAACCTCTGCTAACCAGGTGAATTCAGAAGTTACAGTGTGACTCTGAATCTACCAGCAGCAGCTTTGGTTTATTTACCTGCAGTATCACAGTCATACGTTCATTCACTGTAGCATCACTGTGGGTGTAGTTAGTGTAGTTGTGTTGTTGTTGTGTGTTTATTGTGTTGAGTATGGAGTCTTTGCTGCTCCATGTGAGCTCAGGCTCTGTCCTGACTGATCATCAGGAGCAAAATTCAATTCAATTTTATTTGTATAACACCAAATCATAATATACATTATCTCAAGGCACTTTACAGGGTCAGGTTGAGACCTTACTTTGTTACAGAGAAAAACCCAGCAGTTCCCACAAAGAGCAAGCGCTTGGCGACAGGGGGGAGGAAAAACTCCCTTTTAACAGGAAGAAACCTCCAACAGAACCGGGCTCAGGGTGGGGGGCCGTCTGCCTCGACCGGTTGGGTTTAGGAGGAGATATAAAAAGGGGGGGTGGGGGGAGGAGAGAGGAGAAAAGAGAGAGAGAGAGAGACCAGGAACAGCTGTGTAGGTAATGTTATCAATAATAATGATAGATAACAGTGGTTAATAGTAAAGATGAGTAGTGGTGGATCTGGATCCTGCTGCTCCAGAGGCAGAGAGACCTGCAGAATGAGGACAGAGAGAGGGAGAGAGAGGAGAAGCACAAACTACGGGAGAGAAAAAAAAACAAAGTTTATGGCATAAAGTAGTGGAGAGAGAGAGAGAGAGAGAGAGAGAGAGAGGAATCCCCCAGCAGTCTAGCTCTATAGCAGCATAACTAAGGGATGGGTCAGGACATACCCGAGCCAGCCCTAACTATAAGCTTTACTAAACAGGACAGTTTTAAGCCTGATCTCAAAGGTAGAGAGGGGGTCTGCCTCCTGAACCCACACTGGGAGCTGGTTCCACAGGAGAGGAGCCTGATAGCTGAAGGCTCTGCCCCCCATTCTACTTTTACAAACTCTGGGAACCACAAGTAGACAAGCAGACCTGCATTTAAATTTTGATCAGAGTTAGGTTATATTAGTGGATGAATACTTAAAGTGATTCTACATGATAATTATCATTAATGTCATATTGTTCATTTTCCCCCAAGCAGGAAAATAACCCAACTTCATGATGTGAGACTGAAACACTAACAGGTTTATGTAAGATCACTTCATCTGACTGTGAACTGTAACTCATTCTGCTCTCAGTCAGAGGGTGTGTTTGATTTATCCACCGCAGAGATGAGACAACGTGAGAGTCAGACACCGGACCATGAAAAGTGAAGAAGAAGAAGAAACGGTGAAACACTGTTAAAGCTCAAATCTTCATCCTTATCATCCACAAGTTTGACCATACACACACACACACACACACACACACACAGATAAAGATAGATTCAGAGCATCTTCATGAAGACACTCAGAATCCAGCAGCTTTAATAAATCATAAAACTTCTATCCAGTGGTCTGAAAGTCTCTGATCCATGAGCAGCAGATGAAAGTACGGTAATCTTTTCTTTTAGTCAAAAGCCTCATAAACAATGTATGTCACATACATGTCAGTGGAAGTGCTCTGCAGATGCTCTGTCCTATTTTAAAGCATGAAGAAGAAATTTAATGTCTCTCCTGTCTCTTACATCTTCCGACAAAAGCTCTCAGCACACACACACACACACACACACACTCTCACACACTCATGACAGTGTGAACATCACACACTGATTCAATGCTGAAAATGGCTCTGATTTCTGAGCAGACCTCTGCTGAAATCATGGTGTTACTGACTAATGCTCTCAGGATGAGTGATGTTTTCTTCTGTCTGCCTCAATCTTCACTAACATTTACAAATGAATTAGATTTGTATGAAAGGATAATGATAACACTTTATGAGACTCTCCTGTAACAAATGAGCCCACAGGTCGTCTGTCAGCAGGTTATTGTGATCCATAGTTAGGTTTTGTTGCTAGGCGACATCTAGTGGTCGTTGTAATGATGACAGGAGCAAAGGGAAAAGGGCGGTTAACCCAAATCATTATCAGGACTGGTTGAAGAACTGGTCAGAGGACTAATTGGAGGACTGGTTGAACTACAGGTTAAAGTACTAATTAGAGGACTGGTTGGAGGACTGGGTCCAGAACACAAGACTAAATATTTTTTAAACTTCATAACCACCTCCATTAAACTGTTCCTCCAGAGCGTTGTCACAGCTGTTTGTGTTACTCCTTTGTTTCCTTCAACTCTGATCTCTTATAGGAACTAGAATCAACAACTCATGGTTGTCTGCCTCCTCCACTCAAGACTAGTTTAAGATCACATCCTGTTTATCTAAGTCAGATCAAATTTGAAACATTTGTGAAAATTCTGTCATAATTCCTGAGTGAAGTCTTGAGTAATGGCTAAAAACTGTTTTGAGGGTCACACTGACCTTGACCTTGACCTTTGACCTTTGACTACCAAAACCTAATCAGATTGTCCTTGAATCCAAGTGAACGTTTGTGACAAATTTCAAGAAGTTCTGTCAAGGTGTTATTGAGATATCATGTCCACAAGAATGGGACGGATGGATGGACAAAAACAATACGCCCCTGGCTCCGGCTGTTGCTGGCACTGAGTCATAATAAAATATCACACATGAAAAAATGATAAAAGACCTCCTTCATCATCCAGTGAGTTGTTCAAACCATCAGTCCTGTCAGACAAGGCAACCAACATCTCTCACACCTTTGGGACAACTTTTCTTAAAATAGATAAAGTATAAAAGTATGCTGATCTCATCCACAGGATGATAAACCATGTTTGACACAACCACTGAGATTGACTCCAGACAGATCTGACCCTACAGATGACCTATGACACCGAGACTGTACCAAGGGGACATAGACTCCTGACAGATGTCTGAGGTCAGAGATCAGAGAGCAGACACACATTAGGCTTAAAGACCTCTGTGTGTAGCTTCTCTGTTCTGGTGAAACACACGAAGAACAATAAGAAGACTGAGAGAGGGAGAAATCCCTTAATGCACCCACCATCTAAATAAATCACCTTTTACAAACAGATACCTGTTGTAAAGGTGTACCTCATGGCTCTGATGACCAGCTCAGACCTGTTTGTGTCTTCAGCTCAGGTCAGGTGACTTCACTTGTCCATTGGTTTCAAGAATGCCACGCTTCTTTAGTCATGTATTACGTGAGCAATTACCCAAACCTGTGTTTGAAAGTAATGAATGTGAACGTGGGAGTTAATGATGCTCAGGTTCACATTCATCACAACAGAAGGTGCATCAAAGGAAGAAGAACTGTGAACGAGAACTGGTTCATTTCAGTCTGAACTGAACTGTGAGCTCTGCCACAAAGATGAAGTTGCTATGTCATTGTGACTATAACTATAATTTTCAAGAAATGTTTTCATATTTTTGTTATATTTAATAAAGGTATTAATGCACTATTGCTCTCACTGCAGAGTTGGAACGGCCACGCTGCTTCATTGATCACAGATATTCAGAGGTGTTGCTGAGACGTACATTAAATCCATCAACATCACATCACAGTTGTTTTAACTCACCTACGATCATCACTAAATACAGAGACTCAGGTGTTGGTAGTTCTCAGTATACCCCTTGCCCCCCCCCACCCCCACATTGCCAGGTATGGAAAATGCAGTAGATAACGTCCTGCCTTTCTCTGAGTGAATGTAGGTGGGCGGTCATTGCTGGTTCCACATACAATCTTCAGCCCTCTCATTCATAATACTTCATAGTACCTAATGTAATGGTGAATCCAGCCTGTCCCTCCACTGACCTCTACAACTATAGGTGTGCTGAGGCCATTGTTGTAATTGTCTCAGTCATGTCTCTTTGCTCTGTACAACATCAGAAGAATCAGGTCTTACCTGACTCAGTCCTCTACCCAGCTCCTGGTCCAGACCATGGTTATCTCTGAAAACACTCCAGAATCCAGAGATGTAGTTGCCCAGATATTTCAAACTATGAACTATATGACTCATGAAGTCTATCAGAGCAGGGACGTCCCTCTCTATCTTCAAGAACCTGTTGAAGACTCCTCTCTTCAGAGAGCAACTCTTCTCCTAACACCCTGTCTAACTAGCTCTGACTCTGACTTTCAGTTCACTTCTTTACCTGATCGTCTTCACTTATTAAACAGATGTAGAACTGAGCCCTGACACTGAGGTCTACACTGATCTGAAGCTTCACTCATCCACCTCACTGAGAGTCTCTGTGGAGAAAGACTCTGACACGAGTCAGGGTAAATGTTCACGACTAAAGGCTGGAGTGGTCCTTTTGTTGGGGGTAAAGGTCTTAATGTGGATGATGACCTATTCTCAGGATTTTGTGAATATTGTGTTTGAATGGAAACATTTTTGATATATATGAACTTAAGTATGAACCAAACCAGCATCTTGAAATTCACCATCTCCCTCTTTGCAGAGCAGCAAAGTCATTGAGCCAATCCCTGACAGGTCCTTGTCCAGACCTGTCTCTTACCAGGGTCAGTGGGATTATCACTACTACGATTACTACAATGTCAGACTCCTCATCTACAGCTGACAGTGTTTACAGTTGATGGACTGAGACTGAGACGCACTAATCAATGCTAATATTTCAGTTAGCTGGAGCAAAGGCTAACTGAATGTTTGTGTGTGGTGTAGGTACTGGTGTGTGTGGGTTCACTGAGGACACATCACTATCACTAGAACACAGAGGCTCCAGAGACACTCTCAAACTTCTTTTTTAGCCTAAAGAGCAGCTGATGTATAGTCACATTGATCAATTAATACATCGTCCTGCAGTTGCACAAATGGCATAAATCCTCACCCCCCCCCCCACCCCCCACCCCCCACTCTCACAGGAATTTGGTGCATGACTTATTAATGCAACAAGGCATATGGGTTCATTATTTATAGAACACAATGTGCTGCTCTGTCCTATCAACTCCTGATGAAATGAAAGCCGAGGCACTTGGGAGTGATGTCCCAGTGAATCCATGGGAGGGGTGGGATTGATGTGTTGCTCTGAATAAAACCCTTTCTATTGGCGGGAAGTCTTCCCAGTGAGCACCTGACTGTGAACACCTGTAACACCTTTAATGGCTCTGTACTCTCTACCTCCTATTTTGTCTTGTGCTGCTTTTTCCAGTGAAAACATGGAATAAGAAAAGACTTCACTGATCCCTGAGAGGAGGAAATCAGCTGATCAGGGGTCAGATCACAGGTCAGAGAGGTCGTTAACCACAGGTCAACTAACAAAACAGACAGCACAGGACCATAATAAAGATATTAACATTATGAGTATAGTGTAGTATGGCAAAGTGTATGGCGTGGCTAAATACACCTGAAACCTTGTTAGTACAGAGGGCCAGAGTAAGCATTTAGCGCAACCACTAACACTGTGTCAGCCACTGCTGATGCTAACTACGCTAATCGTTCTGATACATCTGCTAGTCTCTGATTCTGGTCAACAGACTCCTCATCTGAGTCTGGGTCTGACTGAGTCTCTCTGATGTTTCCTCCTCTAACCATCTTGATACTCTCTGCTCTTTCACCTGGACACCTGGAGCAAGCAGGTCATGGGCGGGCCCAAGGGCTGATCCAGGTGTCTCTATCAGGAAGTCAGAGTAGATGAGCTTCAGACCAGTTTTTGTGAAAACATATTCAACTAAATATAAATCATAGCAGATGATTTTACAGAGTTTAAAACACGTCTGGAGGAAGTTTAAAAGACACAGGATGTTAAATGTAATTTGAGTACGTACATAATGAAATGTATGACTGAGTACTGAACCAACCAAAGGTCTTCAGGTCCTGGATCCAGATGTTGAAACTTTCCTCTAAGACTCTGCTCCATATTGACATGACTACATCACATTTATGCTGCAGGTCTGCAGGAGACTGAACTGGACTCACTGTCATGTTGGTAAAACCAGTTTGTGACATGGAGCATTATCCTGCAGGAAGTAGCCATTAGAAGATGGTGGCCATGAGGGATGAACATGGTCAGCAACAAGACTCAGACAGACTGAGACATTTAGAACAGGACTGATTGGTGTTAAGGCCCAAAGTGAGTCCAGAAAACACAATTCAATTCAATTCAATTTTATTTGTATAGCGCCAAAACATAATATACATTATCTCAAGGCACTTTACAGGGTCAGGTCAAGACCTTACTTTGTTATAGAGAAAAACCCAACAGTTCCCACAAAGAGCAAGTGCCTTGACCGGTTGGATTTAGGAGGAGAAAGAGGGGGTGGGGGGGAGGAGAGAGCAGAAAAGAGAGTGAGAGAGACCAGGAACAGCTGTGTAGGTAATGGTGTTATCAATAATAATGACAGGTAACAGTGGTTAATAGTAATGATGAGTAGTGGTGGATCTGGATCCTGCTGCTCCAGAGGCAGAGAGACCTGCAGAATGAGGACAGAGAGAGGGAGAGAGAGGAGAAGCACAAACTACGGGAGAGAAAAAATACAAAGTTAATGGCATAAAGTAGTCGAGAGAGAGAGAGAGAGAGCCCAATGCATCATGGGAATCCCCCAGCAGTCTAGCTCTATAGCAGCATGAGTAAGAGATGGTTCAGGACATACCCAAGCCAGCCCTAACTATAAGCTTTACTAAACAGGACAGTTTTAAGCCTGATCTTAAACACCACCCCATCACACCACTACCACCACCTGGACAGGTTGGATTCATGGATCCAGACTCAGGTCTTCAGTTGTCCAGTGCTGGTGAGCCTGAGTCCACTGCAGCCTCAGGTTTCTGGTCTTGGTGACAGGAAGTGGACCCCGACGTGGTTTCTGCTTTTGTAGTCCATCCAACTCCAGGCTGATGTCTTGTTCACTCTCACTTCTGCTCAGCTCAGTTGTAAAGAGTGGTTATCTGAGTGACCGGAGACTTTCTGTCAGCTCCAACCAGTCTGTCCATTCTCCTCTGACCTCTGACCTCTGTCATCAGCACAGAGCTGCTGCTCACTGATGCTTCTGTTTTGGGCTCCATTCTGAGGAAAACCTCTAGAGACAGTTGAGAGTGAAAATCCAGGAGCTCAGCAGCTTCAGAAACACTCAGACCAGAGTCTGACACCAACAACATGTCACAGTCAGAGTCACTGAGACTCTGAGGTTTGATGTCAACATCAACTGAAGCTCCTCACCTGGATCTGCAGGAGGTTACACACTGCTGACATGTGATTGGCTGACTGGATAATGAGCAGGTGTACAGGTGTTCCTAATAAAGTGCTCAGTGAGTGAAAATGTGTATCATCATCTTCATTTTTCAACAGTTTTTATATCATAATGGTGAGTCAGAGGACACTGTGTTCACTGAACCTCTAAACTGTTTAAAAGAATAAAAGTTGTTTTCAAGTATCAGGAAATAAGCATTTCCTGCTGGTGTTTCAGGTAATGTGAAACAAATGTGCTGAAGGTTTGAGTTTAATTCACTTTAACTTCACAGAAACAGAAATGATGAATAAATAAAAACAAGGTTCCTGGTAGAACAGAGACCCTCAAAGCAGTCGGTGTGAATCTGATTAAAACACCTAAGAGCCATGGAAACAAAGGCTCATATCTAAATGTCCTCCTCCTCCTCAGCTGCGTCACCTCCTGTTACATCATAAGTGTTGGTCAGATGTCAGGGGAGGGAGGTTGATGATGATGATGATGATGATGATGATGATGATGTGGTCGCTGTTGGTTTGTCTCCTCAGTGCTGATGAGGAGACTTTACTTTCACCTCAGAGGAACTGCAGCAAATACACTGGTTACACATTATGCTGTCTAACACACGATCCCTGGTTATCAAAGATATGATTCTGACCTGGTGTATGAGTCATGTACAGGTGAAAACACAAAGCCTGACAAACACATAATCATCATCACTATCATCATCATCATCATCATCATCAACTGACAGCTCCTGGCTCAGGACCAGGCTCTGTCCCTGACCTGAACCAGAGAGCTGATGTTGTCTAAACCACAGACGAGACTGTCTGAGGTCAAACAGGATCAAAAAGATGAGTTTGTAAAGTGATGAGCAACCTTTGTAAACCTGTAAAATGAACCTGCAGGAGAAATTCAACATATGTAGAAAACACTGTTTGTATAAAAAAAACATGGTCCTGGAGGGATTATTATTGATTATTGAATAACTTCTCTATTAATAATTAATCTTTCTTTTTTCAAATAAAAACAAAAATCCTTCATTTTAGAAAACTGAAATAAAAAGTGTTTCAGTTTCCTTTTTCTTATTGACTCCATGTCACATCTTCATAATAAACAAAATGAACAGCTCTGTTGCCTCTTTTTCTCTTTTCCCTTGAGTCTCAATGATTGGCTGAGGAGTGTCATGTGACCACCGCTGTAAAGGCTAGAAAAGCTGGGCCAATTAAATCAGAAATGTTCTGTCAAATTCTAATAGTTGTCAATAATTTCTAGGTTATAGGTCCTGGTCTGGACAGGATGAATTTGGGTCCAGACCTGGTCCATATGTTAGTGACCTCAGGTTTAGAAGTTTCCTGTCTATTCATATAGAGGAGACTGGAACTGTAACGTAGTTACACTAACTCTTAGTTTGTTTTTATTTTGGTTTCATGTCACTAACTCTCCTGTCATTTCAGATCCTGCCTTCCCTCCCTGCCATACAATCTACTCATTTCCCTCACCTGGGTTTCCCCGCCCATCTCCTCCTCACCTGCAGTCCATTTGCTCATTAGTTCCTCAGTGTATATATACTAGTCCATTTTCATTTGTTCCCTGCCAGATTGTCTTGTGTTCTACGTTGCCAAGCTTTCCAGCATTTCCTAGTACTGCCTTCCTGCTCTGACCCCATTTTGCCTTTCTTGGACTACGAATACCTGCCTGTTCCTTGTCGGATTTGTTTGCCTGATTCTGATCTCCTGGTTTTGATTCTGCCTGTTTTCTTGGACTAGTAAACTGATCTTCCCTTGTTACTCGCCTGCCTCTTTGTCGTGCTTCTGGGTTAACCTTTGTCAGCTCCAGTGACCGTGACAGGAACATTTGTATTTCTCTCAGCTACTCAGACACCAACCAAATCTTTATATATTAACCTCACATCTGTCTGCTGATTACCCACACCATTTAATTTAATAGATGATTACATGAGATTGAAACATTCACAATATTTATTTGAATGGAAGAATTCAGATGACACTTTCAACTTACTAAAAATACATTAAATATCACTAAATAACTTTTAATTTTGTCTCAATGAGCACAGTATTCTGACAATATGCTGTTTTCCAACAACAACAATATTTATTTATTTATTTAGTAACAGTTATTATGTTTGGTTTTGAGTAGAACATAGAAACAATCCTCAGTCAAATCAACAGGCTCAGTATATTTATTTTATTGCTTGTGATGAACAGAACAGGTAAATATATGATAAGACCATGAGACGCTGACAAAATAACTTGTTCGCAGCGTCACATTCTTTTTTTTTTTTTTTTTTTTTTTGTGTCCCAATATCATTGGCAAGCAGTATGAGTGGTCTGGATGCCTTGTGTTGTTGGGGCAGATTTACTCTCCGAAGGAGGAGTGTAGGATACTCCTCTTGTCGCACATTTTAACTTTATTAAGACAACTGCACCGCGTCAGGAATGAGAGTGGACAGGAAGAGGAAAACAGAGAGAATATATGGGGAAAAGGAGAATGGGAGTGGGAAGATGGGGGGGGGGGGGGGAAACAACAACACAACAACAAGAAAACAACCACAGTAACAATAACAATAGCTAATAATATCCACATTTATGGTCACTCTATAGTTCTTAACCATTAGATGCTCCGTGTGTGTGTGTGTGTGTGTGTGTGTGTGTGTGTGTGTGTGTGTGTGTGTGCATGTATGTGTATGTGTTTATGTGTGTTTATTTATGTGTGTATGCAAGTGTGTAGCGATTTGTCATTGGATGTGGTGGGTAATTGATGTGGGGGCTGAAGTAACAGCGCCCCCCCAGACCAAAGGCACAGGTGGCCAGAAACCAGGCCACTGAGACTCCCAGCTACCCCCAGAGCCCAAGGACCCCCGGCAGCCACGTGCCCGACCCAAGGAGGAGCCCGCAAGGGAGTACAGAGGCAACAGCCTTCAGCGCAAGGAGGCCCGTACAGGGACAGCGGGCAGGAATCCCCAGAGCCAGCCCGCGACCACCAACCCCAGCGCAAGCTGGACCCAGAGCCAAATGGCCCCGGCAACTGAAGACCCGTCCCCACCCACTCAGCAGGAAAGACCCCAGCTAGACCCCTGCAGGCCCCCCTGCCCAGCCCCAAACCCAATCCCCCAAATCCAGTGGCAGGGCCCAGGGCATCCCAAAAATGCCCGGATTACCCACCGGAGCCCCGAACTCCTGCAGCATGGCCACAGTCCCCACCCAGCCCGCCATCCACAAGAGGAGGCCGCCCACCCCCACCTGGGCCACCCATGACATCCCCGCAATGGATCTTCTTCCCCCACATGGCAGGCCCCCGCACAGTCCACACGGCACCAGGGACAGACAGACAGGGGGGCCATCCTCTCCCCACCGTACGTCTGGTGTGGGTGCAAAGTGTGTATGTGTGGGTGTGCGTATGTGTGCGTGAGTGAGTTGGGTGTGTGGGTGACTATAGTGACTTCCTGCTTTGCTTGAGTGCAGACGCTTCACTCCTTTGCTCTCCGCTTTACTCTCTCTTTTTTTTTCATTGCAATCTTTTCCTTTCGAAATTTTTTATTTTATTTTTTTTTATTTTTATTTTTTTATGGAAAGCATGTCCTGGATACCTACATATCACTGGGAGCTTAATTTATGATAGTTACGGAAGGCTATCACTATTATTTTAAACTGTTTTACTCAGAGTGTGGCTTATCAGCACAAGCCTGCACTATTGTGACTGGGATTGAGGAGCTCAGCTAACAGAGGCTACTTAGCAGCAAGATGCCTCTGTTTTCCACAGAAGATTACCACAAACTGCTCCAGAAGATAGCAGTACTGGAAACAAAAATTAATCGGCTCGAAGTGAACGTTGAGATAAATGGACATTATGGGAATGAAACTACTCTGCCAATATCCCAAAACACGGAAAGGGAGCAGGCTAATACCAAGCTAACTAGCATCACCGAGACATGGCAGGAGCCAGGTGTAAATGGGAGTAAATCAAACAGTCCTCCCTGGAACTCTCTTGGTGCAAAGCCAAAGCACAACAAATTGCCTCCCTCAAATATGAGAAGATGGTTATCAGGCAGAACCCAGCACCAGGAGATTCAGTATGACACCGAATGGCCTGCACTGCCATCATACAGGAATGTCTCTTCAACCCCACTACCACGGAGAAAGCAACCATGGACCAAGGCGACAACAAAAACTAAGAGCAAACTGCCCCAAGACGCAGGGATTCTACTAGAGAACAGATTTGCTCCACTTTCACAGGACCCAGACTCCCCCAAAGAAGGCTCATCTCCCAGGACCAGAGAAAGGTATAAGGCTAAATCGAATGCTAAAGGGCTACAGAGAGAGCTAACCACTGGGCCTCAAACTCTGACAGTGGGTGATGGAGCTGTGAATGACATAAAACGCTTTTGCAGTAAGAAAAAAACCAAAGTTCTCTGCTTTCCCAATGACATGGTGTCTGATGTCTCGAAAAAGATCCTGAAGATTGCTGCTGAGCATTCGACACTGAAATCTCTCATCATACACACAGGAGCCCTTGATGTTGTGAAACAACAATCGGAGGTATTAAAATGAGACTTCATGGAACTGATAAACAAAGTTCAGTGTTTAAATACTGAGGTGTTTTTCAGTGGACCTCTGCCAACAGTTTGGCGAGGAGATGAGAGATTCAGCAGGCTGATGATGCTAAACAGATGGCTGAAAGATACATGCACTGCTCAATCTCTGAACTTTGTCAAGGACAAGGGACAAGACAATCCAAAACAACGGATAAGACAGCGCTCTGGCGAGGGCGCTGAGATAAGGACTGACAACGAAGGACAGCAGACTCAGAAAGAACCTGCAGAGTCACCATCTTCTCCCCAACAAGTGGATTCAGCCACAACAACACAACACCAGGAGTCTCCCCTAGCCCCAACAGCCCGAAAAGGGGAGTCTCCCCCAGCCCAAACAGGAGACTCCCAACCTTCACCCCCCCAGACCCCACCCAGCCCCCAACTCCCTCCACTCAGTCTTGACTCCCCATTCCTGGATTTCCCTGACAGGATGAAGAGCTTCGTAGTTGGAATCCAACTAACACCACGCCACGATCCCATATTTTCCCCCATTAACCTCCCACATCGTCCACCCCTTCTGGATTTCAGGCAGCTTTCGCAATCCCTGTGGTGATGGGTAACAGAAAAGTGATCAAACTGGTGAGAAATAAAAAGGGTTCAATTAAATCTAGTGAGTATAGCTTGTCAACCTCAAAACTCACCAGTGTCTCCTGTTATCTCCACAAGGTTAGCTCTACTCAATATCAGATCACTAGCCAAAGGTACATAAATGAGAATACCAGTTTTTACCAAGTTTATGGAGGCTATAGCCATGTTGCAAAATCTCAAATGTCATTGATACCATTGCACCTATTAAATTAAAAGATGACCTTGACCAGGCAAAAAACACCATGGAGGAACACTTTGATGGTAAAGGCTCTGAAAACAGAATGCAGGAAATCAGAGCGTAAATGGAGAAAAACTAAACTTCAAATTCACCATGACCTCTACAAACAAAGTCTTTGTCATTTTAACCATGGGTTATTCAAGGCTAGACAGCAACACTTTACTGAAATGATTAATAAGAACATCAACAACACTCGTGCTCTGTTTGCTATGGTTGATAAGCTTACAACCCCCCCAAAAGAGATAGTTTCAGAACACTTTTCCACAGAAAAATGCAATGAATTTGCTTGCTTTTTCAATGAAAAAATTAAATCTATAAGGCTAAATATCAACACAAATCAGCAAAATAATACAATCATGCAATCCCAAAAATCACCTAGGAATAAATCAACTGTAATGTCAGAGTTTAATACAATTGACCAAAAAACCGTAGAAGAAACAGTTCAGCATCTTAAAACATCGACATGTTGTCTGGACACAACGCCTTCTGACTTTTTTAAAACTATTGTAAGCTCTGTCCAAACAGATCTGCAGCAAATAATAAATTGCTCACTTCAATCAGGCACATTTCCTAAACCCCTAAAAGTAGCTGCCATCAAGCCACTCTTAAAAAAGAGAACATTGGATACTACCATTTTAACCAACTACAGACCCATCTCAAATCTTCCCTTTATAGCCAAGATCATTGAGAAAGTGTTTTTTAATCAACTCAGCAACTTCTTGGACTCCAGTGGACTCTGACAAATTTCAATCAGGCTTTCGACCTCACCACAGTACAGAAGCAGCTCTTATTAGAGTGTTAAATGACATAAGGTTGAACACTGACTCAGGCAAGGTGTCAGTTCTGGTCCTGTTGGATCTCAGTGCTGCGTTTGACACTGTGGATCACAGTATACTGTTGGACAGGTTGGAAACCTGGGCAGGACTCAGCGGGACAGTCCTAAAATGGTTCAGGTCCTACTTGGAGGAGTGGAGTAATTTTGTGACCATCGGTAGTTATCAATCTGATTGAGTGGCTATGACGTGGAGTTCCTCAGGGGTCAGTCCTTGGACCCCTTCTGTTCAACCTGTATATGCTGCCTTTGGGTCAAATTCTGCAGAATTCTAATGTCAACTATCATAGTTATGCAGATGACACACAAATATATCTCGCACTGTCTCCAGATGACTGCAGTCCAATAGAGTCATTGTGTCACTGTTTAGAGCAAGTCAAAAATTGGATGAACCAAAATTTCCTTCAGTTAAATCAAGAAAAAACTGAGGTCATTGTTTTTGGCAATAAAGAGAAGAGGGTTGCTGTCAGTAAACACCTTGAGTCACTGTCTATAGAAACTAAAGACCAAGTCCGAAACCTTGGCGTGCTGATAGACTCAGATCTGACCTTCAACAGCCATATCAAATCAGTCACCAAATCAGCCTTTTATCAACTTAAGAACATATCCAGAATTAAGGGTTTCATGTCCCAAACTGATCAGGAGAAGCTGATTCATGCTTTTATCTCCAGTAGACTTGATTACTGTAACGGTCTTCTGACTGGACTCCCCCAAAAAAGTATCAAACAGCTGCAGCTCATTCAGAACGCTGTAGCTTGAGTATTAACCAGAACAAAGAGATCAGATCACATCACCCCAGTTCTTAAGACCTTACATTGGCTCCCAGTCAGCTACAGAATAGATTTTAAAGTTCTGCTACTGGTCTACAAATCACTGAATGGTTTAGGTCCAGAATACATGAATGACATGTTAGTAGAGTATAAACCCAGTAGAGCTCTGAGATCTACTGACTCAGGTCAGATATACCCCTTTTCCACCAAACTGGTTCCAGGGCTGGTGCTAGTGCTGGTGCTAGAGCTGGTTCGTGGTTGGTTCAACTACGAACCGGTTTGCTTTTCCACAGGCGAGAGCCACGTCATCACGTCAATGTATACATATACGTCACGTCATTTCACCACAACAAAGATGGAGGACTACGTTGCGGTTCAAGTGTTGCTGTTGGCTTTTCGAGCCTTTCTTGGGGAGAAAAATTTGGCGATCCAGCAAGTAAATACTGCTCGACGATTATGCCACGAACAGCGATCACGCTTGAGAAGATGGGTAAGTGTCCAACACGTGTTACTCTTATAAACTGAACATAAGATGCACGTTAGCCTTTGTTGTTCTCAACGTTAGCCAAGAGCTCGTCCTCACAGCCCGCCCAAATTCAACAAACAGTCAAATGTTCTGCAGTGGAAAACGACTTATTTCAACATTATAGGATACTTCTTTTTAGTTTCTTTTCGACTTCGGATGCAGTAATTGTAGATATGAACTTACTTTGCTCTGAGGATACTTTGCTCTGTGTAATGTGGTGTTTTCATTGTCTGCATGTAGTAATGTAACACATAAAAGCTGATAAGAAACTTGCTAACGTATACACATGAATTACTTTCTTCAGGGAGTAAAATCTACCCGTGGAAACATTTCTCTAATCCCATAGTCTGATCTCAGAAAGCATTTTTTTTACATGGTAATTGCTATCTGTGTGTGTGTGTGTGTGTGTGTGTGTGCCATGTAGATATATACAGAGTATATGTGTCTTTATTTTATTTGTTGCTCAGTTGTACTGCATTTAAAAATCAAGTCAATACTCTGTGTATTTCTATCTTAACAGGTAGCTTTGTGGCTGAGGGCACAGCGGCGGTCAGCTGTTGTCTGGGCATATCCACGGTCCAAGCACTGGTGGGACACAATTGTTCCTGATTTCAGCTCTCATCAGTTTGTGCAGAATTTCCGTGTGTCCAGGGAGTCGTTTAGGTACATCTGCACTCAAGTCAAGCATGCCATGGGGAAAAGAAACACAAACTACCGTTTGTGTATCCCGATCGAGAAGCGTGTTGCAATAGCCATCTGGAAGCTGGCAACTGGGAATGAGTACAGGACCATCAACCATCTTTTTGGAGTAGGCCTGAGCACGGTTTTTAATTGTCTTCAGGACTTCTGCAACGCAGTTATCAAGGTTCTACTTCCTGCCCATATCACATGTCCTGATGCTGACAAGTTGGTGGAACTAGCTACATTCTTCAGTAATCGTTGGACAGTACCACAGTGTGTCGGTGCCATAGATGGAAGCCACCTCCCAATTATTGCACCTGAGGAGCATCCGCGAGACTACTACAACCGTAAAGGATGGCATTCAATTATTTTGCAAGCAGTGGTGGACGGTAAAGGTCTCTTCTGGGATGTGTGTGTTGGCTTTCCAGGGAGTGTGCACGGCGCAAGGGTACTCCGGCAGTCACATTTGTGGGAAATTGTAAATGATGGGGAATTACTGAGCCAAAACAAGGTGTCCATCTCTGGCTGTGATGTTGGGCATTATCTGATTGGTGACCCAGCCTACCCCATGCAGAACTGGCTCATGAAGCCCTTTTCGGACACTGGCAGACTGACCCCTGAGCAACGCACCTACAACTACAGGCTGAGCAGTGCACGATCGGTTGTGGAGATGTGTTTTGGAAGACTTAAAGGACGTTGGAGATGCTTCCTGAAAAGGAACGACAGCAAGCTGGAGCTGGCCAAGAAAATGGCACTGACTTGAAGGAGCTGACATTAGAGCAGCATTAATGCAGTACTTCAACAGAGGGAATGAGTGATGTACAATACATATCTGTTGTCATGTTCAAGGAATCTTTTGCCATGAATTTTCAGTAAAACCAAAGTAAAGTTACCTGCCATGTTGTCTTCTTTGATATCATATGATGAAGTGACCAACTGAAGTTACCAACAGAAAAAAAAACACTACTTCTACACTACAGGCAAAAATGTTGATTTTTTTTTTTCATGCAGTGGTCAATTGAGATTTTGTCTCAAGCTCCTATAAATACAACACTGAAAACATTAAAATGTTTTTCATGACCTTTAGTTGACTTGCAGCATTAAGTCTGACCGCCATTTAAATCTTTAACTGCTGTTTTCTCAAAATTAGTTTTTTATCATATTCCAGAGCAGTATTCTGAAGATATTTAGAGGGATTTGTTAAATCATTCCTATCCTTATTTGTCTCATTATAATCAAAATATGGCAAAAATATGCTTTGTTAAGGCTGTGGACAGTATATTTTGATTTCCAGAAAGCAGATTCTAAAATCCCTCCATTTTTTTTCATTTGTGTGTTAACAAAATCAAATAAGAATTTAGCACCTGCCTTTATCATACATTCAGATTTATGCACCAAAAGTTGATGCAAAATTGCCCACTTTGGATAACAATACCTAATATGCATAATTAAACTGTTTCTTCATACTAGTGTATGTGATCAAATGAGAATTTCATAGTGATATAATTTTAAAAGAAATTGCCTATACTCACCTGTAGTGTCTATCCCTAAAAACAGTAAATGGCTGAATTTTCATATTGTTGCATCTTGCATACTTGCAGTTAACTATTTTAGGAATTTAGATTTATTCATATCTTACAAGTTTTACTGGTACCCATAAAGTGTAAACAATACTGATGCAGACGTGTCAACTTTGAAAATGGCTTTATTAACAACAACAACAAAAATAAGTAGCATGCTAACATTAGCTGTTGTTATAGGGTAGCTTTTGATCAGCAAACATTACCCAAGTAACACTGATTTCAGAAAAGTAGAAGTTAAACTACAAGCCAAGTTAAACTACAACTGGCGAAACATCTGAAACAATAAACTTACCAGGCTCTGTGGAGGTTTGCTCCAGGGTTGTGTCCTCCTGCATCAACTCCAGCATGGCTGTGGCTGAATTCAGTGCTCCGGTAGCGTTGCATGCTGGTTGGTCACCGAGGACAGCATCGAGCATTTCGAAATGCGGGCTGTTAAAGCGTGGCCGACCATTGCCACTACGTCCCAGCTCAGTCTTTTGGTCCCTGTACTCCTTCTTTAGCTTCTTTAGCTTCTTTAGCTTGTTCACAATCTGGTCAATGCTGCGCTCGTAGCCTCCTGCCGCCATTTCTCGCTGGATCTGTTCAAAGACCGGTTTGGTCCTTGTAGCTCCCTCCAGTTTTCTCTGGATCTCCGAGGAGGACCACACTGCCAGGAGACAGGTTATCCCCTCCACTGACCACTGCTGTTTTGTTTTAACATCCATTGTTTAATTTAAGTTCTTCTTTTTCTGTTGGTCTCGTCTCGTCTCGTCTTATCCCAAAATCGTCTTTTTAAAAATGGCGCTCTAAACTCTGCTTTGGTTGGTCAATAATCCCGCCCCCGCTCGCTGACGTAAGCCCGAAGCCCCCAACGTAATGTGGTTCTTTCTACTGGCCCAGCAAGGAGTTGGTGCTTGCCTAGCACCGGTTTTGAGAGCCAGGAACCGGTGCTTTGTCTGTGGAAAACCAAAGAACTGGTGCTAAGTCTGGCTCTAGCTCCGAACCAGCCCTGGAACCAGTTTGGTGGAAAAGGGGTAATAGTGGAGCACAGAGTTCAGACCAGACATGGTGAAGCAGCATTTAGTTGTTATGCTGCACACAACTGGAACAAACTACCAGCAGAACTGAGATCAGTCCCAACTGTAAGCACTTTTAAATCCAGGTTAAAAACATTTCTCTTTTCATGTGCTTATAGCTGAGCTCTTTTTAAGAACTTAAAACTCTATTTTCTTCTATTTTACTTTTTTGCCCCCACTTTTAACTCTGTGTTTTCTTTTGTTTTTTATGCTGTTCTTTTTTGTCTTTATGTAAAGCACATTGAGTTGCCTTGGTATGAAATGCGCTATATAAATAAAGATGCCTTGCCTTGCCTTGCCTTGCCTTGCCTTGCCTTAAAATTGGGGGAGCGGTCAGGGCATGGGCACCCCACCGCTAGCAGGCAGTTGGGTCCTCCCTGCCCTTCCCTACCCCCAAAGCCCTAGTGTCATATACCTTGTGGGTCGTGTGAATGACTAAGGTGTATTAAAATTGAGGGAGCAGATGGGGCATGGGTACTCCACCGCTGGTAGACGGCAGAGTCTCACCTGCCCCATCCCACCCCCTAAGGCCCTAGTGTCATGTGATATCTAATGTGCAATTAAAATTGAGGAGCAGCACAACAACAATAGCAGGGCCACCAACCTGCCTCGTCCCCGCACTGCCCCTCAGAGGCCCTACTGTCATGTGGAATGTGGTGTAGTGGAGCAACAAGGGCAGGCGAGGCATGCACCCCCCCCCCACTGGGGCCAGATCCCTGACTGGCCCCAATACGTTCTCCATCCCTGCGCCGCCCAGCCAGCGGGGAGCCGAGCTGGGGTGCCTAGAAATGCCTTCAGGCGGCCCAAGCGGTAGGGCCACCACCCCTGCAGGCGCAAGCTGGAGGGGCACAGACCCGCCGCGCATGGCGAGACTCCAGTCAGGTGCCCAGGACGGGACATCCAGACCCGCCGACGAACAGGGAGCCGGTCCGGCCAGGCAGGTCGACCCGCACACCCCACCCCCAAGGTTAGGACTGTGAGAAGCATGCAAGATTTTTTTGTGTCCATATTAATGTTAGTAAGGTCACCGAGCAGGCAAAGTGAGGGGGAGACAGGGATGGGATGTCCGTGGTGTGTCGATAGAGCTTCACAAATCCTCTGCCAGAAATCGCTGACCGGTGTGCAGTGCCAAAAAGCATGCAGATAGTTATCTGGTGCGTCATTCTTGCAGTTAATACATCTGTTAGTATTTCTGATACCCATCTGGAACATCCTTTGTCCTGTGTAGTGTGCTCTGTGTAGGATTTTGTACTGTATCAGCTGCAGATTTGAGTTTTGGGTCATGCTGAAGGTGTTTGAGCAGATTTGTGTCCAGAAATTCTGGGTTGATGAGTAAGTCTTTTTCCCATTTGAGAGTTGGGATTGAGAGAGTTGGCTCTAATTCGGCTAAACTTACATAAATTCTATAGAGTGGTTTTTGGGAAGGAAGTTTTAAAAAGTTTGCTATTCTTGGTGGGAGTTCTAGGTCTAATTGCTTGAGGTTAAACCTAGCTTGAATGATGGATTTAAGCTGTTTTTGTCAATGCCATAGAGTTCTACCAGTTTGTCAAATGGTATCATACGACTGTCTTGGAGAATATGTTCTAAGCATATTATTCCTTTACTATACCATGTTGTAAAGTTTATTGTTTTTTTATTTTGCAGGATGTCAGGATTGTTCCAGATGGGTGAGAGTTTGCACGGGACCAGTGAAGACCCATTCATTTTTAGAAATTCCCACCAGGCCATCAGTGATGTGCTGATATTGATGCTCTTAAAGCAGGGATATTGTTTGATGATGGGGCTAATAAATAGCAGGTCTTGGATTTGGGTGGTGTTGCAGAAAGTTTGTTCAATGTCCAGCCAAGTATGGTCAATTTGACTTTGTGTAGTCCATTTTAAGATGTATTGTAGTCTATTGGCAAGAAAGTAATTGTAGATATTTGGAACCTCCAGACCACCTCGATTTTTGGGTTTTTGTAGGTTTTTTAAGGCTTATTCATGGAGGCTTAGATTTCCATAAAAATTTGGATATTATGGAGTCCAGTGATTTGAACCAAGCCTTGGGAGGATGGGTCGGGACCATTGAGAAAATGCAGTTGATTTTTGGCAAGATCATCATTTTGATTGTTGCTACTCTTCCCATAAGTGATATGGGCAGAGTACTCCACCGAGTGAGGTCATCCTCTATTTTTTTTTAAGTAGGGGAATGTGATTTAACCGTGTCAGGTCTGATAGCTTGGTGAAAATGTTGATGCCCAGGTATCTAATGTTTGCACCAGGTTGTAGTGGAATAGTTGGGTTGAACTGGAGGTCAAAAGCTATGGGAAGGACAGTCGATTTTGTTCCAATTAATAGAATAGTCTGATATGGATGAGAATTTATCTATGATTGTTATAGTCTCAGAAAGAGAGGCATGTGCGTCTTGAAGAAAAAGTAATACATCGTCAGCGTAAAGGCTGATTTTATGGATCAAATTTGCTGTTTGAATCCCCTTAATATTATTGTTTTGCCGAATTGCAGCTGCCAATGGTTCTATAAATATGGCAAACAAAGAGAGAGAGAGTGGACAACCTTGTCTGCTGCCTCTTTCAAGATTAAAGTGTGGAGAAGTTTGATCATTTGTTTTGACGCAAGCGCTAGGTGAGCTGTATAATGTTTTAATCCAAGATAAGAAGTTATCACCGAATCCAAATTTCTGTAAGGTTGCAAAAAGAAATTTCCAGTTCACCCTGTCGAAGGCCTTTTCTGCATCCAGTGAGACAGTTATAGCTTTCTTATTCTGGATGTTGCAGAAGTCTATTAGGTCAATTAGTCTCCGTGTGTTGTTAGTGGACCGGAAGCCTTTAATAAACCCATTTTGATCTGGGTCTATTATGTAAGGTGTTACTTTTTCAATTCTAGAAGCTAGCGCCTTGCTGATGATTTTAAGATCTGCATTTATGAGTGATATTGGACGATAACTAGATGGAAGTGCAGGGTCTTTGGTTTAAGTAGGAGATTAATATTTGCACAGTTCATGTTTGGAGGAAGTCTGGCGGTTTCATTAATTTCTGTAACCATTCTATGGAATACTGATGTCAGCGTATGCCAGAATGCTTTGTAGAATTCTGCCGGAAAGCCATCTGGACCTGGGGCTTTTCTGTTAGGCATACGTTGGAGGGCATCGTGGAGTTCTGCAATTGAGAGAGGTGACTCCAGAGCCATAATTTGCTCTTTGTTTAGTTTTGGCAGATCGATATTGCTCAAAAACTCCTCTATTTCAGAGTTTGATGGGTTAATGTTAGATGAATATAAGTTTTTATAGAAATCCCTAAACGTCTTATTTATCTCCTCTGGGACCTGAGTTGTTTTCCCAGTGGAGTCAGTAACTGAGGGTTAGGGTTAGGGTTAGTAACGCACGCCCCACATAGTAACTTTTTCTTTGTTCTGTTTTAGTTGGTTTGCTAAAAATTTGCTTGATTTATTACTATGTTCAAAGTTCTCCAGGCGCAATCTCTGTAGCTGAAATTGGGTTTTTATATCTCTTAATTCTTTTAGTTTCATTTTATATTTTCTCAACTCATTCAACAGGTGTTCCTCTTGAGAGGCGGCATGAGCTGCTTCCAAGGTTTTAATTTTCTGATCTAGTTCTATCTCAAGAGCTTTATCCTTTTTTTTCTTGTGTGATGAGTATGAAATTATTATGCCTCGTATTACAGCTTTAGCCGTCTCCCAGAGAACACAAGGAGAGATGCCGGGCAGGTCGTTTGTTTCAGAAAAAGTTGTCCACTCTTTTTGGAAGAATTCAATAAACTCCAAGTCTATAAGTAATGATGTGTTCAATCTCCAGTGTCTAATTGGAGGTGTGCATATTTTCCCGATTACTGTCATAGTGACTGGTGCATGGTTGCTGATTGTGATAGGGTGAATTTGTGCATCAGATATATCCTTCATGAAAGAGTTGCTGGTTAGGAAAAAGTCTAAACGGGAGTAAGAGTGGTGAACTGGTGAGAAGAAGGTGTATTCTTTGAGCATGGGGTGACAAGAGCGGCAAGCATCGCACAGACCAAAATCGTTCATATATTGTTTTATTGTTTCAGATGATTGGCAGTTACGGTAACTAGCTGCTCTACTAAGTCAGTCAAATTCTTGATTAAGAACCAAGTTGAAGTCCCCTCCCACGATAAGTGTCTGAGTGTGCTGAAATTGCAGTGAAGAAGCGGTGAAAGAAAGATGGGTCATCGCCATTTGGACCATATATATTGGCGATACATATCTCTTTATTATTTATTGATATGTTGATAATTATGAATCTTCCCTCTGGGTCTGTGATGGTATCCTTACATGTGAAATGTATTCTTTTATTAATTAAAATTGCTACTCCTCTTTGTTTTGAATTATAGTTAGCTAAGTATACATGAGAAAACTGTGATGAACTAAGTGTATGATGTCCTATTTTGGATAAGTGTGTTTCCTGCAATAAGACAATCTCTGCCTGTAATGTTGTTAGATGTTCAAAAACTTGAAGTCTTTTTGCTTGTGAGCTAATTCCACGCACATTCCAAGTGACAAAGCGTAATGAATTCATGCTAAACTAACTTGTGGCTATTGAATATAATCTAAAGTTTGAATGGAGAGGTGTGTGTGTGTGTGTGTGTGTGTGTGTGTGTGTGTGTGTGTACGTGCGTGTATGCCTAAGTATGTGCGTGTTGAATGTGTTGGGCATCTTACATGTAGAGTGTTCTTAAGCATCGGTGTGGATATGTTACAACAACAGTAATAACAATAACAACAATAATGACAACAGTTAAACTTAAGACAAATGAGATGGGAGGTAGTAAGATGAAACAGGTATTCCAACATTAGCAGTCTGTAAACAAAACTACATCAATGTGGGGCGTGCGTTAGTAGCCTATATTAAATGCCCAGCAGCATCACATTCAAAGATATGTTCATGAGTTTGAAATATCTGAACAGTGTCCGGTGACGCCTGTGTGTGTGCTCCAGTAAACCTGGTGTGCTCTGTCAGATGTGCTGGATTACTTCTTGTCAAGTTCATTCCCCACGCCTCATCACAGTGGCTCAGTTTCCATGGAAACAGACGAGACAGCCACAGCGACCATGAATAGCATACTAGTGTGCTGAGCATCAGGTCAGAGCCTGCACACATGCACCACGAGAGGAGCTGTAATGACTCATAGCAGCAAGATGAATCCTGAGCGAGGTGACACACAGTGAGAAAACATTCACCAGGATCCTGAGATTAAAGCCTCTTACTCACCACAACATGGACCTGAGCCTGGAGCAGACCTGAGGAACCTGGACCAGGCCGAGTTGTGATACCTTAGACCCACAACTGATTTGTGTTATTGATTGTTTGACAGAGAAAAGAACAAGAAAGGCTGCAACACACAGTGATGTCACAGATCAGATGTGGGTGATCAATAAATATTGGTCAGGGCTCAGTTTTCAAACACTCTGCACATCTGCTCTGTCAGAGCTGAATTGTGAATCCATCTCACCACACAGGTAAGACAGGTATGACAGAGGTGTCATGTGACGTCTGTCAGCTGATCGGCTTTAAACCAGAAATAACAGATCAAACATCAGACCAGTGTCATCCTCCCTCAGTTCAGCTTCCACTTTAAATACTGGTGCTCATCTTTAGAGCCCTGCATGGTCAAACACACCAAACACTGCTGAGCTCCTCCCTTACACAACAAATCAGGCTTTTCTGAACAGAAATGGCTCAAACCTTCAACCTTATTTAAGACTGGAGGTGACCGTGTCTTTCAAGCCGTGGCACCCGGACTCTGGCCCGTCCTCCCCCTCACCTGTGATCCACAGACTCCTGTGACATCTTCTTGAAGCAGCTATAAAGCCATGTGTTGAGACAGGCTGTTGTTCTGTCTGAACACCTCCTCCCGTGGATTTATCATGTTGATTTTTATTACTTCTTGAACTTGTGGACTTTGTTTTTATTATGTAAACCACTCTGTGATTTTTTTATCTGTGAAATGAACTTACTTAACCTACAACCTTACTTACTCACATTGAGCACAACAACATCACAGGAGAATCAGAGACAGGTGAAGATTCGTCTGCGTCACGCTGCTCTATCTCCATTATCCTGTGTTGCTGTGTGTCGGCGCTAGTGAGCACATCGCATCACACAGGGGCCATGGCCTAAAGGCAAAAGAACAGATGCTTGACCAGAAGGTCACCAGTTTAATCTCAGGGACAGAGCTGGGTGGAGAAGGTCTGCAAGATGCCTCTGAGAGGCTCTTAACCCCAGCTAATCAGGGGCCAGGAGTTGCTCAGGGGCCTGGAGCCACTCAAGGGCCTGGAGCTGCTCAGGGCCACCACATCAGACTGGGGTTATACTGGGAGGTTCAGGTGTGAACATTTGAGTGACCAATTAAACCTGCATGAATAATAAAGGTAGATAAATATCAGTGAAGTCACTTAGCCTACAGTCATGCACCTTGTGATAACAGACTCTGCTGCTAATAACACACACACACACACACACACACACACACACACACACACACACACACACACACACACACTCTCTCTCTCTGTGGTTTAACTGGTAACCAGTATGAAGATGTGAGGTGTTGAGCTGTGGCTCTGAGGGATCCACTGATCCCAGCATATGTAACTGCTGTAAGGCTGGCAGAGGCTTACCCAATCACTAGGGCTGACAGTTGCCATGGTGACAGTGCCACACTCTGACAAGGGGATGTCCAACCCCCATCCAACGGGAATCTTAATCACAGCCAATCAGTGACTGAGATACATGATGAAGGAGGAAGGGGGGATCAGGGTCTGGATGAAAGACTCTGTGCTCTGTTATCAGACACATCAGGTCAGGTGCTGATGTTATACCACAGCCTGACGCCCTGTCATCTCGCTGTAATCTAACTACAGCTATAAGCAGTTACATCTGATCTCATTGTCTTTACCCTGATGTTCATCAACATTTTTTAAGAAATCAATCAATGTATAAAGAGTTTAACTGAACTGAGAATGTTGACAATTGTGCACTCAATTATAATTACAACTGATTTACAATAGAAGTCAGAGGTTCATGGTCTCAGATGGTTTTTATTTCATGACTCTATCTGCTCCAGAGGCTCAGTAATGACGGTTTTAGTGAACGTCAGGAGGTTGTTTAAACTGAGGTTATAATGAAGAAGATGATCTGCAGGTTCTAGGTCGACCCACACTTCACTGCTGCAGACGCTGCAGGGATTTAGTGAATTAGATTTTCTGTGTTTAATTTGTTAGTTCACTGTTGCAGCACGTCTGCAGTATCTAGTCTGAAATAATGTGAAGTCAGTGAATCAGTCTGCACTGATCTATGATGTGGATGATTTCTGCTGTATCTGCTTTATATATGAACAGATTCTTCTTCACTTCATTAAATCCCTGCAGCATCTGAGGTGGTGAAGCACGGGTCAACCCAGAACCTGACGGGGGGGTAGGGGGGGTTTCAGGTCAGTTACACATGAAAACATCACAGGCTGGGTTGTGTTGGGTCAAACAGTGTGTAATTAAATTAATGAAAGTCAATGTAATGTGTCTCCCTGCTCCAGTGATCAGAGAGAATATTGACCACTGACTGCTGCTCCTCACCTCCACCTCCCTCTGCTGCCACAGATGGATGACGACAGCAGATCAGACTCACTCTACCAGGTTCAGTGAAGTGAGCAGTTTCCTGGAAACATACTGAGCCTCATTATCAGAAGTCTTAAACTCATCATCTTTGGCTGTTTCATGTTGAAAGACTGAACTTCTACAGGAGCTGTGATGATAGTTATTTTACTTATTATTCAGACTTGTCACAAAGCTGCAGGTGTAGCTGAAGATGACACATTATAAAGACTAAAGAATAAACCAGCAGCTGGAATCCCACATCAGGAGACAGACTTCTGGTTGCAAGTTTTGTCATTCATAAGTGTGGTCAGAAGTGAGGTCATGGTACACTGACCAAACCAGACCTCTGTCAGTCAAAATCAAGGCTGAGTTCACAATGTGCAGCAGCCACTCCTTCTCTAGCTCCAGCCCCCTGACGTAGAGAGATCTTATTGGTCGGTCCAGGCAGCTGCTTTTTATGTTAATGTGCACCTAACAAACACAACCTCTTCTTTATGATCCAGGAATGTCCAGGAGCTGTGCTGTCCACTAAAAGCACTGTATCTCCAGAGACAAGGTTGAAATTGACTCTTGACCATCTCTGCAGACTCTCCTGTAGTTGAGGTAAGTGTTCTTTAACCCACCTTTTTCAGAACAAGTGTGACGTCTTACTGCTCCTGCCTCTTGGCAGTCTCTTTGTGGCAAGAATGGTTAGGTCTTCAACAGTAACAGGTGGTTTGATCTCAGGATCTGTGGATGACTTGGTAATTGGTCAACTGTTGGCTCACTAAATAAAGAACTGTGTGAAGACCCTCTTCATCCAGGTTTTGCAGATGCAAAATGGAGTTAAGGACCTTCCAGACTGATCTCCGTAACCTCTCCCAAGGTCCATTAACCTTTCACTGATTTCACTGATCAATAGCTGCTCTCAACTCACGCTCTGCTCATACAAAGTTTGTCAAAGCCTGGAGAGCTTCTTTAAAAACCTCTTCCTCTGGCAAAACTCGATCATTTCCAGTTCAGCCTTCTCAAACTCCTCCACTGACATAGACTTAGAACTCCTTCTTGAAAGTGTCCACATCTTTCTTCAATTAAAATCTTTCTACCACATCTAAGTCAGACTGTGAAAGATTAATGCTCAGCAAGACAAGAGCCAGCTCTAAAATCACCACATCCAATCAACAACTTTCTTGGACCAGTCCAAGAAGTGAAATAAAAACACCACATTCCACTCCCAAACTTCTAGAGGCCACATGTCTACATTCCTCCACTGAGAGGGTTGTGAAGCCTTCAGAAAATCTGACACTCATTGAACCCTGGAAGTCTCAGCCCTGTGAAACACCTGTACCCCGCCCTCGCCCAGTGTCAGCTGGGATTGGCTCCAGCCTCCCTCATGACCCTATAAGGATAAGCAATATGGACAATGAATGACATGAATGCACCATCTGTCCAAAACACAGAATCCCAAAGATTCATGTGCAACTCTTTCCTCTTCAATGTGACTTTCATTGTGGAAGCAATGAGCTCAGAGGAGACGGTGACAGACAAACAGTTAGTTATTAGAAATGATCAAATAAGCAAAATGGTTCCACCTGAATTTTCTGATTAACACAGAATTTCCTCCAAACAGGAACTACATGTTTTCCTACAAATATATTGATGGTGCTGTGGTGGAGTTTCCTTTTTTCTGATAAGGTTAACAGCCCGCCTCTCTCTCTCTCTCTCTCTCTCTCTCTCTCTCTCTCTCTCTCTCTCTCTCTCTCTCTCTCTCTCTCTCTCTCTCTCTCTCTGCCTACATTTCTTTATAATTTGGCAAAGCCACACTTCAACAAGGCACTTCCTGTTTGCAGTGCAACCATGGATGAACAGCTATCTAGGCCTATCACCTGTTGATGAAGAAAATGCCTGAACATGATGATGATGAGGCATCTGAAGTTTTAAGGAGTGTTTTTTTATGTGATTTCTTGATTTATGTACATGAATATGAGATGGATCCTCGATGATGTCTGTTTGCTCTGAATTCTGTTTTGGTGGAGAGCAGATAAACTCTGTATGAGCAGATGATAACTGTATGAGATCCAGCAGTTACTACACTGGTAAGACATTAGAGGCAGAAGTCATTATTTTAGGTAAGTAATGTGTAACTGCAGCTATTAACCTGCACAGATGAAGTTTATGTTTTTATACTTTACACAGGGTTACAGAGGTGACATATTCAGATCTGCTGATAGCTGCTGTATCTTTTTTTTTTTTTGTCTGTGATCATTTATTTTTTGTAGGTTAGATTTGGTTGACAAAATTTAAGTCATTTTTCATTTAACATTTAAATGTTGTATGATGGTTTGACCCACCCATGACCTCAACCTGCTGCTCTTAGAAGGGCACAGAAGGGTTACAAGATTTTCTCTTGTCATTTTTTTTCAATAAATAAAATGGTTTTGACTCTCCCACAAGAAATAGCAGTGGATTGAACTAATTATTAATATTGTGTCAATATTTTATCATTATACCACCTGACACTGGCTGGAACTATTGATCTAATCAGCTAACCACATGACCAGAGCAATGTGTAACCTCATTCAGCTCAGGTATGTGGATGTTAATAGGTAAGAGGGCTGCTTGGTAAACCAATATGACACAGTTTTCCTGCAGATGCTGTGACTCTGATTAAACTGTACTCAGTTTTGACAGTTTTCTTAGTTTTAGACCACTCATCGAGTCTAAACTTAAACTTCCATTTAATCGACATGGAAATTTGTCAAACATCTCTACCTTTGTCTTTATTACTTTTAAACCTATGTTACCATGTTTCAGTAGGTTTGTGTTATAACCAAAAGGCCCAGTGTTGTTCTTGTGCATGAAACCTACAGTGTGACACTACAACATAGTGTGAGACACATTTTACTTGTAGATAATATGAACTGTATTTTCCTACACACAGAATAATTATTCATTTAATTTTAGTTTAGTAATAGTCAATAGTCTTTTTTAGTTGAAGAAAAGTCTGAACAGTGTTAAGTTTTAAGGAGTGGGTCTTTACATGAATTATTTCATTATTTACATGAATATGAGATGGATCCTTGATGCTTTGCATGTGATGATATCTGTATGACATCCAGCAGCTGAGCCTGAGTTAGTGCACTGATAAGACTTTTTTCATGAAAGTAATGAGCGAAACTATGTGTACATGTGTCACATGAATGATGAATGAAGCTTTATTAATCTGTATTCCAATCAGTCTCCTCATCATGTAAATCAGGCCCCTACTGGCTAATGAAAGTGATGGCAGGGTGTGTTATCTCATTACAAACCCCTGTTTACCCACCAGGATATTTATCTACATCATATATCACGTCAGCGACAGATAGTTATCTATAGATTGATCTTCTGGGCCTGTTGAAAGTATCATGGCCCAATTTCCACGACTGCCTGTTAGAGTTAAGTATGGTGTCTTTATTGGAAAAATAGCTTGGTTATTATTTCCCACAGGTTGGTGAGCTCTACCACCAGGACCCTCTTCTCCACTGCAGACCACATCATGATGTTTGGCCACAGAGTAGTTGTTGTGACTTCTCTTGGGAAGACCAGCTGCCTTTTTAGGTCCCCTAACATTCGCCAATTTTTCTCCCTTCTGTGCTGGTGCTTGCGTAGTGCTGCCTGGCTTGATGAAAGCTGAGATGTGAGGCTTTGCTGTTTCTTTTGTGTTGTCTGCTGCAACCCTACGTCTCTCCAGGCCTCACGAGGACCTGGTCATGGCACCACATGTAGCATCCCTGGACCAGTGCCAACCTGCATCCTGATAAGATGTGCTGGAGGGTTGCTTTGATGCTGCCAAACAGTGGGCAGCCTACCTCACCTCCAGACAAGATATCTTAAAAGGTTAGGTTCCTTATCAGGAAGCTGAGCCTGGCCTGTGGCGTCCTCCATTATTACTAAGAAACTACCCTGATATAACCTGATCATTGTCAGTAGATTAGTCTAGTTTTCACCTATTGTCCCATGTTGTTGAATCCCTAATTTCACACTAAAATATGACCACAACACAATAATACAACACAATAATCATTACCAAGATATTTCCCTGATATTATTGTTCCTTTAACTTCAGTGGTTATTAATATTACTGTTATCCCCAAGCTATTACTCCCTACTGCTGCTGCTCATTACCATTACCATTTAAATACGGCAACACATTTAGAAGATGTTATCTTTGATCTTCTGATCTCACTGTGTCACATCCACTCACATGCTGAAGCCTTTAAAGGACCAAGAATCCATGTGATGTCTCTGGAGCTGCAGGTGAGCTGCCTCCTGCTGTGTAGGACACTGTGCAGACTCACACCATCAGTAACTGTGACTTGTTGTGAACAAGTTGTTCTATTAGAGGCAAATTATCTGTGACGGGCTGATTGTCCTCAGTGCTGATGAGCCAGAGAAGTACAGACACTTATTGGCTGATATATTCGTTCTATTACTCCGCCCTGGATGTTATGTGACCTGCCTCTGTCAAATCCTTTGGAGAGAATGAAACCAGAACCAGCTGAGATGTTAATGATGGCTGACACTGAGGGTTGGATAATCACCAGAGTCAGAGACTGTTTTCTGAATTAACTCATCCCCTCATTTTTACCAGATTCCTAAAGTCCAGACTCCAATAGGCAGAGCAATGATAAGTGAGCTAACTGCACTGCCTTCACACAGAATGGTGTTCACGTGTAGAAGAAACAATACTGGCACAAACACAATCCTCAGAAGGAGCCAGTGGGCTCAGAGCTGAGTCAGAAAGTGCTGACAGACAAAGTAGAAAAGAGAAGAGCACTTCCACAAATTTGCTGCAGGCTCCACTGGAACAGTCCTGAAATATGTTTAAAGACCAAACACACAGTAAATGACTCAGATCTTTGATCATAAAGAAAATCAGTGTCATCAGTTTCCAAACACTAAAATGGATCACTCCAGATATTTTAGATCAAAACCACTTTTTCCAACTGAGCCACAGTGACAGCAGATTTATAATGTGTTCTGAGGCTCTGGAGACAAGTCTGAGAAAAAAGACCTTGTTTTTGTCTCGATCAAGACTGATGTCTGTCACTGCCCCATCATCCTACAACAGCTCCTACATATAATAACACAGAAAGACCAGTTAGTCCACCGGTATACAACAAAACTTTACTTCCCTCCAGATCACCACCAGTGAACCTGAACTCTGCTCACACTAGTACACACTGAAATTTGAGATGCAAAGAGCAGCTGTCATATTGTCCCATCAGTGAGGAAAGTAGAACTCAGAGGAGGGGGTGCTGCTGTCATCCTCCTACCTCTTTAATCAGGCCTCGCTGCATCATAATAAAGTAATTACTCAGTATTTATATATGTCATATTTAATCAGCAGCTTGAATTTCAGAGGTTCTGAAATGCACACACAACACTGTTGACTGTCAGACTGTTCCTGTGAGCCACACTGAACTCATGAACCTGATTAAATCAGGCAGCATCAGTTTACTCTGTGCTGTCTGAAAACAGGAAACACTGAGAGAGCAGCGTTGGCCTGGGCCACACTCCAGGGTCAGCTGCTGGACAGTCTGGTCCATTTCCCTGGTATCCCTGTGAATCAGGGAAAAGACAGGGGGACTGTGTAGACCAGCAGTGTGTCCTGATCCCCTCCAGGGGTGGACATATGACAGCACACTAATCAAGCAGGCAGGACACATCCAGCAGGTGATTTGGAGAGTCAGCTGGAACCAGAGTGAGGGGGGTCAACTTTTCCACTGGGGCGAAAGGGAACACAGTACAGTATTCAATTCAATTAAATTTTATTTGTATAGCGCCAAATCATAATATACATTATCTCAAGGCACTTTACAGGGTAAGGTCAAGACCTTACTTTGTTACAGAATAAACCCAACAGTTCCCACAAAGAGCAAGCGCTTGGCGACAGGGGGGAGGAAAAACTCCCTTTTAACAGGAAGAAACCTCCAACAGAACCGGGCTCAGGGTGGGCGGCCGTCTGCCTCGACCGGTTGGGTTTAGGGGAAGATAGAAAGAGGGGGAGGGGGAGGAGAGGGGAGAGAAGAGAGAGAGACCAGGAACAGCTGTGTCGGTAATGGCGTTATTAATAATAAAGACAGGTAATAGTAATAGTAAAGATGAGTAGTGGTGGATCTGGATCCTGCTGCTCCCGAGGCAGAGATACCTGCAGAATGAGGACAGAGAGAGGGAGAGAGAGGAAAAGCACAAAACTACGGGAGAGAAAAAAAAAAACCAACAAAGTTAATGGCATGAAGTCATTGAGAGAGAGAGAGAGAGAGAGACAGAAATAGGGAGAGAGCGCCCAGTGAATCATGGGAATCCCCCAGCAGTTTAGCTCTATAGCAGCATAGCTAAGGGATGGGTCAGGACATACCCGAGCCAGCCGTACAGACAAATGCTTCAGTGAATTGTGTTACAGTCTTTACAGTATCTGCTTGTTTGACTACATCTGTCAAATAAATGTAGTGGAGTAGAAAGTACAATATTTCCCTCTGAGATGTAGAGAGGAAGAATTAAGTGACAAAAAATGGAAATACTCAAGTCAAGTACAAGTGCCTAAAATTATACTGAAGTACAATAGAGTGAATGTAATTAATTACTTTCAACCACTGCTGATATAATTACTGAGCCTCCAGCACACATGTATTTTAATATGGTTCAATGAGCCAACAGGCTCCTGATTTCCTGAGTGAAAACAAAGGAGGTGTCTGTTTATAGAAGCTGAGATCAAAAAGGGTCAAAGAGTAACTAAACCACCGCAGACACACAAAAGACTATTAACATGAAATAATAAACTTTATATGGATGTCAACACGTATCTGTGCAACAACTAATCCTCCATTGTCTCACTGCTCTTGGCTGCCCAGTGGGGGTCATGGTCCTGGAGGACTGTATTACTGGAGCTGGATGTTCTCGAAGTGCTCAGCTGTGTTATTGGCACAACAAGGGGAACTCTCCATATAGTCACATGGCCACCCCAGCTGAGCTGCCTGTGCTCCACAACTTCACAGTGCTAGAAGCTGAAAGAACAACTGGTGGGACTGCCTGATAAATGAACTTGAAATCAGATTCACACACACACACACACACACACACACACACACACACACACACACACACACACACATACACATACGGAGCATCTAATGATTAAGGACTATAGAGTGACCATAGATGTGGATATTGTTAGTTATTGTTATTGTTACTGTGGTTGTTTTGCTGTTGTTGTGTTGTTGTTGTTGTTGTTGTTGTTTTTCTCCGTCTCTCCACTCCCATTCTCCTTTTCCCCATACTCTCTCTGTTTTCCTCTTCCTGTCCACTCTCATTCCTGACGCGGTGCGGTTGTCTTAATAAAGTTAAAATGTGCGACAAGAGGAGTATCCTACACTCCTCCTTCGCAGAGTAAATCTGCCCCAACAACACAAGGCATCCAGACCACTCATACTGCTTGATATTGGGACAGGACGAAAAAAAAAAAAAAAGAAATCAGTGTGTCTCAAATCTTTTTACACCATTTCATTTCCAGGTTTTAAACAACATGACAGTTCTGAGTATACAAGCTTTGAAAAAAGCACAGTGACAGACTTCATAACTGACCACTGGTTGCAGTGGAGCAAAGTTTTATCACAGAATTAACTCTCAGTGAGCCTCTGGTGATTTTGGCAGTTTTGTGAAGTTTTGAGTGTTAGATGTTTTTAAAACCTGATGATTTAAAGTTTTGGTGCCCACCTAGTGTCAGAATATCCCAAATGAAGCTTGGAGCTAGGATCTGGACATGTAAACTAAATTTGGTCACAATAGCTTTAGAACACATGTTATCTGTCAAGTTTTGTGTTTGTCTTATGGTTACTGAGAAGTAAATTGTAGAGGTATCGTGCTGTAGCACCTTAAGCATCTACATGTTTCCCAAAATACAGGACAGGAGGAGGAGACGGGGTGGCTTGGATGGCTGTTTCTGAATTCTCCACAGCTACATTTATTCATGTGATACAACTGCTATTTACTGTGTGCACTGTCCTGTAGTTATATTGAAGTATTCTCTACCACTGTCTCCCCAGATAGATTTTTCATACTTCATAAACTACTACTTTAAAATAAGTACATATACAAAATACAAAAATAAGCAAAAAAATATAGACATATGTGATACTCACAAAAGTATTTTTGTTGAGATTATTATTGTTTAATTTCCTCTGAAGTTACTGTTTGGTTTATGGCCACTGCTATTATCTCATTTTATTATTTTATTCTGCTAAGTAAGAATAAGAAAGAGAAACACACAATGACTTGAGGTTGTGAGAAATGGACACTGGGTGGCAGCACTTACCGGCGGCGTCACTGGGACTGTTTACAGTGCATCGCGGGAGTGAAGCTCATAATCCAATGGACCTGGAAAATGAGCAGAAGCTGTCCTGTGTCTCTCATTTCTGTCCTGTGTTTCCAGGTTGGTTATCAACTTTTTCTCTGACTTCAGATGTTTATAAGATAATATGAACCCCCGGTGATGTGTGGGAATGAAGCTAGACGCTCGTTCAGTGTGCAAACAACGAAAGTGCCACAGTACGAGGCTATTGTGGTGGCTAAAATGGCGTCCGTCGCCGTAGTCAAATGTTTACTTTTGTGTATTTTCTTTGGCGATAATTCGGTATGTATGAAAATAAGTGTGCGTGTGTGTTACATTGTTCTGAAATGGGCATTTGTGGGCTAATGTGTTGAAAGTATTATTATTGTGTGTGGAGTGTGTATTCAAAATGTGGGATAGTTAAACTGCAAGAGAGATTCCTTCTGTTATATTAAGTGAATACTTACAATATGTACTTATGTACAGTTATTCCTCTTTGGGTGAGAGGGTAGACAATGTGTGGATGAGAAGTGAGTGCATGATTGATAATAGATCACATGATTGATGATCGATTACATGATTGGTGATAATAGTTGACATGATTAAGGGAAAATGTAATGTATATTTTTGGTTTAATACAAGTTTATTTCATAAGTAATATGTGAAAAAGATAGACATGTAATGTCAGTCAAATGTGGTTTAGATACCACTGCTTTAATGCAAACAAAAATAACAGAATTGATTCATTGTTGCAGTTGAAAGTTTAGCATGTGAATGCGAGAATAAAATATAATCCAATGGACCTGGAAAATGAGCAGTAGCTGTCCTGTGTCTCTCATTTCTGTCCTGTGTTTCCAGTTTCCAGTGCTCCAGTCGGGATTATCTATATATCTGTTAGCGGAGGCCTAGCTGGGACCCGCTACACATACAAAATAGAACAAAATAAAATGTCAGACCAAACAAACACATTTTGGCTCTGTGTCATTTCAAAATACACTTTGGTCACAAATTACATCATAAATGCACCATTACACAGAAACTGTCAATATCACCTGGACGGACACAACTATTTAAACCAACCAATAAACAATTATTGTTACAAATTTGAACAGAAACAATCTGTACTGTTTCTACAGTTTGTAAATATGATTAACACCACAGATAGTTTATGGAGCCTGTAAAATATAAATATAACTAAATTAATGGCGATGTGAGCCCAAGCTATCATTTCACCACCACTATGTTAGCTAGCAGAGTGAACGGCCGCCATGTCTGTTTTTAGAGTAATTCGCTCACTTCAATCATGTTCCCAAACCAGGATCATGCCTCAGTGTCAACCAACAAACCAGAGTAACTATTGTCATATTCCGACTCATTACCATCCTGAAACACCGAGAGCAGGATGAGACAGGTTTGGTGTTTAATTCTCCTCAGGTATGAGCAGAACACGGCACATGTGCGTCTGTCTCACACCACCACCTGCTGTCGAAAAACCGCTGTGGAAAATAAATTATTCAGGTTTAAAACCAGATGGCAGCCATCTATCACTCCAATTTATTAATAAATCCTAAGCCTAAGGTTAATCATAATTCATTTGAAAGCCTTATTCTTAGTCTGTCTCACCCAAACTGGAAAACACAAAAACCAGTCCTACTAGTTACTGTATATCGTCCACCTGCCCCTTACTCTGAGTTCTTATCTGAGTTCTCTGACTTTTTATCTGAGTTAGTTCTCAGCACAGATAAAGTTATCATGGTGGGTGATTTTAACATTCATGTAGATGTTGAAAGTGACAGCCTGAGTCATGCATTTAATTCATTATTAGACTCAACTGGCTTCTCTCAGCATGTTAATGAACCCACTCACTCTTTTAACCATACCCTTTATCTGGTTCTGACTTATGGGATTGACATTGAATATCTAACAGTATTTCCCAGAAACCCTCTTTTATCTGACCATTTTCTGTTAACATTTGAGTTTTCAGTCATGGACTACACAGCATCTGGGAAAAAAGTCCATTACAGCAGGTGTCTCTCTGACAATAGCATTAGCAAATTTAAAGAAAGGATCCCATTGGTATTTAGCCCACTGCCATGTATCAATGCAGTAGGGAACAGCTCTCTTAACTTCACATCCACACAGGTTGATGATCTTGTTGACAGTACTGTAGCCTCACTGCGTGCAACTCTAGACACTGTGGCCCCTCTGAGGAGGAAGGTAGTGAGTCAGAGAAGGCTAGCTCCATGGTACAACTCAGAAACACGAGCTTTAAAGCAAAATTCAAGGAAGCTAGAAAGAAGGTGGCGTTCTACTAACCTGGATGAATCTTTAAAGGCTTGGAAAGACAGCCTGTTGGCGTATAAAAAAAGCCTCCGTAAAGCCAGAACATCCTATTATTCATCATTGATAGAAGAAAACAAGAACAATCCCAGGTTTCTGTTCAGCACTGTAGCCAGGCTGACAGACAGCCACAGCTCTGTTGACCCATCTATACCTTTAGCCCTCAGCTGTAATGACTTTATGAGCTTCTTTACAAATAAAATTGTCTCTGTTAGAGAAAAAATTCACCATCTCCTCCCCACAGCTGGCTCAGATGTACTGTCCAGTTCAGCAGCCTCAGAGTCCACTGTAACTGGTTTATATTTTGACTGTTTCTCTCCTGTACATCTCTCTGAGCTCGCTTCAACAGTTTCATCATCTAAACCATCGACTTGTCTTCTAGACCCCGTTCCAACAAGGCTGTTCAAAGAAGTTTTTCCTTTAATCGACACCTCTATATCAAGTCTGATTAACTTATCTTTATCAACTGGTTATGCACCGCAGGCTTTTAAAGTTGCAGTAATTAAACCTCTACTTAAAAACCTACTCTTGATCCAGATGTTTTAGCCAATTATAGACCTATATCCAACCTCCCCTTTATTTCCAAAATCCTTGAGAAGGTCGTTGCAAACCAGTTATGTGATTATCTGCACAGGAATGGTTTGTTTAAAGATTTTCAGTCAGGTTTTAGAGTCCATCATAGCACAGAAACAGCTCTGGTTAAGGTCACCAATGATCTCCTCATAGCTTCAGACAATGGACTTGTCTCTGTACTTGTCCTACTAGATCTTAGTGCTGCATTTGACACCATCGATCATAAGATTCTATTACAGAGACTAGAACATATGGTCGGCATCAAAGGAACCACACTAAGCTGGTTTAAGTCATATCTGTCAGATAGACTCCAGTTTGTTCATGTTAATAATGACTCTTCTATCATCACTACAGTCAGTCATGGAGTTCCACAAGGTTCTGTGCTAGGACCAATACTTTTCACTCTATATATGCTTCCTCTAGGAAACATTACTAGGAGGCACCAGATAAATTTCCATTGTTACGCAGATGACACCCAGCTGTACTTATCCATGAAGCCAGGTGAGACTAACCAGGTAGCCAAGCTTCAGGTGTGTCTTTAGGACATAAAAATCTGGATGACCAGTAATTTCTTACTCTTAAACTCAGACAAACTGAAGTTATTGTAATTGGCCCAAAACACCTCAGAGATACACTATGTGACAATATACTGACTCTGGATGACATCACCTTGGCCTCCAGTGCTACAGTCAGAAACCTTGGTGTCACTTTTGATCAGGACTTGTCCTTACTTCACATATAAAGCAAGTCTCGAGGACAGCCTTCTTCCACCTGCGCAATATTGCTAAAATCAGACCCATTCTGTGTCTAAAGGAAGCTGAAAAACTAGTTCATGCATTTGTTACCTCAAGACTGGACTACTGTAACTCTTTATTGTCAGGATGTCCCAAAAATGCCGTAAAAAGCCTCCAATTGATCCAAAATGCTACAGCACGAGTACTGACAGGAACTAGGAAACCAGATCACTTCTCTCCTGTGTTGCTTCTCTGCATTGGCTCCCTGTAAAATCCAGGATAGAATTTAAAATCCTCCTCCTCACCTACAAAGCCTTTAATGGTCAGGCACCATCGTACCTTGGAGAGCTTATAGTTCCCTATTTTCCCAGTAGGACACTTCGCTCTATAAATGCAGGTCAACTTGTGGTTCCCAGAGTTTGTAAGAGTAGAATGGGGGGCAGAGCCTTCAGCTATCAGGCTCCTCTCCTGTGGAACCAGCTCCCAGTGTGGGTTCAGGAGGCAGACCCCCTCTCTACCTTTAAGATCAGGCTTAAAACTGTCTTGTTTAGTAAAGCTTATAGTTAGGGCTGGCTCGGGTATGTCCTGACCCATCCCTTAGTTATGCTGCTATAGAGCTAGACTGCTGGGGGATTCCCATGATTCACTGGGCTCTCTCTCTCTCTCTCTCGATTACTTCATGCCATTAACTTTGTATTTTTTTCTCTCCCGTAGTTTGTGCTTCTCCTCTCTCTCCCTCTCTCTGTCCTCATTCTGCAGGTCTCTCTGCCTCGGGAGCAGCAGGATCCAGATCCACCACTACTCATCTTTACTATTAACCACTGTTACCTGTCATTATTATTGATAACACCATTACCTACACAGCTGTTCCTGGTCTCTCTCTCTCTCTCTCTCTTCTCTCCTCTCTCCTCCCCCCTCCCCCTCTTTCTATCTTCTCCTAAACCCAACCGGTCGAGGCAGACGGCCCCCCACCCTGAGCCCGGTTCTGTTGGAGGTTTCTTCCTGTTAAAAGGGAGTTTTTCCTCCCCCCTGTCGCCAAGCGCTGCTCTTTGTGGGAACTGTTGGGTTTTTCTCTGTAACAAAGTAAGGTCTTGACCTGACCCTGTAAAGTGCCTTGAGATAATGTATATTATGATTTGGCGCTATACAAATAAAATTGAATTGAAAAAATTGAATGAAAGAACATGAATACTTCCTCCACCACTGTTCATGACTAAACAATTCAGTATAGTGTTAATATTAATACCTCTGTGGTTTTGCAGTTATAAGATATATTATGAAAGGTGCTTTGCTGATTTCAGGAAAACTGTGAGTTACAGAGATGAAGATGAGACAGATGAAGGTACCGGCACCTGTTGTGTGTGGTCATGGAGTATACAGCCATCACATGCTGTCCAGGACATTGTGCTGAAGGACCATATTTCTGCAGACAGGGACACACACTAACAAATGAAACCAGGATGGTTCTGTGATACAACGTTCAGACATTTATTTCCATCACACTGTGATACAGTGATTGTTTTCAAATCTTATTTACAACTGCCCCCCTGTGGAAAACAATGGAACTGCACCCACACATGGTTCCCGACAGATGATCCCACCACTGATATTTATCTCATAAATGATGAGACACATGAGGCAAGGGATTCTCAGCAAAGTTTTTATTGTCATTAGAAAGTAAAGAGATAAAAACTACAGTTTATTTTTAAAAACACAGAGCAGGAGTCAGTGACTGGAGGAGGGACTGAAGAGAGACAGAAACTAAGGAGGGAATGTTGAACCAAACAAAAGATGGAAACAAGCACAGACACATCACTGCACCGGACATGTCACACAGCCTGCAGAGGGAAACTGTATGACAAGCACCATCACTCAGCTGCTCTCACATCTGAAAGGAACTCTGAATATTACACATATTCAAGGTGTAATTAAGATTTTAACCACGAATCCTGATCAGGACAGTGGACCACTGCAGAGGAGCTGAACACAGCCAGAACTGCCACTGAAGCCATTTAGAGCTGAAGCTGGAAAACTAATCAAGAGCTTTCAACCACATCTCACTGTCTTCAGAAGAATGGCTTTAAACATACAACCTGTCTGTCACAGCATCAAGATGAAAGGTCATCAACCAGAGAAAGATCAAGAGGGACGTTCACATGTGACACCAGAGACCATCTTCAAACAGAACCAGTGGTTCCTGTCTCAACATGATCAAATCATACACTGGTGTTTAAAGAGAAACCCAGTGATGGTTTCACTCTGACAGACTTCCAGTGACAGTCAGTGGAGGAGCAGAAGAAGAAGAGCTGCTCACTGAGGTTACCTGTGATGTCACTAACTGGGGCTAAACCACTGCTGAAAAACAAAGCTGACAGTAAGAAAAGATGAAGTGACTGATTCACAGAGAGCAGAAACAGTCTGAGTTTACATCCGCCTCCATCCAGACAACGAGGACCCACGTCCCTTTAAATCCACACAGACGCTCCACAGAGAACTGATGTCCTCTCACTGAGGATCTGTGACTGTCTGAGGTTAACATCACACAGAGGAGGAGGAGGAGGAGGAGGAGGAGAGTCAACCAATCACAGCTCAGCAGTTCCTTGGGTACAGAACAGGAGCAGAGTAATGATGCTGTCCAGTCATGATGGATCCAGGAGCTCTGATCCACCTGGAGGTCTCCAGTTCTCTTCCCTGCTGATGTTCTGTCACTGGTCCTTCATGCTCAGCACTGGATCCACCAGCTTGTTGTGAACATGCATTAAACCTGAGATGAGAAGGAAAAGGTGTTAGACACACCCAGCTCTGCAGGCCCAGACAAGACGCTGTTTTCAGTCTCATCTCACCTGAGAGAACAAACTACCTCATGTCTGATGAGCTCTGATCCTCTTACCAGTTGAGCGCGCTAACGAGCTACAGAATGAGCTGCCGACAGGTATCATAGAGAAGTCACTGTTCACACTGAAGCCTGAAAACAGCTGTAAAGGTCGTCACCTTTGACTTTTTACAGGTCACAACTTCAAAATCCAAAGAATGTTGAAGAATTTTAGAGCTGAAACCAGTTTAGAGCTGCTCATGTGTCAGAGCAGCAGCTGTCACTTCTTCAGATGGCCATTCTAAACTGATCCTCTTTAAAAATTCACATTAATAGCTGTAATGTGCCATAAACATCATAAGTAACAACACATGTAGTTAGAGTAGTTAGGTCATGTTACAATAAATAAAACCAGGAGAACAGACGCTTAATGAGACACATGAATATCTCATTAACGACTGTGTGTTTCTACAGTTAACTTGATTCATGGTCTCCGTCAGGACCTGAAGTCTGGTTTGGACTGATCCACGTGTGGAGGAATTAAAGGTGTTTTTAGTCATGCAGGACTCAGTAAATCAATGATCAGTCACAAAGTTCATAACTTTACTTTTTGCATAATCACTAAACTGTCAGAGCATCAGTTCAAACGGTGATAAAATAGTAAAATAGTCTCAGACTGTTCAGAGTCTGGAGTTGAGAGTAAATGATGATCACTGTTTTAGTTCAGATGAACTGAACCAACAACATGCGCTCACTCTAACATGTTCCTGATGATCTCAACCCTGTCATGTTTTTTTATTACAATTTAATTCTGGTGAACATTTAAATATGAACTTTAATCCTTGTTAGTCTGTGTCGTCTTTAATGAAAGGCTCAGTACACCAGCAGCTGAGAGCTGCAGACTGAGTCACAGGGACCTGGTGCTGACAGTCACTCCTCCACTTGAATAAATGAATAAATATTAGCCTGGCCTTAGATTCAGTGATAAACAACACTGTGATATTTTTCACAATATGATTTTTACCTTTTTATGTGACAGATAAAACTTTAAACTGATGTTTAGTGGCAGCATTACTTATACCTGAAATATGCAATAATATAATTCTATATTATTAAAAACAAAAATAACTGAATTATTCCCTACAATATGTTGATAATTTCATATCACTATATTTAGGCTGAACTGTTGAGATATTTGCCCAAACCTAATAAATATGTTCATCACATATACAGTTGTAGGATTTAATATTAATTAATTTTCTGATTATTACAACTCATATTTACCATCACAACACAACCTGTCAACCTGGTTTCTATCAATAAAGACTGAGCAGACTGAGGAGGAGGATGATGATGATGATGATGATGATGATGATGATGATGATGATGGTACCTTTGAAGTATTTGACAGTTTTGACCCGGAGCTCCAGTGTGGCGTCTTCGTCACAGACAAAGATGGTGCGTGGGTGCTGCTGGAAGGCGGACACCGTCCACATGTGGTTCACTCCGTCCTCGATGGCTTTGTACAGAGCGAAGGCTTTGTGTGCTCCTGTGATCAGAATCATCACCTAAGCAGAGACCACACAGAGTCACACGTCTTCTCCACTAAAGTCTGTGCCCTCACCTGAATGGACCAATCAGATCACAGCTTTGCAGCGTGCTGAAGTCCTACAGCAGCTGTCGTTTGGAGAGAGAGAGAGAGTGTGTGTGTGTGTGTGTGTGTGTGTGTGTGTGTGTGTGTGTGTGTGTGTGTGTGTGTGTGTGTGTGTGTGTGTGTGTGTGTGTGTGTGTGTGTGTGTGTGTGTGTCTGTCTGAGGACATATTTGACTGTTGTAACTGCTGGCTGATTCTTGTGTGTGTTAGGTGATATAATGGTCTGTTCACTGTGTGGCTACAGATTAGCAGCTAACTGTAGCATGTTCTCAGTGTCACCACAGTTCAGATTCCACTCATCAATTACTGAGGCATTCACAGCTCATGTAGCTTAGCAGCCACTGGTCATTATATCCTTAATATGTGTGCTCGGCCAGTAGAGGGCAGTAGAGTGTGTTTGTGTGTGTGTATAGAAGTTTTTTGGGGGTATTTTTTGTCTTTTATTTGACAGAAAAAGTGAGAGAGAGACAGGATACTCAGGGAGAGAGAGAGAGGTGACACATGCAGCAAAAGGCCATAGGTCAGATTTGAACCTGGGCTGCTGCTGTGAGGACTAAGCCCTCATGATACGCATTCTACCAGGTGAGCACCAGGTGCCCCTAATGTGTATATTTATTAAGATATTTCCAAGTTCATTCTTATATGATGATGTTGATTTGATACAGAGCCACTGATGGAGCAGAGAGCTGAGCTCTCTCAGGCTGTGGTGACAACAGAACTGAAGACGTGTTGAGTCACATTCATTGTTTAAATGAGTCCAGTACAGAAACAGCAGAGTATCGGAGACAGCTACACCCTCACTGGTCTTCAGAGACATGATCCTGATGAAGCTAACAGAGGTTTTAAGGTTCAGTACAAATCAGTGTCGTAACTGAGTCACTAAACTTTGTCCCCATTACCTGAGTTGAGGACAACATCCACCGCTCCACCCTGACACAGTCAAAGAGACGACGTCAAAAATGAAACATCACATGAAACTCTGATGACACAGGCGTGTCCTCTTCAGAGTGACATCATGTTCTGTGACACACAACAGCCAAACTAATGTCTCCAAACAAACACACTAAAACCAAGTCTGAGTCATTGACTCCAACGTCCCAGTCTGAATGTTATCAGTGCCTGAGTCCAAGTTGGGTCAGAGTCCTGGACTCGAGTCCTGGTACAAATAGTACATACACAGTACAGAATCTTAAAATGGTCACAGATGATGTCATCAGAGGATGATAAATGAACTGCCTTTCAGTCTGACCTCTTTGGCATCCATGACGGTTCCTACACCCACAGTGAGAGCCATGGTGGGAACCTTGGAGAGGTCGTTACCAAAGAAACGAGCGTTGGCCACTATAGTGTCCTTAGCCAGGGTCTTCACTCTGGTCCTGGAGACGAGGCTGGAGCCCGGCTCGTTGAACGCTATGTGACCATCAGGGCCGATACCTGCAGCAGGACCAGGACAAGAATCGGACAAAGAGGAGATGAGGTTCCCTGACAAAACCTGCAGACTGTTTCACTGATGAGACAACACAACAGGAAACAGGTCTGACCTCCCACGAACAACTCAATCCCTCCGGCCGCAGCGATCTTCTGCTCGAAGGCCTGACACTCCGCCTCCAGGTCATCTGCGTTCCCATCCAGGATATGAGCGTTGGCTGGATCGATGTCGATGTGCTTGAAGAAATTGTTCCACATGTAGGAATGGTAGCTCTCTGGATGAGCACGTGGTAGACCTGCACAACAAGAGGGTCACCTGGGTCACCTGAGAGCTGCAGAGCCATGACACCACAGGGGCAGACACACAGGGGTCCCGACAGACCACTAGAGACCCTCAGGACCAGCAGGAAGTGGAGGGTACAACATGAGGATGTTCAGATCACTGAGAGCAGGTAAAAACTACTACACAGGAAAATACTGTGAAAGTAAAAGTCCTTCATCTGTCCAGTCTGTAATAGTGACACAGCTGTGTCCACTGCTGTAAATAACTTGTTTTATTTATTTTACATTTCAATAACTGTTGCAGTCTGCTACTCAACAATGTGGATTTATATACAGTACATGTAAGAAAATAAAGCAATGTTAATTCTGTCCTTGACTTTTTCATCTTAAAAAATAACAAAAATAACATATGAGTATTGATTAAGGACTGGCTCAATAAACAGTGTCAGTAAGAGTAGTAGTACCACTAAAATCTTAATAATAATCATCCCAATTCAGAGCTAAGTGAAGTAAACTGACATGGACAAGTCAGTGATGTCTGTTATGATTGAACTGAACTGAATAAACTCTTTAAAACATCTCAACGAATCATCTAAATATGAAGTGTTGAGAACATTAAGTCACTTTGTGACTAAATCCAGTTTAAATTCAACCATTCAAAAAGTTCCTGCTGATGTCACTTTTATTACAGGTGTGCACATCAGTTGTTTTTTAGCTGAGAAACAATAAACTAAAGAAGTAGTACATGTAGGAGTACACTGACTAATTAACCCTGCATCCTCTCTAAGCTCTGGTGGAATATACTGCACAACACAGACTGATATTTGACAGTGTCAGAGAAGATCGCCGGACTAGAGCCACAACACTTTCTCTCACACACTTCAAAGCTGCCTACAAACCTCCAAAACTGAACTCTGCAGGAATCTGACAGGTGTATTTAGATCAGTCAGCCTTTAACTCACCAACATACTCATCCATGTTGAAGGTTTTCACATATTTGAATGATATGTCTCCACTTCTGTAGTATTCAATTAACTTCTGGTAACAGCCATAGGGAGTGCTCCCTGAAAGACAGTAGACATGTTAACACACTGATGACCTTTGACCCTGGAGAGCTCTGTCTGTGTGATGGTGCTCACCTGTAGGTAAACCCAGAGTGAAGTATCTGTCAGCTGAGGGCTTGAACTGGATGATTCTGTTGCGGATGTATTTTGCTGCCCACTCACTGGCCAGGTCATAGTCATCCAGGATGACCAGCCTCATTGTGTTGACTTTCTAGAGAAATAACAACAATATAAAAACACTGACAATCACCAGGATTTTACTGGCGCCATGGAAATCTGATGGAGATAAAGTGAGAAAACACCACGCCAAACTCCATTCAAAAACTGGCAAACTTAATGTGAGCTTTACTGGCTAATTATCAAAGTTGTTATCGTATAATGTGTCACTTATTTAAACATATCTTCTCAAATAAAGGTTTGTTTCAAAAGGACTGGTGGTTGTCTAGCGCGTAGGTAGACACAGATGGTCCTAAAAGTTAACACTATCCATTAGCAGGACTCGTAAATGCCAGATTTTTCTATTAAGTTTGGCGGGGCAGGACGTTAGCAAGCGTACCAACCTTAACAGTAGCGGATTCTTCTGGGTTTCATTGAATGCACATTTACTGCGACACGTCACTGACCACGCGTCACTAACTGACAGTACTAGTTAACACGAACAACACAGCTCAACCAGGGTCTGTTTTACCTGCTGGAAGAGTCGCTTTCAAGAGGGAAGTGACGTGCTGTCTGACGACTGCGCTGTCACATGATCGGTCAAGTGATTTCACCTCCGCGATCAAACGGGGGGTGGGACAAACGCTTGATCGTCACGTGATTCAGGGAGAGCCCACATAGTTCCCGGAAGTTGAAAGCGGGCAAACACGGATGTATTATTAGACCTTATAATATAGTCTCATCATGGATGTATTATAAGAACTGGATGACGGATCTAAAAATGGCGCCCATTCAGTTCAATACAAGTTGCATACGCCGAAAAAGTTTCTGGCTTCCGGGTTACTTCCGCGTTATGCGGCCCATAGAGACTGCGCAGTAGTGTCTCTCCCATCATGCCTTTGAGCGATGAGAACGAGCGAAAAACGTTCTCGATCTGCCGCTCGCGTTCACGAGTGCTCTGCTGGAGGACTGATGTTTAACAGACTGATCCAGGACCGGCCCGGGGCTTTAAACACGGATTAAACCGGCAACAACATTCAGTCTGAAGCTTCAGAGCCGGAAGTCACATTGGAATCAACATTTTAAAAAATCATAACCAGGCAGAAATATTACATTTAAATTGTCTTTTAGGCAATTTTAAGATATTGATGCTGCATGTGACAGAAAACTACAACTCATCAGATAAAGTTATTACGTTTACTTTCTGTCATTGAGCAGCAGATTTATACGACATGTCTTCTTTAAAAGAACTGTGCAGGGCTGTAGTGAAGCTTTATGTCCCGTCACTGCTCTTTCTATTTTTCACTGTTCTCTTTCACAGATACTTGATTTGAAAATGAAAAATATATCAAAATTATTTTTTATAAAGATTTAATTTAAATGATGAATGCCACTGAACATATAGCTACTGTATACTGAACACACACTGAGGACGTGGGGAGTTAGATGGTGAGGACGGTTCCTCCCTCAGGGACAGAGAGGGGCAGCGGGCTGCAGCGGCTCAGGCCCCCGCTGCTGACCCGGAGGACGCTGCATCCAGGCCGGACTCAGTTATAGTTTAACCCGCTGACACAGTGACGGTCATTCATCTATGAAATAATAAGGCGGTGGTTGACTGATGACAGGTGGTGACCTGCAGTCAGGAGGAGACACTGCTGCTCACACATCACAGAAACTATCACATAGAAGCTCAATGACTTAAATTAAAATACCTGAAGAAACTGTGACGGAGGAAGTTATGAAAAATCATATCGGCGTCTTAGTGAATCCAGTTATGCGGCGAATATATCGATTAAAAACAATTACATTCCTGAAAAAAGTGTAAGAAGTGACGAATAAATGCGACAAAAATAATCACAAAATGAATGAACCTTGATGTGTGAAGAAGAAAACTCGCCTTTGTGTTTATTCACTTTTCATTAACTTGTTCTCGTCCTGACGACGCTAGCAATAACCTAGCAACCATGCTCGTTCCCGAGACACAGCGGGACCGCGGATAGAGTGCACGTACACAGTGGTGACGTCACTCAGAAAAAAAGACTTTTCTGAGCTTTAAAAAACTTTTACACAGATGAAAACCCCATGGCTTAAAAATATACATTAGAAAGACTGATATTGGGCTGTGTGCACAGCTGGAGGTGTCCTGTTAACAGTTGTACAGGCCTCTCTTTTACTGTTGCGCTCTATGGGAAAATGCTTTTTGGGCCGCAGGGGGATTTTTCGCTGCAATACCACGAGTGGCCACTGGAAAAAACTGGCTGCAAGGCTGAGCGGCGGCGCCGTGTCCAGCTCTTATAATACATCCGTGAGTCTTATAGGTCTTATAGTAGGCTACATCATGGATGTAGCTCTTATAATACATCCGTGGGTCTTATAGGTCTTATAGTAGGCTACATCATGGATGTAGCTCTTATAATACATCCGTGAGTCTTATAGGTCTTATAGTAGGCTACATCATGGATGTAGCTCTTATAATACATCCGTGGGTCTTATAGGTCTTATAGTAGGCTACATCATGGATGTAGCTCTTATAATACATCCGTGGGCTACATTCATGCGGCGTATGCGCCAGGCGAGCAATTCACAGCGGAATGAATGGGCGCCATTTTTACATCCGTTTTCCTGTTATTTTAATATCCATGCGGGCAATTTGAATACCAGCGAGTTAAGAGATAGAACGACGATGTTTAAGCATTTTTTGGACAATAAATGCATGATTTACAATATTTTTTACAGCACACCGACACATGCTTGTAGTTGCATCACTATATTATATTTATATTTGTTACTATTTAAGGACAGTCTGTGTTTGAGGATAACAGCTAGCATCACCTACCTCGTTGACACTTTTAGGCTAACCTCACCTTGATTGTGTGTTCGTGTTGGAAAACAGAATGTTTCAAAATTCAGATCAGATTAATTTTCTAATGTTCCTTATAGTAATCCCATGGTAACTGAGGGATAAGGTAGGATAGAAGGAGACTGATAGATGACAATCAATGATGTCACATATTCATTTAATCTCTAATGAACTCAGAAACATTAATAGTATGTTAAGTGGTTTGTGTCTGTCTTCTGTCTTACATATAGTCGGCACCATGGTTTATTGTGCTGCGTGGAGATGCTACAATGGGTCAGAAAAATGAGTATTTAGCTCAGGTCGGCAGGAGTTACTGTACTGTCACTAAAGAGGCTAACAACAAAAAATATGTGAGATAATTAAACACTGCATTTGCACTTTTTCCACAAAGAAAGAACACAGATTCCAGCAATATGAGTCCTTATAATAGACATTTTGTATCCAGTATTATTATAATCAATTAATACACTGTTTTAAGTCGGATTCTTTATCTCATATGGCAGTGTAATGGGCATTTACTATGATTCCTTATTGCTGGCTTATTTGAAACATATCATGTTTAGTGTTCACTCTCACCGTGGTCCACTCAGCACTCCTGAGCTGCTGCATCACTGCTCCTCCACCACGCAGCACCTAGTGCTCCTACAGCAAGTTACTAATACTCACCAACAAGATTCCTTATACAATACGGTGATAGAATACATGTGTGAAGATTACTTTTATAATATGTTAGTATAACATTTTTAGGATTACGTGTGAATCTCCATTTATTTCCTCACCTTTTCGTCTCAAATATGCAGTTTTGCGATGTATCACAAAAAGCTTCCTTATTATTATGTAACAGTGTCTTGCACTCCAAAATGGATATTCACACACACCCCACTGATATATTTAAATATATGTACTAATATATATGTTTAACTAATGTTTAACTCCCCTTAAAAATCACATTAAGACTCATGTTACTCTAATTCCACAACACTGGATGAAATGGCGTTACAAGAACGGATTAGCTGCTCCTGGTTAATGTGTGTTGCTGACTTTATCCCAATCCAGTATCTTAATCTAATCTGTTATCTGTTAATGTCCCTATATTTTATAATTTAGTGGGGAAATACACTAACCTGCTTTAAAGCACATGTGAAATTGATTCAGCTTTGCTGATAATATACATAACTTCCGCAAACTATTTAGCCGCTCCATGATCCACGACTGCTGCTGCAGCTGCAAAAAAGGCCAATTGGAGTGAACGGAGATGATGCAACTCTCTCTTTCAAGGGCTCTGGGTCTCATTGACTCATTGTCTCTGTGATGATTATGAAAGCTACATGTGTAGCGAGGTTAAAGTGTTAAAGTGAAGTGACTTCATGTAAACTGGGAGGAGAAATGATGCTATGGTATGTACCTGAGCTTTGTTGTTGTTATCTGTATGTTACTGTTAGCTACACTGTTAACTGACACTTGTATGTCCACACACACACACACACACACACACACCTGTAGATAGTAGATCCGTAGACATAGTAGACATTGTATGTTATTTACAACCCTGTAAAAAATCTCTTTAATTATATCTACTGTATTTAATGTTGCACAAGGAAGAATCTTACCAACCTCTTCTCAGTAGAACTTCCATCCTTCAACATTACTTACTCTTGATGTGGCAACTTTGGTTGTAATTATTAAGTTAATTAATTATTATATTATAAGTTCCAAATCAACAGTAATCAGTTTGAGACTGCACAATATCGGCTTCTTTTGCCGTTAAGGCTGGTGCCCCCCAGGATAACTCCAATTCATTTTGGAGCTATTTTATTAAATTTTGGTAGACAATAATTTATAACTACTGACGCACAACAGTAGCTTCCAATTCAGCAGTTAGGGGGAAAGTTAAGAGAAACTTAACTTATTCAGCTGAGCGACCAATCCTCTGTTTATTGCACCTTACTATTATGAACATGTGTTGAAGCTATTTGAGATAAACCTTTAACTCTGTCTGAAACCCTGCTCTCCTGTCCCTTTTGATTGTGATATTGCAAAAAAGGGATGTTTTACTCTCTTCATATGTTCATCTTATTTTGAAGGCCTCACTCAAACTCAGTTCAGGTGTTAAAAACATTGTCAGACAGTGGTTCACTGTTGAGCTTCTATAGTGACTGATAGTGTCTGGATGGAGTCATCTTTATCCTCCATAGCAATGGTAACCTAGGTCTGATAGCTAAGGATGCAAGGACAGGCATTAACTTTGAGAACACCACCCAAATACAGTTAATCAAGGACATGTGAAGCAGGGAGATGGCAGGACTCATTAATTAGGTGAGAACATGTGACAGTGACCAATAGAGTCTTCACACATGTAGGTTTAGACTATAGTTAAAGCTCATTTGGGTAAGATAGTGATACCAAGGAATACACACACACTGCATGGGCAGACATTTGCAGAGACTGATGTGACTCTACTCTGATTGATGACAATAAATACATCAGAATCAGAATCAGAATCAGAATCAGAATCAGTTTTATTGCCAAATATGTTTTCACATACAAGGAATTTTTTCTGGTGATTGGTGCAATTGATCAGCAACAGTGGGGCTCTCTAGCCTTGTTGATGAGGCTAATAGCAGATGGGAAGAAGCTATTTTTGTGGCGAGAGGTTTTGGTCCTGAAGGACCGCAGCCTCCTGCCAGAGGGGAGTGTCTCAAAGAGTTTGTGTCCAGGGTGGGAGGAGTCAGCTACAATCTTCCCTGCACGCCTCAGAGTCCTTGAGGCGTACAGGTCCTGGAGGGACGGAAGATTGCAGCCAATCACCTTCTCAGCAGAGTGGATGATACGCTGCAGTCTGTTATTGTCCCTCTCCGTGGCAGCAGCGTACCAGATGGTGATGGAGGAGGTGAGGATGGACTCAATGATGGAGGTGTAGAAGTTCACCATCATAGTCCTTGGCAGGTTGAACTTCTTCAACTGCCTCAGGAAATACATCCTCTGCTGAGCTTTTTTGATGAGGGAGCTGATGTTTAGCTCCCATTTGAGATCCTCTGTGATGGTGGTTCCCAAGAAGCGAAAATGCTCCACGGTAGCCACGGGGGAGTCGCACAGGGTGATGTTGGTGGGTGGGGCTGGGCTCTTCCTGAAGTCCACTATCATTTCCACTGTCTTCAGAGCGTTTAGCTCTAGGTTGTTCTGCCTGCACCAGGTCACCAGACGCTCAGTCTCCCACCTGTAGGCAGACTCATCGCCATCAGAGATGAGTCCAATGAGAGTGGTGTCGTCTGCAAACTTCAGGAGCTTGACAGACTGATGGCTGGAGGTGCAGGTGTTGGTGTACAGGGAGAAGAGCAGAGGAGAAAGAACGCAGCCTTGAGGGGATCCAGTGCTGATGGTCTGGAAGTCAGACACATGCTTTCCTAGCTTCACATGCTGCCTCCTGTCAGACAGGAAGTCGGTGATCCACCTGCAGGTGGAGTCAGGCACGCTCAGCTGGGAGAGCTTGTCCTGCAGCAGAGCCGGGATGATGGTGTTGAAGGCAGAGCTGAAGTCCACAAACAGGATCCTGGCATAGGTCCCTGAGGAGTCCAGGTGCTGGAGGATGAAGTGGAGAGCCATGTTGACGGCGTCGTCTACAGACCTGTTGGCTCTGTAGGCGAACTACAGGGGGTCCAGGAGTGGGTCAGTGATGGATTTGAGGTGGGACAGGACAAGGCGCTCAAATGATTTCATGACCACAGAGGTCAGGGCAATGGGTCTATAGTCATTTAGACCTGTGGGCCTTGGTTTTTTGGGGACAGGAATGATGGTGGAGGATTTGAAGCAGGCTGGCACGTGGCAGGTCTCCAGTGAGGTGTTGAAGATGTCCGTGAACACCGGAGACAGCTGATCAGCACAGTGCTTCAGGGATGATGGAGAGACAGAGTCAGGAGCGGCTGCTTTGCGGGGGTTCTGCTTCTTAAAAAGCCTGTTGACATCTCTCTCCAGGATAGAGAGAGACGTTCCTTTGGTAGGGGAGGAGGAGGGGGGTTCTGATGTGGCTCTGATGTGGAGGTTAGTGTCAGGCTTGTCCCACTGTCTTTCAAAGCGGCAGTAGAACTCATTCAGATCGTTGGCCAGACGGAAGTCGTTAATGGAGTGGGGGGGTTTAGGTTTGTAGTTTGTGATCTTTCTGAGCCCTTTCCAGACAGAAGCAGAGTCATTGGCTGAGAACTGGAGCTGAAGTTTCTCAGAGTACAGTCGTTTAGCTTCTCTCACCGCCTTGCTAAACCTGTACTTGGACTCTTTAAACCTGTCCCTGTCCCTGCTCCTGAAAGCTTCCTCTTTTGCCTCCTGAGCTGACTGAGCTGAGCTGTGAACCAGGGTTTGTCATTGTTATAACTCACCCTGGTGCGTGATGGGATACAGCAGTCCTCACAGAAGCTGATGTATGACGTCACAGCCTCTGTGAACTCATCCAGACTGTTGGAAGCAGTCCTGAACACCTCCCAGTCAGTGCAGTCCAAACATGCCCGCAGATCCTCTATGGCTTCACTGCTCCACTGCTTCCATGTCCTCACAACAGGTTTACACAGTTTTAGTTTCTGCCTGTATGTGGGAATCAGGTGGACCATCACATGGTCACAGTGGCCCAGTGCAGCCCGGGGGACGGCGTGATAAGCACCACTGATTGTGGGGTAACAGTGGTCCAGAGTGTTCCCCTCTCTGGTCGGGCAATTAACAAACTGTCTGTATTTGGGCAGTTCGTGGCTGAGGTCACCTTTGTTAAAGTCACCAAGGACAATAACTACGGAGTCCGGGTTGGTCCGCTCCACACACAGTATCTGCTGTGGCCTGTGGTGGGATGTAAACACCGACCAGGATGATTGAGGTGAACTCAGGGGGGGAGTAGAAGGGCCTGCAGTTTATGATGAAAGTCTCCAGGTCAGGAGAACAGTGCTGCAGGATCACTGTCACGTCTCTGCACCAGCCACTGTTTGCCACACCAACAGTCTGGATGAGTTCACAGAGGCTGTGACGTCATACATCAGCTTCTGTGAGGACTGCTGTATCCCATCACGCACCAGGGTGAGTTATAACAATGACAAACCCTGGTTCACAGCTAAGCTCAGTCAGCTCAGGAGGCAAAAGAGGAAGCTTTCAGGAGCAGGGACAGGGACAGGTTTAAAGAGTCCAAGTACAGGTTTAGCAAGGCGGTGAGAGAAGCTAAACGACTGTACTCTGAGAAACTTCAGCTCCAGTTCTCAGCCAACGACTCTGCTTCTGTCTGGAAAGGGCTCAGACAGATCACTAACTACAAACCTAAACCCCCCCACTCCATTAACGACTTCCGTCTGGCCAACGATCTGAATGAGTTCTGCTTTGAAAGACAATGAGACAGGCCTGACACCAACCCCCGCGAGTCCAGCCACCACCTCCAGACCACCAGCTTCTCCTCCCCCACTTTAGCAGGGGCCCTGGCACCTTGACAACTAGCCACATCAGAACCCCCCTCCTCCTCCCCTACCAAAGGAACGTCTCTCTCTATCCTGGAGAGAGATGTCAACAGGCTTTTTAAGAAGCAGAACCCCCGCAAAGCAGCCGGTCCTGACTCTGTCTCTCCATCATCCCTGAAGCACTGTGCTGATCAGCTGTCTCCGGTGTTCACGGACATCTTCAACACCTCACTGGAGACCTGCCACGTGCCAGCCTGCTTCAAATCCTCCACCATCATCCCTGTCCCCAAAAAACCAAGGCCCACAGGACTAAGTGACTACAGACCCATTGCCCTGACCTCTGTGGTCATGAAATCATTTGAGCGCCTTGTCCTGTCCCACCTCAAATCCATCACTGACCCACTCCTGGACCCCCTGCAGTTCGCCTACAGAGCCAACAGGTCTGTAGACGACGCCGTCAACATGGCTCTCCACTTCATCCTCCAGCACCTGGACTCCTCAGGGACCTATGCCAGGATCCTGTTTGTGGACTTCAGCTCTGCCTTCAACACCATCATCCCGGCTCTGCTGCAGGACAAGCTCTCCCAGCTGAGAGTGCCTGACTCCACCTGCAGGTGGATCACCGACTTCCTGTCTGACAGGAGGCAGCATGTGAAGCTAGGAAAGCATGTGTCTGACTTCCAGACCATCAGCACTGGATCCCCGCAAGGCTGCGTTCTTTCTCCTCTGCTCTTCTCCCTGTACACCAACACCTGCACCTCCAGCCATCAGTCTGTCAAGCTCCTGAAGTTTGCAGACGACACCACTCTCATTGGACTCATCTCTGATGGCGATGAGTCTGCCTACAGGTGGGAGACTGAGCGTCTGGTGACCTGGTGCAGGCAGAACAACCTAGAGCTTAACGCTCTGAAGACAGTGGAGATGATAGTGGACTTCAGGAAGAGCCCAGCCCCACCCACCCCCATCACCCTGTGTGACTCCCCCGTGGCTACCGTGGAGAATTTTCGCTTCTTGGGAACCACCATCACACAGGATCTCAAATGGGAGCTAAACATCAGCTCCCTCATCAAAAAAGCTCAGCAGAGGATGTATTTCCTGAGGCAGTTGAAGAAGTTCAACCTGCCAAGGACTATGATGGTGAACTTCTACACCTCCATCATTGAGTCCATCCTCACCTCCTCCATCACCATCTGGTACGCTGCTGCCACAGAGAAGGACAATAACAGACTGCAGCGTATCATCCACTCTGCTGAGAAGGTGATTGGCTGCAATCTTCCATCCCTCCAGGACCTGTACGCCTCAAGGACTCTGAGGCGTGCAGGGAAGATTGTAGCTGACTCCTCCCACCCTGGACACAAACTCTTTGAGACACTCCCCTCTGGCAGGAGGCTGCGGTCCTTCAGGACCAAAACCTCTCGCCACAAAAATAGCTTCTTCCCATCTGCTATTAGCCTCATCAACAAGGCTAGAGAGCCCCACTGTTGCTGATCAATTGCACCAATCACCAGAAAAAATTCCTTGTATGTGAAAACATATTTGGCAATAAAACTGATTCTGATTCTGATTCTGTCACCACAGCTGATGAGAATGTGACCTGCAGAATTATCAGCTGATCTTTGCCCTTTGGGCTGCGTCCACTCTGAAACATTTTAAACTCATCTCTTCTTCTACATTTCAGTTTTAAACTCGTCTCTTCTTCTCTGTTTCCTCCTCCATCCACTCTCCTCCAGAGTCTTCAGCCCCTAAAACAGAGACTTTCCGAAACGCTGCTGGACCCATTTTAGTCTAAACCTCCAGGGTTGTGTTGTAGTCTGGATGAACAGAAACAGAGACCTTTGGAAATGATGACATAGACGCCCACGGTGGCTCCTGATTGGCTCTTATTAGCCTGGACTACCAGTGGTGAAACAACATGGATAATGAATAAAAGTGTTACTGACCTTGTTGTCTTTGCAGCAGCTGTTCGGTTCAATTCTGTATTTTAACTCTACAACTGTCTTTGCTGTTCCTGTTTCAGAGGATTTGCTGGAACTAACCAAGTGCTTCCTGTTTACACCAGCTCACACATGCTTGGTGTAGGCGAAGGTCACGTGATCTATGTTTTTTGGTGTATTTGTGATAGTGATAAAATCCTTTTTGAAATTAAAACGAATCAGTGTGGACATAACTTCACTTCATCTAGAGGAAACAAAACACACTCATAACAAGCAACACAGTTGTTTAAAATTTTATATTTGTAACATACTGTGTATGAGGGAAGTTGTACAATACAATATTCAGCATATCACAGTCATTGATTTGGGAGCAGTTGGTCTTTATCCGAGCTATGGAGTGGGTCTGTCAGAGGTAGAAGAGTGGGGTTAAGACATGTCCTATTTTCTTCTCTGCAGTGGAACTTAATGGTTATGGTCCCAGGTGGTCACTGGAGACGGGAGGCTGGATGCACCAGGTCCAACTGTTAAAATGTCCAGTTACTCCTTCTTCTTGTAGTCCTCCAGGTGGGCCAGGATCCATCCAGATGGTCCCAGGATGGCCAGGGAGAACATGCCGATTCCAATGGCCGTTTCCTGGACAACAGTGAGACAGCGGTCACTCAGTCAGCTGACAGCCAATCATCTTCACAGCTGCACAAAACATCAGTTCATGTGTTTGTACTGGGGGTGCAGGTTTGAAGTCCAAGTTCAAAAAGGCTTTTAGGGAGCGACAATCAGACGTGTCCTCCCGGTGTCACATTCAGAGACATGAGATTCACTGACCCTGCAGCTTCAGGCTTCTCACTGGTTCACATATAAACCTGAACTAAACTTCTAATACTAGGCCCCAAACATAGTGAGTAGTTCTGCACTGGCTCTCAGACTGAACCAGAATCACACCAGTCTTCAATCTGTCGATATAGTTTAGATTCATTCTGATAAACTATTGTAAATCTGACAAAATGCTTTTGACTGTTGCTGATACTATTGTCCATGTGTTCCAATGAGATTCTATCATGTATCAGTTTAGACCAAATGATGAACAAACCACAATTAGTCAAGGTTAAAACGTGTGTTATATACATTACATTTAAAGATAAACAGTTTAAGAACAATCACACAAACACAGTGTCACTTGGTCATCAGACACAGGACAAGTGAAGAACCATATTTCTAGTGAGCAGGTCAATGTGGACTCATCTTTCTACATGTGATGATGTGAGACCAAAAAACTTAAAACTTAAAAAGGATAAAACACATTAAAAACTAAACTAGTATAAATACATGAATAATTGTTCTGTGTGTAGGAAAATACAGTTCATGTAATCTGCTGTGACAAATGAATCTGTTACATCTGTCACTCAATATGATGTCGTGTCACACCATACATTGGACCTTTTGGTGAAACGTAGACTTACTGTGTTTCAACAAACTGTTACTAACTTTGTCAGAGGCATTTATAGAAGAGCTCAGAGCTAAATCAAACTACAAGTTGAAGTTTAGTGGTGGTGACGGTGAAGTCATGTGACCGTGGTGTCGGTTTATAGCCAAACATGAGCTTTTTACAGCTGCTGATTGTATTTATGCTTAAAACATCATAAAGTGGTGTCATTAGTGAAGATTATCCCGCTGAACAAAACCTGTCAGGATCAGAAACTGTTGCTGATTTTCTCTAATCATCCAAAACACAGCGGAGAAATCCTATTGGCTGTTTGTGGAGGGAACCAGGTGATGATGACTTCAGGGTTGGACTACAGAAATACGTCATCCCTGCAGCTCTGTGTGGGCTAAAACCAATGGTTCTGGAAGGCCTGCACAATAACAAGCAAGAGGCTACACTACTACTAAGTTTAATGAAGACAAGAAAGTATAAAATACTCTTCAGCATATTCTTCACCTTCACACACTGATGTTTGAGTTAATTTACAGACCCTTGTTGGTGCTATCATTTTTCAGCACTACAGTCTTCCACTTTGATGAAAGCGGCCAAATTAAATCAACACCTCTCAATTCAGATTTTACAAAACATTAGTCTTAGCGAACGACACCAAATAAATTGAGCGACAATTTAATAAAGGAAAATTAGCAGAAAGGATTTTGTGTCTGTTTCCACCGATGTCCTGCTTTGCTGACTGTATGGACATTGGACATTATAAGGAATGCCGAAGACTTTTCACAAATGTTTGTGCAGCTGTTCCTAAAACTGCCTCATTACTGTGACCGCTTCATACAGACACTTCGTTACTTAGCATAGCGCGCTAACGTCTGTTAGCTCGGCCTAGCTAACGAGGGAAGCCGAACTATCACTATGAAAATAGTGAGCGGAGATTTGAAATACTTCCCCAGGCATGTAGACATTTAAATTAAAAAAATGTTTTCATGAGACACAATGGCTTTTAAAACAAATCACACGGATTTAACACCGCCCGCTGACTGTACAGACACCGGTTTTGACCTCGTCAGCCAAGGACAAGCTGCTAGCTCTGTCAGTCCGTTAGCATGGAGCTAAGGTGGCGGGGCGACAGAAGCAGACTTACAACTGGGCCGATCTTCTCCTTAGGCGGTCTGGTGTACACACTGGCTCTCTGAGAGACGGTGTGTTGCCGCAGAGCCGGAGCAGCACGGCTGGCGACGGTCCTCAGGAAACCCGGCATGTTTGTCTGCTACGGCGAAGAGATGTCTTCTCGATTGAAGGAGCTGTGATGACGTCAGAGGAAGTGTCTCAATGCAAAGGTAAGTCCTCCTCTTAGCATCATCGAAGGGAATTAGCGCCCCCCACTGACCTGGATGTTCGTGGAGGTATCACGCTCCTCAGTCGATTAAACATGACAGACCAACATTAACAATCTAACAGAAAGAATAAAATATCAGTACCTTGTACCTTGTATGTTCTGTTGCCATGGCGCCGCGGATGGCTGCCTCGGTGTGTTGGTGCGCATTTTTTTGCCTTATTTTCTTTGTAAATCCAGTTTTCTGCCTTGGTTTCCAGAGCTCTCTCACCAGAGAAGAGCTCATTAACATCAGAGAAACAACTCCAGAGGATTTTTTCCACCTTTCTCGACTCATCTGTGGGATTATTGGACATTTTGGTCAGAGGTCACTGACCGTTGCTCTCGCAGTGAAACGCCGGAGGAGAGGAAAACGTGCCGGTGCGCTTGCGCGTCTCCGCCGGCGCGCACTCCGCACACCGCTCCCAGGTATCTTTCTCTCCAACGTGCGTTCACTGCCCAACAAGCTGGATGAACTTCAGCTACTGGTGCAGAAGAACAGAGACTTTTCTTCATCTGCCGTCCTGTGCTTCACGGAGACGTGGCTGTGTGGATCGATTCCGGACTCTGCGCTGGAGCTGGCCGGCTTCCAACTCTTCAGAGCGGATCGCGACACAGAGCTGTCCGGCAAAACCAAAGGTGGAGGAATGTGTTTTTATGCAAACAGTGGCTGGTGCAGAGACGTGACAGTGATCCTGCAGCACTGTTCTCCTGACCTGGAGACTTTCATCATAAACTGCAGGCCCTTCTACTCCCCCCGTGAGTTCACCTCAATCATCCTGGTCGGTGTTTCCATCCCACCACAGGCCACAGCAGATACTGTGTGTGGAGCGGACCAACCCGGACTCCGTAGTTATTGTCCTTGGTGACTTTAACAAAGGGAACCTCAGTCATGAACTGCCCAAATACAGACAGTTTGTTAATTGCCCGACCAGAGAGGGGAACACTCTGGACCACTGTTACACCACAATCAGTGGTGCTTATCACGCCGTCCCCCGGGCTGCACTGGGCCACTCTGACCATGTGATGGTCCACCTGATTCCCACATACAGGCAGAAACTAAAACTGTGTAAACCTGTTGTGAGGACATGGAAGCAGTGGAGCAGTGAAGCCATAGAGGATCTGCGGGCATGTTTGGACTGCACTGACTGGGAGGTGTTCAGGACTGCTTCCAACAGTCTGGATGAGTTCACAGAGGCTGTGACGTCATACATCAGCTTCTGTGAGGACTGCTGTATCCCATCACGCACCAGGGTGAGTTATAACAATGACAAACCCTGGTTCACAGCTAAGCTCAGTCAGCTCAGGAGGCAAAAGAGGAAGCTTTCAGGAGCAGGGACAGGGACAGGTTTAAAGAGTCCAAGTACAGGTTTAGCAAGGCGGTGAGAGAAGCTAAACGACTGTACTCTGAGAAACTTCAGCTCCAGTTCTCAGCCAACGACTCTGCTTCTGTCTGGAAAGGGCTCAGACAGATCACTAACTACAAACCTAAACCCCCCCACTCCATTAACGACTTCCGTCTGGCCAACGATCTGAATGAGTTCTGCTTTGAAAGACAATGAGACAGGCCTGACACCAACCCCCGCGAGTCCAGCCACCACCTCCAGACCACCAGCTTCTCCTCCCCCACTTTAGCAGGGGCCCTGGCACCTTGACAACTAGCCACATCAGAACCCCCCTCCTCCTCCCCTACCAAAGGAACGTCTCTCTCTATCCTGGAGAGAGATGTCAACAGGCTTTTTAAGAAGCAGAACCCCCGCAAAGCAGCCGGTCCTGACTCTGTCTCTCCATCATCCCTGAAGCACTGTGCTGATCAGCTGTCTCCGGTGTTCACGGACATCTTCAACACCTCACTGGAGACCTGCCACGTGCCAGCCTGCTTCAAATCCTCCACCATCATCCCTGTCCCCAAAAAACCAAGGCCCACAGGACTAAGTGACTACAGACCCATTGCCCTGACCTCTGTGGTCATGAAATCATTTGAGCGCCTTGTCCTGTCCCACCTCAAATCCATCACTGACCCACTCCTGGACCCCCTGCAGTTCGCCTACAGAGCCAACAGGTCTGTAGACGACGCCGTCAACATGGCTCTCCACTTCATCCTCCAGCACCTGGACTCCTCAGGGACCTATGCCAGGATCCTGTTTGTGGACTTCAGCTCTGCCTTCAACACCATCATCCCGGCTCTGCTGCAGGACAAGCTCTCCCAGCTGAGCGTGCCTGACTCCACCTGCAGGTGGATCACCGACTTCCTGTCTGACAGGAGGCAGCATGTGAAGCTAGGAAAGCATGTGTCTGACTTCCAGACCATCAGCACTGGATCCCCGCAAGGCTGCGTTCTTTCTCCTCTGCTCTTCTCCCTGTACACCAACACCTGCACCTCCAGCCATCAGTCTGTCAAGCTCCTGAAGTTTGCAGACGACACCACTCTCATTGGACTCATCTCTGATGGCGATGAGTCTGCCTACAGGTGGGAGACTGAGCGTCTGGTGACCTGGTGCAGGCAGAACAACCTAGAGCTTAACGCTCTGAAGACAGTGGAGATGATAGTGGACTTCAGGAAGAGCCCAGCCCCACCCACCCCCATCACCCTGTGTGACTCCCCCGTGGCTACCGTGGAGAATTTTCGCTTCTTGGGAACCACCATCACACAGGATCTCAAATGGGAGCTAAACATCAGCTCCCTCATCAAAAAAGCTCAGCAGAGGATGTATTTCCTGAGGCAGTTGAAGAAGTTCAACCTGCCAAGGACTATGATGGTGAACTTCTACACCTCCATCATTGAGTCCATCCTCACCTCCTCCATCACCATCTGGTACGCTGCTGCCACAGAGAAGGACAATAACAGACTGCAGCGTATCATCCACTCTGCTGAGAAGGTGATTGGCTGCAATCTTCCATCCCTCCAGGACCTGTACGCCTCAAGGACTCTGAGGCGTGCAGGGAAGATTGTAGCTGACTCCTCCCACCCTGGACACAAACTCTTTGAGACACTCCCCTCTGGCAGGAGGCTGCGGTCCTTCAGGACCAAAACCTCTCGCCACAAAAATAGCTTCTTCCCATCTGCTATTAGCCTCATCAACAAGGCTAGAGAGCCCCACTGTTGCTGATCAATTGCACCAATCACCAGAAAAAATTCCTTGTATGTGAAAACATATTTGGCAATAAAACTGATTCTGATTCTGATTCTGTCACCACAGCTGATGAGAATGTGACCTGCAGAATTATCAGCTGATCTTTGCCCTTTGGGCTGCGTCCACTCTGAAACATTTTAAACTCATCTCTTCTTCTACATTTCAGTTTTAAACTCGTCTCTTCTTCTCTGTTTCCTCCTCCATCCACTCTCCTCCAGAGTCTTCAGCCCCTAAAACAGAGACTTTCCGAAACGCTGCTGGACCCATTTTAGTCTAAACCTCCAGGGTTGTGTTGTAGTCTGGATGAACAGAAACAGAGACCTTTGGAAATGATGACATAGACGCCCACGGTGGCTCCTGATTGGCTCTTATTAGCCTGGACTACCAGTGGTGAAACAACATGGATAATGAATAAAAGTGTTACTGACCTTGTTGTCTTTGCAGCAGCTGTTCGGTTCAATTCTGTATTTTAACTCTACAACTGTCTTTGCTGTTCCTGTTTCAGAGGATTTGCTGGAACTAACCAAGTGCTTCCTGTTTACACCAGCTCACACATGCTTGGTGTAGGCGAAGGTCACGTGATCTATGTTTTTTGGTGTATTTGTGATAGTGATAAAATCCTTTTTGAAATTAAAACGAATCAGTGTGGACATAACTTCACTTCATCTAGAGGAAACAAAACACACTCATAACAAGCAACACAGTTGTTTAAAATTTTATATTTGTAACATACTGTGTATGAGGGAAGTTGTACAATACAATATTCAGCATATCACAGTCATTGATTTGGGAGCAGTTGGTCTTTATCCGAGCTATGGAGTGGGTCTGTCAGAGGTAGAAGAGTGGGGTTAAGACATGTCCTATTTTCTTCTCTGCAGTGGAACTTAATGGTTATGGTCCCAGGTGGTCACTGGAGACGGGAGGCTGGATGCACCAGGTCCAACTGTTAAAATGTCCAGTTACTCCTTCTTCTTGTAGTCCTCCAGGTGGGCCAGGATCCATCCAGATGGTCCCAGGATGGCCAGGGAGAACATGCCGATTCCAATGGCCGTTTCCTGGACAACAGTGAGACAGCGGTCACTCAGTCAGCTGACAGCCAATCATCTTCACAGCTGCACAAAACATCAGTTCATGTGTTTGTACTGGGGGTGCAGGTTTGAAGTCCAAGTTCAAAAAGGCTTTTAGGGAGCGACAATCAGACGTGTCCTCCCGGTGTCACATTCAGAGACATGAGATTCACTGACCCTGCAGCTTCAGGCTTCTCACTGGTTCACATATAAACCTGAACTAAACTTCTAATACTAGGCCCCAAACATAGTGAGTAGTTCTGCACTGGCTCTCAGACTGAACCAGAATCACACCAGTCTTCAATCTGTCGATATAGTTTAGATTCATTCTGATAAACTATTGTAAATCTGACAAAATGCTTTTGACTGTTGCTGATACTATTGTCCATGTGTTCCAATGAGATTCTATCATGTATCAGTTTAGACCAAATGATGAACAAACCACAATTAGTCAAGGTTAAAACGTGTGTTATATACATTACATTTAAAGATAAACAGTTTAAGAACAATCACACAAACACAGTGTCACTTGGTCATCAGACACAGGACAAGTGAAGAACCATATTTCTAGTGAGCAGGTCAATGTGGACTCATCTTTCTACATGTGATGATGTGAGACCAAAAAACTTAAAACTTAAAAAGGATAAAACACATTAAAAACTAAACTAGTATAAATACATGAATAATTGTTCTGTGTGTAGGAAAATACAGTTCATGTAATCTGCTGTGACAAATGAATCTGTTACATCTGTCACTCAATATGATGTCGTGTCACACCATACATTGGACCTTTTGGTGAAACGTAGACTTACTGTGTTTCAACAAACTGTTACTAACTTTGTCAGAGGCATTTATAGAAGAGCTCAGAGCTAAATCAAACTACAAGTTGAAGTTTAGTGGTGGTGACGGTGAAGTCATGTGACCGTGGTGTCGGTTTATAGCCAAACATGAGCTTTTTACAGCTGCTGATTGTATTTATGCTTAAAACATCATAAAGTGGTGTCATTAGTGAAGATTATCCCGCTGAACAAAACCTGTCAGGATCAGAAACTGTTGCTGATTTTCTCTAATCATCCAAAACACAGCGGAGAAATCCTATTGGCTGTTTGTGGAGGGAACCAGGTGATGATGACTTCAGGGTTGGACTACAGAAATACGTCATCCCTGCAGCTCTGTGTGGGCTAAAACCAATGGTTCTGGAAGGCCTGCACAATAACAAGCAAGAGGCTACACTACTACTAAGTTTAATGAAGACAAGAAAGTATAAAATACTCTTCAGCATATTCTTCACCTTCACACACTGATGTTTGAGTTAATTTACAGACCCTTGTTGGTGCTATCATTTTTCAGCACTACAGTCTTCCACTTTGATGAAAGCGGCCAAATTAAATCAACACCTCTCAATTCAGATTTTACAAAACATTAGTCTTAGCGAACGACACCAAATAAATTGAGCGACAATTTAATAAAGGAAAATTAGCAGAAAGGATTTTGTGTCTGTTTCCACCGATGTCCTGCTTTGCTGACTGTATGGACATTGGACATTATAAGGAATGCCGAAGACTTTTCACAAATGTTTGTGCAGCTGTTCCTAAAACTGCCTCATTACTGTGACCGCTTCATACAGACACTTCGTTACTTAGCATAGCGCGCTAACGTCTGTTAGCTCGGCCTAGCTAACGAGGGAAGCCGAACTATCACTATGAAAATAGTGAGCGGAGATTTGAAATACTTCCCCAGGCATGTAGACATTTAAATTAAAAAAATGTTTTCATGAGACACAATGGCTTTTAAAACAAATCACACGGATTTAACACCGCCCGCTGACTGTACAGACACCGGTTTTGACCTCGTCAGCCAAGGACAAGCTGCTAGCTCTGTCAGTCCGTTAGCATGGAGCTAAGGTGGCGGGGCGACAGAAGCAGACTTACAACTGGGCCGATCTTCTCCTTAGGCGGTCTGGTGTACACACTGGCTCTCTGAGAGACGGTGTGTTGCCGCAGAGCCGGAGCAGCACGGCTGGCGACGGTCCTCAGGAAACCCGGCATGTTTGTCTGCTACGGCGAAGAGATGTCTTCTCGATTGAAGGAGCTGTGATGACGTCAGAGGAAGTGTCTCAATGCAAAGGTAAGTCCTCCTCTTAGCATCATCGAAGGGAATTAGCGCCCCCCACTGACCTGGATGTTCGTGGAGGTATCACGCTCCTCAGTCGATTAAACATGACAGACCAACATTAACAATCTAACAGAAAGAATAAAATATCAGTACCTTGTACCTTGTATGTTCTGTTGCCATGGCGCCGCGGATGGCTGCCTCGGTGTGTTGGTGCGCATTTTTTTGCCTTATTTTCTTTGTAAATCCAGTTTTCTGCCTTGGTTTCCAGAGCTCTCTCACCAGAGAAGAGCTCATTAACATCAGAGAAACAACTCCAGAGGATTTTTTCCACCTTTCTCGACTCATCTGTGGGATTATTGGACATTTTGGTCAGAGGTCACTGACCGTTGCTCTCGCAGTGAAACGCCGGAGGAGAGGAAAACGTGCCGGTGCGCTTGCGCGTCTCCGCCGGCGCGCACTCCGCACACCGCTCCCAGGTATCTTTCTCTCCAACGTGCGTTCACTGCCCAACAAGCTGGATGAACTTCAGCTACTGGTGCAGAAGAACAGAGACTTTTCTTCATCTGCCGTCCTGTGCTTCACGGAGACGTGGCTGTGTGGATCGATTCCGGACTCTGCGCTGGAGCTGGCCGGCTTCCAACTCTTCAGAGCGGATCGCGACACAGAGCTGTCCGGCAAAACCAAAGGTGGAGGAATGTGTTTTTATGCAAACAGTGGCTGGTGCAGAGACGTGACAGTGATCCTGCAGCACTGTTCTCCTGACCTGGAGACTTTCATCATAAACTGCAGGCCCTTCTACTCCCCCCGTGAGTTCACCTCATTCATCCTGGTCGGTGTTTACATCCCACCACAGGCCACAGCAGATACTGTGTGTGGAGCGGACCAACCCGGACTCCGTAGTTATTGTCCTTGGTGACTTTAACAAAGGGAACCTCAGTCATGAACTGCCCAAATACAGACAGTTTGTTAATTGCCCGACCAGAGAGGGGAACACTCTGGACCACTGTTACCCCACAATCAGTGGTGCTTATCCCGCCGTCCCCCGGGCTGCACTGGGCCACTCTGACCATGTCATGGTCCACCTGATTCCCACATACAGGCAGAAACTAAAACTGTGTAAACCTGTTGTGAGGACATGGAAGCAGTGGAGCAGTGAAGCCATAGAGGATCTGCGGGCATGTTTGGACTGCACTGACTGGGAGGTGTTCAGGACTGCTTCCAACAGTCTGGATGAGTTCACAGAGGCTGTGACGTCATACATCAGCTTCTGTGAGGACTGCTGTATCCCATCACGCACCAGGGTGAGTTATAACAATGACAAACCCTGGTTCACAGCTAAGCTCAGTCAGCTCAGGAGGCAAAAGAGGAAGCTTTCAGGAGCAGGGACAGGGACAAGTTTAAAGAGTCCAAGTACAGGTTTAGCAAGGTGGTGAGAGAAGCTAAACGACTGTACTCTGAGAAACTTCAGCTCCAGTTCTCAGCCAACGACTCTGCTTCTGTCTGGAAAGGGCTCAGACAGATCACTAACTACAAACCTAAACCCCCCCCACTCCATTAACGACTTCCGTCTGGCCAACGATCTGAATGAGTTCTGCTTTGAAAGACAATGAGACAGGCCTGACACCAACCCCCGCGAGTCCAGCCACCACCTCCAGACCACCAGCTTCTCCTCCCCCACTTTAGCAGGGGCCCTGGCACCTTGACAACTAGCCACATCAGAACCCCCCTCCTCCTCCCCTACCAAAGGAACGTCTCTCTCTATCCTGGAGAGAGATGTCAACAGGCTTTTTAAGAAGCAGAACCCCCGCAAAGCAGCCGCTCCTGACTCTGTCTCTCCATCATCCCTGAAGCACTGTGCTGATCAGCTGTCTCCAGTGTTCACGGACATCTTCAACACCTCACTGGAGACCTGCCACGTGCCAGCCTGCTTCAAATCCTCCACCATCATCCCTGTCCCCAAAAAACCAAGGCCCACAGGTCTAAATGACTACAGACCCATTGCCCTGACCTCTGTGGTCATGAAATCATTTGAGCGCCTTGTCCTGTCCCACCTCAAATCCATCACTGACCCACTCCTGGACCCCCTGCAGTTCGCCTACAGAGCCAACAGGTCTGTAGACGACGCCGTCAACATGGCTCTCCACTTCATCCTCCAGCACCTGGACTCCTCAGGGACCTATGCCAGGATCCTGTTTGTGGACTTCAGCTCTGCCTTCAACACCATCATCCCGGCTCTGCTGCAGGACAAGCTCTCCCAGCTGAGAGTGCCTGACTCCACCTGCAGGTGGATCACCGACTTCCTGTCTGACAGGAGGCAGCACGTGAAGCTAGGAAAGCATGTGTCTGACTCCCAGACCATCAGCACTGGATCCCCACAAGGCTGCGTTCTTTCTCCTCTGCTCTTCTCCCTGTACACCAACACCTGCACCTCCAGCCATCAGTCTGTCAAGCTCCTGAAGTTTGCAGACGACACCACTCTCATTGGACTCATCTCTGATGGCGATGAGTCTGCCTACAGGTGGGAGACTGAGCGTCTGGTGACCTGGTGCAGGCAGAACAACCTAGAGCTAAACGCTCTGAAGACAGTGGAAATGATAGTGGACTTCAGGAAGAGCCCAGCCCCACCCACCAACATCACCCTGTGCGACTCCCCCGTGGCTACCGTGGAGCATTTTCGCTTCTTGGGAACCACAATCACAGAGGATCTCAAATGGGAGCTAAACATCAGCTCCCTCATCAAAAAAGCTCAGCAGAGGATGTATTTCCTGAGGCAGTTGAAGAAGTTCAACCTGCCAAGGACTATGATGGTGAACTTCTACACCTCCATCATTGAGTCCATCCTCACCTCCTCCATCACCATCTGGTACGCTGCTGCCACGGAGAAGGACAATAACAGACTGCAGCGTATCATCCACTCTGCGGAGAAGGTGATTGGCTGCAATCTTCCGTCCCTCCAGGACCTGTACACCTCAAGGACACTGAGGCGTGCAGGGAAGATTGTAGCTGACTCCTCCCACCCTGGACACAAACTCTTTGTGACACTCCCCTCTGGCAGGAGGCTGCGGTCCTTCAGGACCAAAACCTCTCGCCACAAAAATAGCTTCTTCCCATCTGCTATTAGCCTCATCAACAAGGCTAGAGAGCCCCACTGTTGCTGATCCCCCTGATCCTCAATTGCACCAATCACCAGCACAAATTCCTTGTATGTGGAAACATACTTGGCAATAAAACCGATTCTGATTCTGATTCTGATTCTGATTCTTTCATTTTAATACCAAACATTTTGTTGATAATACTTCTGTACTGTGTGGCAGTATTGCTACTTTTATATGAATTATATATTATTATTAATATATAATAGAATAATACATACAACACTTTTACATGCTACATGTCGGTTTAAAGGGACAGCACGGATAGTGTCACATATTTCACATCCACCTCATTTGTTGACAGTAATGTTCTACAGTAACAAGACTAACACCTATAAGACTCTGAAAAGACTCTCTCACATCTGAAGACAACGAGTCTTAAGTCTCAGAATTTTTAGTCACACACTATAAGAGTCTGTAAAAACTATGGATCCTGCAGGGTCACTAGTCGCAAGACTACGACTACATTGCTTTGAGATTATTTCTTGCTCCTGTCATGATCTGTTTGGTCTTAGTTAGATTAATCTGCAGTAGAAGAAGCATTAAGGTGCTGACAGTTAATAAAACAGAGAGTACTTAAACACCACATTGTGAATGTTTAATGTTCATGTCAGATACTGTGTAGATACTGTACTGTGCTGCTGCTGAGTGAAGTTTCTCTTAACACGGATGGAGCTGACGTAGCAAAGCCAGATGACCTCTCAGTGGGAGCTGGAGTCCTGCTGGGGTCCAATTCATCTCTGGAGTTAGGTCCACAGAGACTGTGAGGAAGAGTCTGATGTTTATCACGTTCATGGTTGTTGTAAAGTCAAATGGTCAAGTTCCATTGAGGGTCATTAAGATGGAACATATCGTAACATAGACACACTGATCCACATCCATATTGTCATCTGTCTATTATTATTCTGTGGAAACTATAAAGGTTCCTCAAGTAACCTTAAGAGTGGGTTCTTCTAAGAACCTTTTCTTGACGGTTCCTCAAGATACCTGGAGAGGTTCCTCCACATTTTCAAAATACAGAACTTTCAAAAGTTCCTTTGGGATCTTGCTGTTAAATCTTAGCTGTGTCTGAATTCAGGGACCACATCCTTCAGAGGACGCAGTCAACAAAGGCCTGACCTCTGAAGACTGACTAGACCATGAAGGCTGAAATGAAATTTGAGGGTCTGGTCTACAGATTGTTTCTCATTTATCCTCAGTCACTGTTTTATCTGCAGAGAACAGATTTTTAAAAAAATCTTAAAAAGTGACTCATCACTGGTGCAAGGTTGAATCTTGGAACGACCAAATCGCACTACTCGTGAGTAATTTAGTCATAATCTTTCTACTGTACAAGTGAGTGTGACAGATGGAGCAGGTCAATGTGGACTCATCTTTCTACATGTGATGATGTGAGACAAAAAAACTTGTTAAAAAGGATAAAACATATTAAAAACTAAACTTGTATAAATACATGAATAATTGTTCTGTGTGTAGGAAAATACAGTTCATGTAATCTGCTGTGACAAATGGATCTGTTACATTAATACCTGTTACTCATCACAGTAATTCTATTGATCTTCAGCCCCAGCAGAATGTGACGCCCTCCCACTGCCTTGAAGGTCGTCCTGGCCAACCTCAGCAGGTCATTGGTTGACATGGGAGGGTCATCAGCTGATGCAGTTCACCTTCTGGACTATAAAAGCTGGCCCATGTGCTTCCCTGTTCTCTTCCTTCCAACTGCTGACATTTGTTTTGGCATTATTTGCTTCACCTGCACAGCACACATACCACTCATTCATGCACTACTTTCCTGGCTAAACTTACTAATTTCCACACCCCATTGCTTAGTTGTGTTGCTTTTTAGTTACAATAAATTGTTTGTTTTTAGTTTAACACAGGGCCTGGAGATCAGATACAGTCACATTAAAGCTCTTTCCAACATTCTTTATATTAACTAACACCACAGAGGGTCTGTAGCCTTTGACCTTCACCAGCTGACGATCCAGCTCTGCTTCTGCTCACTTTGTTCCCTCAGTGAAGTTAAGTTTTCAGTCAAAGCTCATTGGTCAGAACCTCCAAGCCTCCACGTGAGCAGTAATCCAGTCTCGTGTGGCTGCTGCCCATGTCACACGCAGAGCAGCTCCTGCTAACCGGGGACAGGGGAGTGGTGGTATGTAATAATCCCCCTCACCCCATCCCTCCACATTTACCCCAGCCCTCCACTGGTCCCTGCTATGTTTAGACAGAAGCAGCGTTGTACTCAGATTCTCTGCATCTCTTCTGTCCAGACCTTTTATTTCGTTACTTCAGTGTGTTATTAGTTTGTGGGACGACTCTGGAAATGGGGCTCAGCTCTGGAGTTAATGTCTCAGATGATGTTGCATCTTACGGAGGAAAGAGTGCCTTCACCCAACTGGAGCACAACATAGTGGCTGGATATCTGATCACTGCAGGTAACAACAGGGCAGTCAGTGGCATCATGATGAGACAGACGTGATTGTGATGTTTGAATGTGATTTCACTGCATCATGTTCCTCTGTCGAACCTCTCAGTCAGATAACCTGACTCTCTGTGGTGTTTCAGAGGAGGCTGCATCGTTTGAACACAAACCCTACTAAAGTTTCTCTATATCAGGAAATATGGAGAAATACTGTTTGTGTAATGAATTCAGAAGATTCACCTCTAAAGAAAAACACCAGTGACCAATGAACACAGAGATGATTTGAAGTTCAATTCAATTCAATTTTATTTGTATAGCGCCAAATCATAATATACATTATCTCAAGGCACTTTACAGGGAAGTGGTTTAATATAAACTGTGTGAAGAGATCAAGTGGTCAGTCCTGTCTGTGGTCCTGTCTGTGGTCCTGTCTGTCTGTGGTCTTGTCTGTGTCCTGTCTGTGATCCGGTCTGTGGTCCTGTCTTCGGTCCTGTCTGTGGTCCTCTCCTGTTTCCTGTCTGTGGTCCACTCCTGTGTCCTGTCTGTGATCCTGTCTGTGGTCCTGTCTGTGTCCTGTCTGTGTCCTGTCTGTGGTCCTGTATGTGTCCTGTCTGTGTCCTGTCTGTGTCCTGTCTGTGTCCTGTCTGTGGTCCTGTATGTGTCCTCTGTCTGTGGCCCTAACTGTGGTCCTGCCTGTCTGTGGCCCTAACTGTGGTCCTGTCTGTCTGTGGCCCTAACTGTGGTCCTGTCTGTCTGTGGCCCTAACTGTGGTCCTGCCTGTCTGTGGCCCTAACTGTGGTCCTGTCTGTCTGTGTCCTTGTCTGTGGTCCTGTCTGTGGTCCTGGATCAGAAGAATCAGAGACAGATGGAAGCTTCATGTAGAATCATACATGTAGAATAAACACAGCTGGGTACTGAGGGAAACAATGAAACATGTTTGACAGGGGAGCAGGTTTTACGTCACATTAGAAGTTTATTAATGTAGCGTATAGTGATTTATAGGAGACAGGATGTTGTTGCATTGTGTACTTGTGTGCAGTTGATGCACTCATTGCTTTTGCTCTGTCATGAATGTTGTGTGTTTCTTACTTGTTCGTAATGACTTGTGAAAACGGGGGGTGGGGGTGGGGGTGGGGGGGTAACTCAGACTGTGCAGCCTGTTAGTGGTGAAAGAAAAGAGTTGTTATCCTTTGAAAAGCTGCTCTGAAAGCATTATGTAACTTATCCAGGCCTTGGCACTGTATCATGGTGGCTCATATAAACACATGTTTAAAGTTCAGTTCCTGCGTCCTGGGATGTGGTTAACATGATGACATCTTGAAAGTTGTTCTTGAATTTTACATTTCTTTCATGATGACAGTGGATTACAGAACAGGACAGATAAACATGACAGTGAGCATCTTATTTACAGAATTTGGCAGAATCTATTTACCTGTAGGATTTGATTCAGTCAGCAGCTGTGACAGCAGCACCAGCATCGTCAGTAATTCTAACAGCTTTGTAACGTACAGCTTCGGTGATGATATGCTGGCTATGTATATGCTGGCCTAATCCTCCGGTCAGAGAAGACGCAGCAACTTCTCTCCTTTAGATGACTTTATTGACACCTCTCCAGATGAACAGGGCACTGTAGTATGTGGGTGTGTGTGTGTGTGGTTTGTGATGTCTGCAAAGACAACAATAGTAAACAATATTAATGATAATTAAACTACAGTGGCATTAATAATAGAAAACCTGAATTACAATAAACATGAATAACATGTCATACAGCAAATGACCAATAGGAGGCAGTGCAGGGTCATTAAACAATACAATGGCCGAGCGCAACAGGCAGGTCACGTGACCAAGCTAAACTGAGACGGCCTCGTCGACTACTAGTCCGGTCAATTTGACACGCTAACATCAATATAACAGCGGCCTCATAAAACGGGCTGTCCCCATAAACGGGCTGTCCATGTTTATGGGGCTCAGTAAGACATGTTAAACGCTAAGCTAACAAAGAACTCCGAGCGTATTACCCCTGCTAATATTATTAGCTCTCATCACACAGTTAATGTAAACAACATTCACTCATCACATAGCTTACATCATCACCGACGCACACTGTTGTACAGTACAAAGGGATGAAGAAGAGCGCTGGTGATCGGCAGAAGATTAGCTCGACCAGGTAACTGCACAGGGAAGTTTATTGACCACACTGTGCATGCGCAAAACAGTCCATCGGTCTCTGCATGCAACAGCTTGCTGTGACGTGTACTCCTCACAGCAGGGAATTCACAACAAGCTTGATATATAAATGATGATATATTACATCAAGTATTTTCTTGGTTGTAGTCATTCTTTTGATGTTTAACCAGCTGTGTGAAATTTATGGCTATAAAGTGTTATGTGAGGTCACACTGACCTTTGACCTCTGACCATCAAAGTCTAATCACTTCATCTTTGAGGCCAAGTGAACGTTCCCTCCAGGTGATACTGGATATCATGTCCACCAGAATGAGACGGACGGACATACGTATCTCCAGATGGACGGACGACCTGAAATCAATAAGCCTCCTGCTTTGACTGTCTCCTGCTGTGACCGCCTCCGGCTCTGACTGTCTCTGGCTCCGACTGTCTCCTGCTCTGACTGTCACTGGGTCTGATTGTCTCCTGCTCTGTCTCCAGCTCCGACTGTCTCCTGCTCTGACTGTCACTGGCTCTGAGCCATAAAAACACATGGACACACAGTGTGTGAATGGACATGATGACAGAGGGAACATGCTGAACTCATCTTCGACTGACACACTGTGACTGTGTGAAGTTACAGAGATGTTGAACTCCTTTATATTCTGATCCACACTGATGCCAAACCTACTGTATATACATATAAAATTCATGCTGCTTTTATAGGTACGAGATGAAAAGAAAAGATGAAAAAAATATGAAGCAGGTGAATTATATGTCTAGTTCTTCAAAAGTGAATTATTTCACCAATTACTATCACACATCACATTTGTCACTCCTGGCATCTGGTAGACTTAACGGTCCTGGTTTGGAGGTTTGTGAATAAAGTCACCTTAGACAAAGACAACATGAAAGCTACTGTGTGTGTCCAAACCCAGCACCATTAGTGAGCTGCTCAGACTGTGAGAGACTGACTGTGAGGATGATTTCAACACCACATCAGATACATGACAGTGAGCAGTCTTTAAATCTGTAGCAGCTACTGTACAAGATGCTGAACCACTAACGGACAGACAGAGTTTCCTGCACAGGATCCATCAAACGGAGATCATCCTGTCACGGACTTGGCTGCAAACCGGATCCCTGATGACTGTTCTTTCTGGCACTGCATCTGCACTGATGTCGTTCTCAGGAGAGAAAATTACAAGCAAGAAATCAAATCAGAGAGCACAATCGCTCACTCCAGCACCTGAACTCTCATTCAGGCTCACGACAACCTAAGGAACAGCCCAAAACTGATGCTAGGCTGAGGGCCCAACTCCACCCCCTGAAGAACCAGACACCGCTCTGATGGAGACTCTATGACCAAACATGTAGGAATGGGGAGACTGAAAATCTAAGTCTGGGTCTGTCTGTCTTCTTGTCCACGCTGGGTCTTTTGATGCTCTCTGAAGGACAACTGACTCTGATCCTGAAAAAGACATTGAGTGCTGCTGGAGAAACTGAGCCTCTGTCAGTCACGACATGAATTCACTCTGAAGACAAGAACTGAATCTTAAACAGACTCCTTGGCCTGAATATGTGGCTGAGATCGACATGCTTCAGGTTATAGACCAGGGGTCGGCATCGGGCCATTTTTTTCCTAACCGATTACATGGTGGGCCAGAACATAATCAAAGGTTATTTTTAAGAAACTGATTAATAAAAAAGCAACTCATTTACTTTATTGTGTGGCCACAGTCACATACACTACATATGTTTGACTGATTAATTGAACTGGTGGTTTTTTTCCTCATATCATACTGTGCACTGTGCCTGATGTGACATGGTTGTGTCTGTCATTCACTCTCAAGGTGGATAAAAGTAGACTATAATAAGCATCTCAGGTGGGAGGAGATTCTCTATTTGGACATTAGCTACGTCTTAAAGTGAGACTGTCAGTTCAATATTATAAGATTTAAAACATCAGATTATCAAATTATCAAAATAATACGGCATGTCAGATATTATTGCTGGCAGGCCAGTTTTGGCTCCTGGTTGAATACTTGCTAATAAGCCTGACAGATTGATTCCAGAAGGGCTCAAACGGTAAATCATTTCAACTGAAGTCATTTCAATCTCAGTTGTTTTTTGGGTTGCTTTAATAGCAATAGCAAACATTTTAGTTTTTTAATAGATACCCTAAATACGACAAGATATTTTCTTTTTCCTCCTCACAATTTTGGAATTCAATCACGGACTGGATTGGAAGTTACGGCGGGCCGGATTTGGCCCGCGGGCCACCAGTTGATGATCACTATTATAGACAATTTGAATATTTTGGACTTGGAAAGAGTCAAAGCTGTAAACCTGATGGGGTTCATCCAAATATCACCAGATTCAGACTGATCAGTCCTGGCCTTTGTACATTGCAACCATGTACAATGTATGGATAAGAGAAAGAGAGCGTGCACATAGAGAGACAATCTGTATCTCTCTCCCCTCACCAACCCTGTTACTGAGTTTTCTTTAAAATTACACCAACAGGGGGCAACCCGGTAGTCGAGTGGTTAGGGCGCATACCATTTGGGCGCAAAGATGCTCTTAGCAGGCGGGCACTGGTCCGACTCTTTCCTGCATGTCGTTCCCCTCTCTACCCCCTGTCAGTCTCCACTGAACTATAATAAAGGCATAAAAGCCCAAAAAATAATAACTTTAAAATTACACCAACAGAAGTAAAGCAGAGGTAAATGAGTTAAATGAACACACCCACCCAGCTCTGTCTTTAGTTCCTGTCAGTCATCTCATACACAGAAAACACTGGAGTAAGGAAGAAAGATTAAAAATCAAATCAACAGCAACATAAATACAAAACAACACATTAGCCTCGTACCACCTTATAAACACAGCAGGAACATAAAGATTTCTGTTCAAACAGACAGATCTGGAATCGTCAGAGGACCTGCAGATTAAAGCCTGTTTCCTCTCCTCTTCTGTTTAAACCCAGGATGAGCTGTTACAGGATTCCTCCTCTGACTCTGTTCTTCACGTCTTCTCTCCTCAGGCGTCATCAGTTTAACAAGCAACATTGTGGTGCTGCTCATGTTTGTGAAGTTCAAGGAACTGCGCACTGCCACCAACTTTATCATCATCAACCTGGCCCTCACTGACATTGGAGTGGCTGGGATCGGCTATCCCATGTCGGCCGCCTCTGACATCCACGGCAGCTGGAAATTTGGCTACACTGGTTGTCAGGTGGGTGAACGTGATGTAACTGTGTTAGATTGCTCTGATCACAGACTGTAAATATAGATAGGCGGAGCCTCTGTGACATCACTCTAGTTTTATGAAGCTCAAGCTCTTGGCAGTGCCTGACTCCCCCCTAACTCCCAGCCAATCCAAATATGGTCAAAGAGGTGGGGTGTGTGTGGAGCTGAGACTCTGATTCATGCCAGTTTGTGACAAGCATACTAACCCACTTGTCACTCAAGTCCATGCCCTCAGTTCTCCATCACTGTAGTCCTTAATAAAATGTAAACAGGTGAGTTGTATAAATTCAGCCATACAGGTGTCATGAAGGAGGAAATTATCTCTAGAGACCAGAACAGTTTTTGTACCAGGCTGTAAACATGTTTCTTTCTGCTGTAAAGTTGGACATTTGAACATGGGAGTCTCTGGGGACTGACTCACTGCTGGAGCCAGACTCTAGTGGTCGTTAAGGGACTGCAGCTTTTAGCTCTTCACAGTTGACTTGTTTTGTACACACAACATCTACTGCCTGTCTGCTCCTTGAGACAAATTAGTGATTAATGTTGTTTTCATGTTGTCACGAAAACACGTCAGGTGGTAATTCAAATTTTTTTTCCTAAGGTGAAGCAAATACACCTGTGGAGTCAATGTTACACCTTCTGATTCCGTGAGAGTCTGTGTGGTGTGTGAGGCTCTCGTGCAGCCATCTGAGTCTCCACCAGTTTATTTCCATGTGTGCAGACAGTCAGCATGGTCACTATGCTACAACAGCACCAACCACACATAAGCTGAAAAACAGAGCTGGAGGAGCTACTTGATCTCTACTATTCATCTGTAAAGGAAGAATGGCCGTGACAGTCATTTTCACCATTTTGAAACTTTGTTAAGTAAAAAAACAGACCTGCTGGTTCCTGACTTTTCCTGAAAGTGTCTTTATTTTCATTTAAAAGGGTTTTCATGGAAAGTACACAAAAGGGAAAAAATATTATATTTTCTACTTATTTTGGGGATAGACGGTCGTATTGACCACATGGAATTTCGTGCTGTTAAATTGTTTATCTTGGTTGCTTAGCAACTATCAAATCAAAAACATCCATATCAGTCTTGTATGCCAGCTAGCAGATATATCAATTTGATAAAAACTACTTATCATTTGATTAAAATTGACTTATCACAAATATCAATTATCAGAAATTTAATAATTTATAAAGGACGAAGACAAAAACAATAGCTGCCACGGTCCTGGAGATGCTTCAGCCTTGATGACTCTGATGCAGGTGGAAACTGACACCGACTTTTCCTGGGTGGATGAAAACTCTTCATCCTCATCAGAGAGTGATTCCGATTCAACACCAACAAAACAGAGGTGGCTGCTTCTTCTGACTGTCCTTCAGCCAACTGAACGTCCAGGGAGAAGACAGAGCCGTAATGTCCTGACTGAAGCTGCCCTACAGCACACACAAAGCACAACACTGAAAATGCACGCACAGCCTACCTGTGTGTCTTTGATGATGGCATGCTGAAGCATATCAGAGACTGCACTGCAGCTGAGGCACACGGCACTACGGTGATTTGGTGACAGTGGCTAAAGTGAAAGCCTTCATCGTCCTGCTTTATGTCTGTGGTGCAAAAACATGGAGCTGGACAGTCTGTAGTCTGAGAAATGGGTCTCTCGTCTTTTAAGGAAACCCCGGACAGGAATCACTTCAGGGCAATCATGAGATTCTTGTGGTTTGACAAGAAGGAGATACGACATGTGCGTCTGCAGTTTGCCCCGGTGTCGGCCACTTGGAACAAGTTTGTCCAAAACAGCATAGCCTGCTACAAGCCCGGTGCCGACAAACCAGATAAATTTGGTGTCAAGTTTTGGCTGGCTGTGCATAGCCAGCTGTTGTTCGGTGTCTCATATATTTTTTTACTTGTGACGCGCTTGTCTGAGAGCAGAAATAACACAGAACACAGAAAAGACCTGTTGATGTCACAGTGACATCATACAGCAGCATCATGTAAAACTGACACCTTCCACTATAGTCTCTGTGTCTAGACCCAGGCACAAAGACTATGTGTATGTCTCTCCATGTTCTGTTACCACAGGGCTCAGTCAGAAGTGACCCAGCCTCATTGTGCTCCATCTCCTGTTTTCACAAACTGATCTGAGACTAAAGCTGTGAGCAGACTGACGCACACTTAGCTGCTGCGGCCACGTGTTAGGAATTTTTTAGCAGATTATGTTTTTCCTCAGTCCTTGTTATTGTACAGTAATATTGACCCATGTGATATTAATCTACAGTGAGAAGGAGAGCTGGGGGCCAGAGCCGAACCATTCATCAGGCCTGTGACGGCTCTACTACACAACACACAGTCAGAGGAAACAACATGCTTCTAAATATCAGAATATGACACACACACACACACACACACACACATCCTGGTGGTCCGACAAAAATCTGTATTTTCTGGAGGGAAACTGGTCCAGAGCAGATGACAGTGTATTGTCTCTGTCCAGTGAAGTAGAGTTTATTGCAGTAGTGAATGAAAGAAGGTCACAGTTACACACATGAGAGAAAAGGAACGCAGTGTAAAAGATAACACAACACACACACAATAAATAATGAGCCGCTGCACATTTGGCCAGTGTTTCTAGATATTTGAGCACAGTTTTTTTAAAAAGCCTTATTTATTACATTAGCATTAGCATTAGCCTAGCTTCAGTAACATTAGTTTCTATAGCTAATGACAACAAAACAACAAAAACCCTGCACTAAATATCATACACTAATGGTACAGTATCACATGTATTACTTCTCTCTTACACACACACGATGCTGGCAGGCTAAGCTAACATTAGCTTACTGTCATCAAAAAATAATGATGCTGTACCTGACCTAGACTTTAGGTCTCCATCACAGTGAACACACAATTCTCCATTTATTAGTCACATGTCAGTGAGTGACAGTTTGATCTGAGTGCAAACTTTTCAAACTGATCTGCGTCTTTATTTCTAGGCAACCGAGCTGCAGTTTCACCAAGAATAAAACAGAAGCAAATGTTATTACGGTGATGAAATTAGTGAGTTTCAACTCAACATTCAAATCTCTCCAAGTTGATGTATCTACTGGCTCCAGGTAAAGAATATAGGATTTAACCAGGTGTACCTACATTACCTTAAAATGCCCTCAGACAGTCGAACAGCAGCTGATGAAGCACAAACTGCGAAATAAAAGTCATAAGTTTGAATTTGAACAAATTGTTTTTGTCACAGATCTTCAACATCAGAATGATGAATTTCTGTGTTTGTCTCCAGATCTACGCAGCTCTCAACATCTTCTTTGGCATGGCCAGCATCGGCCTGTTGACGGTGGTGGCCATCGACCGCTACCTCACCATCTGCAGACCAGACATAGGTAACGATGTGCTGCTCTCAATGCATGTAGAAATAATCTGACTGCACTCCTTTGACAGTCTGCACCTACACCTACACCTGCACCTGCATCTACATGTACAACTACACCTACACCCTCACAGTCCTGCAGTGATCCCTGCCTCCATGACGGTTGTATGGTTCGGATGTTTGTTGAGCTGTGTTGTGTTATAGAGGTGTTTCTGTTACACCCTCACTGATGGACAAAGTAATTTCAGTGTAGCAACAGCACCAAACTACAGCCTCCAGAATCATCACACATAAGCATTATCATGTTTGTATTAGACCCTATTAGTTTTATTTAAGTGTACCTAATAAACTGGAAAATAATGAGTTATTCATCATCCCCATGGTTACTCTCTGACATCTGACCTGTCTTTAATCTTTGTTTCAAATATTAAATAAAAATATAAAAGGGAGATTGCCATGAAATTCACTGGACATCCCCGTGTTCCCAGTGCAGTAAATATTTTTAATCACCTCAGTCCTGATATTTTTATCCACTTGACAGTAAAAATGATAAAATTGTGGGTAAAGTCTTGTTGACTTGTATGTTTGTGGGTCGACACAGAAACCAGCACAGTTTTTAGTTTAAGTGTTAATTTATTCAAAAAACTGGAAACTAACTAGAACTTGTCATTAACCAGCGTCAGTGTCCTGACTGTCCTGACCTCTCTGTGCTGGTGTCACCTCTCTGTCCAGGGCAGAAAATGACGGTGCGATCATACAACCTCCTCATCCTGGCAGCGTGGCTCAACGCGGTCTTCTGGTCCTCCATGCCCATAGTGGGCTGGGCGGGTTACGCCCCTGACCCCACCGGAGCTACCTGTACCATCAACTGGAGACAGAACGATGCGTGAGTTATCAACAGACTGGAGATCTCATTGGTCTCAAAAATATCACACTATACTTCACTATACTTACTACTACTGCTGGTACTACTGTAAACTGCTACCACCTCTATCAGTACTGCTTAGTTCTCCTGTTTGCAGATATGAAATGATTGTTACTCAGGAGCTCGGAGCTCAGCTGAGGCTCATGTCAAACAACATAAACCAGACTTCAGAGAAAATAGTTCAGACTTTGTTTATTTGAACTTATATGCACCAAACTTGGTGACATGATGGACCTGGCAGGAACACAGATCAGGTAATTAAAGTTAATGAGTAGTTACTAGTAATAATACGTCATTAGTTAAGTTGTTCATATTATTATAGTTAATTACAATTATTTAATTAAAAATGATAATAAGTATTCATAAATAATCTAGTGTAATGCATGTAATGTAGAACAGTGTAGTATAGTGTATATAGTGTATGTAGTGTAGATAGTTGTTGTCTCTTTGTTACATCCTGATTTATGATTGTTAACCTGTTGTAGTGACTCTGTGTTCAGACAAATATAAACTGAATTTATTTTATTTGGACTGGAACTTTATTTAAAATGTTAACACACACATCAGCCAGGCCTGAGATAAGGTATAATGCACAGGTATAATGACCAGGATGATCCTGGCTCTGCTTCTCCTCCACAGCTCCTTCATCTCTTACACCATGGCTGTGATAGCTGTGAACTTTGTGCTGCCTCTGTGCGTCATGTTTTACTGCTACTACAACGTGTCGGTCACTGTGAGGAGATACAAAGCTGGGAACTGCCTGGACAGCATCAACATCGACTGGTCGGACCAGATGGACGTCACCAAGGTGAAAACTGAGACTCTCTCAGACTGTCATTTTTCTGTGGTGGTCAGACACCTCCACTGATGAACATTCATTAATCAGTGAATGTTTTCCTGAAGATCAGTTACCTGTGAGAGGCCTCAGGAGCTGATTGGAGATGTGACGTGAAGAAATGTGATTACATCCAAGTGTGATTACATCCACAATGTTGACACATCCAGTGTCCACATCTCGCCACAGTCACAGTTTATGATCATGAGGCTGAGTCTGATTCAGTTTTAATCAATACAGTCTACACACATTTAACCACAACAGTGTGTTTTCAGGCATCACTATGTTAATGGTATGTTGGTGTGTGAGCTTCAGGGAGCACATCTGTTCCAGATCCAGTCCAGTACTGATCTGCAGCAGCTGCTGTTTCTACACTGCTGCTGTAGACAAGTCGTAGACTGATTGCTGAGCTTGCCTGGCCAGTGTTAGACCCCGTCCCAGTTCCCCCCCTGGGTCCTGATCAGGACTTTATCATCATGTCATCACTGACACAGTTCAGGCTCTGAATCATTGAGTTCTGTGTTTTATACTGACAAAACTGACAAAACTTCTTTTTTCTACCATTAAAGGTCCATCTAGTCTAAAGTTAGATGTCCATGTGTTTGTGATTATAAAGCAGGTCTAGGTTCTATATTAATACTGTGAAAGTATCAAAGCCTCAGTCCACAGAGAAATGCACACAGCCTGTATTCAGAAACTGAGCCTTAAAACAAGCCATCAGGACTCCTAGAATTTTGTGATGTCACAACAAAGCAGTCACCGCCCTCAAGCCCCGCCCACCTGGACCAACCATCCAACCCTGCAGGATTTGTTTTCTCTGAGTGTTCACCTGAAATCTGCTATATTTTTATTGGATCACTCAGAAAACAGTCAGCCAATCAGAGGAGAGGATCAGAGTCTCTCTTCTAATTGGCTGACTGACCTGTTGTTACTAGAGCTCCAGAGAGAAGCCTGAGACAGGAGATGTAAAACTACACTGAGATGGTTTTTGGCTTTTAAAACCACAAACATATCTTCTGATGGAGATCAACACTTCAGATAAAACACTGCAGAAGTTAAAATATGGAGCTTTAACATTTGTGTTCATTGTTCTTCTTCCGTCTTCTTCTCATTTTCTGTTTATGGCGGTTGTTTACCATTTTATTTAATGCTTACAAGCGTAACAACAGTAACCCCATGTTTAACATCACAATGATATGAACTGTGGGTAATTCCCTGAAGCAGTACCCTCTTAAGCAAAGTGTGCATTAAGGACTTAACATGTCTGTGAGAGAGTCCTGACCAAGTATCAAGATGTGAGCTGCTGTTCTGAAGCCTCCAGTTTGTAATTTGTCCATCGCCATCTTGGTTTTTTGAAACCAGTAGAAACCGTATTTGGAGGAGAAGGTGGAGCTGAGGAGGAGTGAGAGGTGGATCTGACCTGCTCCGTACTCTATACTGTTGTCAGGCAGGTCCCTGTATGTGGTACAGTCTGTCAATCACACAGAAGCCCCGCCCTAATGTATCCCCTGCTTTATGGTCCGATTTCCTCTAAATGGAGGATAATTTAAAAAAAAATGAACATCATGTTGTATAGAAGAAGACTACAAACTAGTGACTGAGACCATAAACTCATTAGGAATATGTTTACGGAAGTAATAAATCAAGTGAGAAGTAGAGACTTTTTCACATAGACTTCAATTCCATCAGATTTCTTTTCAAACCAGTGGAGTCGAATGCAGCTTTAAGGCTCTTCAGCACTGGCTTCACTCTTCAGACACAGTTTGACATTGGGACAGACATGAGACCTCATGGACTCATGGACCAAAAACCCACCTCAAAGTCTGTGAGTCTCTGAGGGAGGACATTGGGGTTGGGCCTTGATCTTGAGGAGTGGATGTCAGATACACATCAGAGTCATATATTTATTTCTGGCCACTCTGTCCACAGATTCACTCACATTAAAAACCTAAATGTGAATATACTTGATCAGGAAAAACAGAGAAATAACTGAGATCTTTCCTCGTAGTTTCCTCTTCTTCACCTGAATCTTTTTCTCCTAACAATCTCAACTCTCCTTCATCACTGTGTCTGTGGCCTTCAGATGTCCATAGTGATGATCGTCATGTTCCTGGTGGCCTGGTCTCCCTACTCCATGGTGTGTCTCTGGGCATCATTTGGTGACCCCAGGACCATTCCTGCCCCGATGGCTATTATTGCTCCACTCTTTGCCAAGTCCTCCACTTTTTACAACCCCTGCATTTATGTTGTAGCCAACAAGAAGTGAGTGTTTTTAGACAGATGTGTTAGTGCTGTTATAGTGTTTCACGGTGATGGTGCATTCAAGAACATAAATTATCCTTTCCTCCAGGTTCAGAAGAGCCATCATAGGGATGATCCGATGTCAAACCAGGCAGCGAATCACCATCAATACCCAGGTTCCCATGGCAACCTCCCAGCAACCTCTGACCCAATAAGATGAAAGTATTGCATTGTTTTATTAACCCTGACATTAACCACGTACAGAAAATTGGTCTGATGAAGTAACATGAATCTTATAGCTGTTATTCTGTTTAATAACCTGACTGAGCATCATGGTGTTTACTGTGTAAATCCCACTTGCTGTGACATTGTAGTCATTTTTGTGTTGCAGTTACTTCATTAACAAACTATCGATGAAAGTCTCTGTGTGGACTGTGTTCTTGTCAGATTAATATCTAGTGCATGAAAATGACTCCTAAAAAAGCAGGGGGGCGCACCAACAAAGATCCCCTGCTCTGTGGGCAGAGGAAAGGGCAAGACGACTGAAGTCCTCACTGATACAAGGTCCAGGCCAGTCTGCTTCAAGGGCTCAACAGGCAGACCATCCAGGACCGCCTGGAGAGCTCAGTGTGGAAAGAGGCAACTGGTGGGGTCTCAGTGTGTGGACACCTCATATGATGTGTTCTATAGGCAGATGGTCCTGACTATGAAGTGGACGAAGCCATCACCACCAGCCACCAATGCCACCGCAAACACCCTCAAGGTGGATGCTGCACAACCTAATCAAACAGCCCCTGTATCCCTACATCCCGTTCATGGATGTGATACACGCCAACACGTTCCTTATGCCCTGGAAGTGGAATGGGCCATGAGTTTATTTTGTGGAAAAACATGGTGGCTCTCAGCCACCAAACCATGTGGCGCCCCCCAACCCACACCTACACCTGCTTCCTGATTCCTCATTGGGAAATTTGAGAAGGTACCAGACTCTCAGGAAACTGTCCCCACAGTGATGTTGTCCAACCTCAGCGTGACTAAAGACTAGAATAGATCAGTAGGTAAAGTGATAGATTCATACAGGAGCAGCATTAGAGAAGAAATTATAACATGCAAACTACTTTTAAATACATTACTAAAGATTACATTTCACTAGAGCCTTCTCAACAGAGTCCAAAATTATTTTTTCAGATGTACGTTTACCTTTTTTAAAATCAAGTAGTAGCTGCGTAGCCTCTGTGATGTCAGCACGAGTTTCTGACAAGCTTGAAGCTCAACAAGCTCCACTGTCACCATCTTGGCAGTGCCTGACTCCACCTTTAACTCCCAGATAATCCGACTATGGTCAAAGAGGTGGGGCATGTGTGGAGCCGAGACCCTGGTTCATGCCAGTTTGTGGCAAGCATACACTCACCCACCTGTCACTGAAAGAGGCAACGCCCTAAATCATGCATAACTTTAGTCCTTAATAAAATGTAAATGGGTGAGTTAAATAAAATTCAGCCCGTACAGTCACCATGAAGGAGTAAATTAGTACCAGGCTCTAAACATGTTTCTTTCTGCTGTAAAGTTGGACATTTGAACATGGGAGTCTCTGGGACTGACTCACTGTTGGAGCCAGACTCTAGTGGTCATTAGAGGAACTGCAGCTCTCGGCTCTTCACTGTTTCATGTTTCTCTTCATGTTTCAGACCTGGAGGTTGGTGCTTGGTAACTACGTGTGTTAGCCAGCGCAACACTTAGCTTGTTATCCTGAAAGGTTATTAAGCTAATGGTGAGAATTGATTAAAACTGGGTATACTACAACAACAGGATGTCACTAGTTAGTGCGTGGAGAGCTCCGCCCTGCTAGTGTCCTCGGGCCTCACTGCCTCATCCGTCTGGACTAAGATGGTTTGCTGCATCACTCTTTTCACCTGGGACATGATCTCAGTATGGGCTGTGGATGGTTGCAGCATGAGGATGTTCAGGTGAGTCAAGTGAGCCTTATGACATCCAGAGAAGACGCAGCCTCAAAAGACTGGAGGCAACAACAAGCCTGACAGCAGCTGTGAGCAGAGTGAACCTCCCACAGACAGAAGGTCTCAGAACAAACTTCATTCTTCCTTTGTTTTTAATTAATGCAGATTTTCATAGTTTACTTTTTAATTCAGAGGGTGTTGTGTAAAGACGTACTGGCTGCTGGGATGTCCATTGACATCATACAGACAGTAGGTTCATCTCCATCCAGAGCTGCAGGGACTGTTTTTAAGAAATCTAGTTCTCCTGCTTAACTTTGCATTGAAGAAAGTAGAGATGAGTGTCCAACTGTAAAATAACATGAAGCTGTGGGGTGGTTTTCCTCCTGCTGAGTCAGTAGCTGCCTCTGCTTTTGAATGACCTGAATCTTTATTTGTACAGCACCAGTCAGACAATCACAGTTAAATATTTCCCTCTGAAATATAGTGAGGAATACAATAGAACAACCTCAAGTTCCCACGTACCTGAAATGGACTTCAGTGACGTTCTCATCACAAAGATATTTATCTTCAAATTTACTAATACCTGGAACACTGAGGTCAAGTAGCTCAGTGTGGCACTGAAGCACAGTGGATGGATAGATGTTATATTCACCTCTGCTGCTGAGGAAAGTTAATGATAGAAGGACAAAAGGTCATTTCAATAAAAATTTATTTCTTCATCATGTTAACACAGATCATCCTACAGATCAGCTCACTCACTGTGACAAGGTGAGATCATCATCATTGGACACAGATCAGCTGATGCAGTCTTTTTATTCAGTTCAACAGTGTCGTACAAACATTTCTAACAAAATAATTCAGACTTTCTTTATAAGTTAAAGTTTTACAAAAAAAGATATTGAATACATTTCGAAGTAAAAAGAAGAGAAGAGAGAGAACAAATATCCTCCAAGTGAAGACACAGGATCAGAGATGATTGATCATGATCAATAAAGCCTCCTGCTGATGAAGAGCAGTGACTGTCAGAGTGGATCTTCAGTGACAGCAGGTTGTATCAGCAGCAGTGAATCACTGCAAGCTGTCTCTGCTCAGAGGATGGACACATCTGGACCACAGCTGGAGAGGAGACTTCGTCTGTGTGGATGTGATAAGGAATTCAGCTGCTGTGACGTGTTAGTAAGAAACAAAGTATTTATGTGTTTTTAATGTTGCACTCCCCACCCCCCCCCCCCCACCCCCCCCCCCCCCCGCTTTAAAGAGAACACAGTCTAGACCTGAACCCCTCCTGTCTGTACTGACAGGGAGAGGACCACATGTTCTGCATGGGGGGCTGTGAGGATCTGGTTCTTCACAGTCTCTGGTCACCTCTGCAGTTTAGGCCACGTTGGCCTCCAGCCACGCTGAGATCTCGTCCCCATTCCTCCTGATCCACTCGATGTTGTTCCTCACCGTCTCCAGGGCCTGCTGCCGGGGCATCTCGCCGGCACCGGCGTCTGGAGTCAGACCGAAGAAATGCTTCATCTACAAGACCAGCAGGGAGACACATGTCATCAGAGACCTGGACCTGAACTGACTGAGACTCTGATATTAAATCCTGATTCTGATCCCTGAAAAGTCTTTATGGACAGTTCTGCCCCTTCCTCAACACCAGCTTTGACACAAGGGGGAGGTGGGGCCCTCTGTAATTTGTGGAGCCATACACAACGTCCATAGTGAGGAAGTGGGGCCAACAGGCGGTGAAACACATGCTGGTGTTGTGTCAAAGTCTGTTCATGCAAACACACTGACAGAGATGGGACTTCGACACAACACCAGCATCAGTAAAAGGAATTGATAAAGCTGGGGGGGCCTACACTCTGATGGTTCAGACAACGTGGAACCGTTTCTGAACTAGTTCTCACTCCTGATCCTGATCTTTAATCTGAACTCCATCTCTGACAGGTGGTTTATAGCAGAGGAGCTTCAGCTGTTACATAACAGAGACAGGTATTAAAACATCTGTATCCAGCTGTTTGTATCATCATCCTCTTCCTCACATGCATCTGTACAATGATCTTCTCTAAGATGTGAATGAAAACACAACTTCTGGCTTCAACCACAATTATCAGTTATTATCATTATAATTGATTAAGATAAATAAATATATAGTGAATTTAGTCAATAGATACAGACGAGGAGCAGAGGAGAGCTGGAGAAGTTTCTACAGGTGTCTGATTCATGTTGTAACAGATGTGACACAGCTGGACTGGATATGATCTGATGTGTTGATGATTCATATAAAAACCAGGACTGTTTGTCACAGCTTCATCTCTCTCGTGTACCAGCAAGTACACAGAGTCCCATTGAAGGCTGAACTGTAAACTCATGACCTGGTAATAAAACTGGACTTTCTTAAACACACATCTGTATTTTATGTAAGTTAAACTGTCAGGCTCAGGTCTGTTGCCCAGTCTCCTCACAGACGTCTTTACTCTGAAGAAGGTTCCTCTTTCAGAGACAGTGATGATGAATGTGCAGGTTCCTGTGAGGACTGAGGACCATCTCTTCTGTCCAGCACAGGAACCAGGGGAAACTCAACCTAAAGCAGAATCTGACCTTCCACAGCTGGAGCTCAGTGTTGTAGGTGGTGGTGATCCGGCTGAGCAGACGACCCAGGTTCCTGTCGTTGATGGTGTACCTGTGGACAGACGACCAGGTGAACACAGCAGCAACCACTACAGCATGATCTGGTTTTGGTGGAGCGCACAGTTCTGGTTACAGACAACACCTTGCCTTTCCCTGATGATGAGCTATGTACAGAACAATGAGCTCAGTGAACAGAGAATATTTACTGTCTTCTACCACACTGACCCATCTGCTCAGGTCTGGGATGCAGCGCTGTCCCTGTAACCGGACCTGAGGACATAGGGTTTTCACAGGACAATTCGGGTTCATTTAGGCTGAAGACAGTGACCCATGAACCTGGAACATGGTCTCTGTCTCTGACTCTGTCTCTGTCTGCTGGTTGTTGTCTTGTTGCACTGACCTGTTGACCAGATAGTCCCAGTTCAGTGTGGTCCAGTCCCAGGCCATGCTCTGTCCCAGGGGGTTGTAGGACACGTACCGGACCACGGTGAATAGGTCCTGACTCCTCACCACACTCTCGTCCTTGGTGGCCTCCAGGAGCCTGTGGGACAGAGCAGAGGTTTTCTCTCCACACATTAATCCTAATCCTGGGACAGGTTGGACCATGAGGGGTCCACCTGTTGGATCCTCCATGGTAGAAGGTTATCCGATCTGCCATTGCGTAAATGTAATGAGATGTTTTAATTACTTGTAGAGCAGGTGGACGTCCTCCACAGAGGCCAGTCCGTACAGCAGCTTGTCCTTCTCCTGAGCCAGAGATGAGCTCTTGTACCTCTGGAACATGGTGTTCCACTTTGCCTCAGTGCCTGACTTCTTCATGCCGTACCGATAGACCAGCAGCCTGAGGTTCACCGCGACGCTGCAGCAGGTCAGAGGGGCAGAGACTTTAATGTCAAAAACCTTCACCAACACAACACACAGTGGAGCTGAGGGGAGAAGTGCCAGGCCTGGATGAATCAGGGAGTCATGGTTTCTGAAATGTATCTGGATGTCCAGTCTACTGGTTGTTCACAAAGATGATAAAGTACAACATATTTAAGTTGTTGGTCTGTTACTGTGGAGTATTTTCCTGTCTGTCTATGAGGTTTCAAACTGAAGAGACGGTGGATGATGTTACCTGAGATTTTGATTTATCCACTGGTCAAAGATACGGGATGCTTGTGTCAGAGCCTCCTCGTCCCCCATCTGACAAGCCAGACTGAGCACAGTCTCCCTCAGTAACCTGCCACGCACATCACCGAAAAAGCAGTGCTTGGTTAGACTGAGGACTCGTGTTATTCACAGCAGTAATATTGTGTGTGTTTTCATGAGTCCAGTTTGTGTGATGATAGGTGGTGTGATGGTTGATGGTTTGATGTTTGGTGGTGTGATGTTTGGTGGTGTGATGGTTGGTGGTGCGATGGTGGGTGGTATGATGGTAGGTGGTGCGATGGTTGGTGGTGTGATGGTTGGTGGTGCGATGGTGGGTGGTATGATGGTAGGTGGTGCGATGGTTGGTGGTGTGATGGTTGGTGGTGCGATGGTTGGTGGTGCGATGGTTGGTGGTGCGATGGTTGGTGGTGCGATGGTTGGTGGTGCGATGGTAGGTGGTGCGATGGTTGGTGGTGCGATGGTTGGTGGTGCGATGGTTGGTGGTGCGATGGTAGGTGGTGCGATGGTTGGTGGTGTGATGGTTGGTGGTGCGATGGTAGGTGGTGCGATGGTTGGTGGTGCGACGTTTGGTGGTTGATGGTGTGATGGTAGGTGGTGTGATGTTAGGTGGTGTACCTCTCTGTCTGTGTTCCCTTGTCGTTCCATCCAAGCTGTGTTGAGATTTTTTTAACATGATCACGGAAAAGTTTCTAGAGGAGAGAAACGAGAACATGGTTCAATACAGGGAAACAAAACCTGACTAAGCCACTTAATCTGTTAAAAACAAGTGAACCATCACACAGTTACAATCAAGTGTTTTCTATCACTGCATTGCCCTGTTGTGTAACTACAGTAACTCAGGCTGTTGTATAACAAATTAGACCATCAATAAGGAGCCTGTCAGCCCAGACACTGCGTGTTAGACTGTATTATTTTAATGAGAGGAAGATAAATATAGTATCACTCCTGAATCATACAGCAGAATGATTACAGTTCAAGTGAAAAACAAACTTCTTTCAAATCTAAAGGTTTGTTACAGAACAGTGGTGACATGATTTCGTTGCTTTCATATTACTGAAGGCTAATTTCTGGGTCAAATGTGAATATAGCTGATTATAATAGTAAACTCAGGATATAAAAGCATGTATCATCTTGTCTAGACTGCATCAGACAGGTCTTCCAAAACGATATACACACACGTCTCAGCTTTTCTTACAGGTTACATAAGACCCAGGGATTCCTTCATTGTACAGACTCTCACACACTCAGCAATCACATTCAAAAATATTTGGTCACATGCCTCAGCGCTGGTTAGAGGGCCCTGATCAAACTGAATCATCAGTCTTACTCAGATATTAGAGGATTGTTATGAACTGTATGCTGTGTATAACAAGAACAACTACTTTACATACAGAAAAATTATTGAGATGATATTTCAATGAACTGGGTCAAACTATCCAGAATTTTATATGTCAATACAGTCCAGCCCAGATATCACAATATATGATATTATCGCAGGGTATTTCTTTAATAATATAATTATTTTGTTGTATTTTATGTTTCAGGTGTTTCTATAATATGTAACAATAATATTATATATTATGTATAACATGTAATAAAATTATTGTATTTTATACTCACCTGGAACTTCTGGTAGAGTGTAGGGTTGCCTGACAGCATGTCCCGGACATAGGCAATGGAGGAGGCCACGCGGTCCCAGACGATGTAGTCGGTCTCATTTGTCAGGTACATGGTGAGATTGAAGGCGTTACCATAATCTATGATGTCTGCCCTGAACAATGAGTGGAAGCAGAGTTAGTCTCTGTACCACTGAAGACATGAACAATCATACGTTTGGAGGAAATCTCACCTTGCAAGTGCAAAAACATCATCAATGTAGCTTGTGCGATCAGCAGCGTCAAACTCCTGTTTAAGACAGAGAAGTGAAGATTAACATGACAGTGACAGTGACTCTGATACCTGAGGTAGGTGTACGTCATGTGACGGGACCCAGGTCGTCTTTTCTGACTGTCTGGTGGTGATGTCGGCCTGCTCTCACTGCTCTCTGACTCTTCCTCCTGAGTTACAACAAGCCCTCAGGTCAGTGTGGTCATAGAGAAACGTTATCCTGAGAGAGTGGGAATCAGTCTTCCTTCCTTTAAAAAATGACCTGGTTTCTTGTCTGTACTTTGAAGAAGTCTGGTATACTGTCCAACCCACCCTCAGGTAAACAGATCAGAAAAGACCTCTGACCTCTGATCCACCAGAATTTCAGATTTCTGGCCGTCACCTTGGACCTTCCTCGTCCTCACGTGGTTCTGGTTCCGTGTGGACAATTCAGTCATTGTACGGACTGACAGGTATATGTGAACTTCCTCTATGAACAGGTTTTATTTTGTCCGACTCTGTCTTCTTGCTGTGTAACGTTATTAATGATACAACAGTGTTAGGGTCACTAATAAATCTAAATTACAATGTTATGAGGAAAAAGTGTCATTTTACATGAAATGAAGTCAGTCTTATGTTGTCTGGATGTTGAGTTTGGTTGATCCCTCTCTCAAAACTTGATATTCTTTCTTGTAATAACTTATAACTTATAATAACTTTTATTTTAAAAATTACTTTAGTCTCAAAACATTACAACTTTGTCCTGGAAATATTGAAAGTTTATCCTGAAAATCTCTGTGTATATCACTGTAAAAACAACATGACAGTGCTCAGGTCTCTGAGGACGGCTTTACCGTGTGGTTGTCCTGAAGCTGCTGACTGATGGCATTCCACATGAGGTTGTCATGGTTGACTCTGTAGAATCCAATGTGATTGTTGTTAACCTTCAGCAGACCGTCCGCTGACGGAGAGTAGTCGTTGATGACGCACTCTGAAAATCATCAGTTAGTGTGTGAAGACGGAGAATTTCATGAGAAAGTGAATCACATGTGACACATTGCTGCCTGGTTTAAAGGCTCAGAGCTGATTATATGTTTGTTAAACTACCTGCGCTGCTTTTGTTAAACACGGCCAACATATTCTTGTCACTTTTCACAGAGTGCCATTTCACTGGGATCGTCCACTTGTACCTGTAACAGAAACACATTCACTGTTGTCAATACACTGACAAACACACATAACACATAACACATATCATCTTAAATCTTTTCACACCCACATTAAAAATACCTCTTCATTTGATTGAAGCTTAAAGCTGCAATTATCATCTATCATTAGCTCTGCTTTAGACAAAGATCTGACGCTTTAGCTGCTAAATGCTACGTTATGTCACCAACTGCTCTCTAAGACTGGATGTATACTTCTGTGTCACCCCCTCTGTGAGTGTGTGTTGTAATCACAGCTTCTCTGTTCTTTGTTCGTTGTGCATGCATGTTAGTGCATGTGAGTCCTTCCTGTTAAACTGCTGGTCATCCCCATAGACACAGGCTCTGCCCACAGGTGTGATGGCACAGTGCAGTACAGAGTGTTCAGGTGAAAGCCACCTTCCAAAGGGCCTCAAACAGAGAGAGATAAAACCAGAGCACAGGAGGACTGGACATGAGGAGTACGGTCTTCAAACCCGATTGGCTGGTGGACTGTCAAAACATCCACCAAGTTTTTTAAGTCTTTACCAGCTCCATCAGTGTCATTACCAGCTTCATCAGTATCATTCACACTGCTGGTCCCAGTGGATCAGTCCAGGTCTGAATCACTTTCTCAGTCTGACCATGGAGCCGGTCCTGGTCTGTCTGTACTGAGATGGAGAACCCTACGAACTGCTAAAGGCTCCAGCTGGAACCGGTTTTCTTCTCCTCCATGTGTCAGTAACTTGATGTCAAATTCTGTTATTGTCTGTTTTCATTAGTGAGGCTACAGTAACATGATAATGCTAGCTGACTGCTGTTACCCTTATTATGAATGTGTTTGGTAAATTTTGCTATCGCTAGCTGGCTAACTGTCAGCGTTACTGAGGAGCATATCACAGCAATGCTAGCGTGGGTTGTGTTAGACTGTTTTTTTTTTTTTGGCTCTCGTGTCCTCAGGGCTTTAGTCAGTTGAGCTTCTTGTTGTGAGTTTAGTGACACTTTCACTGGGCTTCATAACATCTTACTGACTGGGAATGTGAAGGAGTTAACAACCTTTAAGGAGCAACACTGTAACCATGGCAACTGTGGTAACCCAAGGTCAGAGTGTAGTTGACATGTTCTTCCTCAATGATGTAACTACACAATAAAGCTGTGGTGTCAACACAGCAGGAACTGTGATTGGCTGCTTGTGCTTTACCCAGCATGCCTCTGACTCTGGTGGAGTTTGTTGAGAGTGAAGACAACATTAAGTAAAGAAAAACTCAGTAACAAACAACTAACAGAGCCACATCACTGCAAGCCTGAGCACTGCTCCGTATGAACGACTGACCATGAGCACAGCAGCTGCATTTGACTTTTGCATTTGATGGGTAATAATACCAAAACAGAACAAATACCATTATAATCCAGCTTTATGAGAATTGTGTGTTTCTTATCCTCTTTACATCTCTTACCCAAGAGTTGAGGGGGGCTGGCTGGGATCAGCTCTAGGATCCAGGAGGAAACGCTTCTGGCTCAGTTTGGTATTCGTCTCTGACACAGACAGGTCCAGCACAGGATAACCCATCTGATTGGTCCATGTGTCCATCACCGCTGCAACTGGCAACCCACTCACCTGGGAACAGAGTGGGGAAGTATTCAGAGAAAGATGACAGATGTTTTTTTCTGCAGTTGGTCTGACTCTGTCCATGAGCTGTGAAGCTCAGTGATTAAGAGTTTTTATTTTACACACAAACAGAAACATAAAATGACTGAGTGATTTAACCTGAACAGGGACCAAGACTGTCACCTGTGCTCACTGACTATATCTGATAACCCACTCTACAGCTGCAGCACTGGGCGGATGGAGACACTGTAGTTACAGGTTGACTCCTTTTTAAACCACTAACTGTTATTTATGTCTCTCTGAGTGTAGACATTCAATCATCTTTTCCAGGTGTTCGCAGTTGTGTTTTTGAACTTTGGGCAGAGCCCGACAAACTGTTTTTATGCTAAGCTAGGCTAATCACATCCTGTCTCCAGCTCTGTACATGAGACATGATGTCAATCTTCTTGGCTCACATTCATAAAGAAAGCCTTTCCAACAACATCAAACTTTGATGAACAGCTATTTTACAGAAACTGAGGATAAAACTGATAACTGACTGTTCAAACTTACCTCGGCCAGTGATGCCCAGAAGTTTGCTGTTTTGGCGTTCTTAAAGTAGTAGTCTTTCAAATATTTCTGGTGTAGGAACAAAAAGAATTAAAAACAAACAAAAACACACATTAATGAACATTAATCACTGGTTTTAATCTGTCATGAAGCAGCAGCAGTGTGTGACTCACTCGACAGCCATCTCTGAACATGTCTTTACCCATCCAGTCTTCCAGCATCCGCAGAACAGACGCTCCCTGGAAAGAGTTGATATTTTTTGTCTGTGTCTCGTTTTTGTCTGTGAACTGGGCGAATCAAGGTTTTCTGAACATTACACCGAGGTTGTCTGGTGGTCTTACCTTGCTGTATGAGATGGCATCAAACACAGAGGTGATCTCTGCCGGGGTTGACACATTCACAATGATTGGGTGAGAGGAGAGAAGGGCGTCATCCACCATCACAGGAAGCACGTCACTGATGATCATGATGTCTCGCTGTAGACAACAGTTACAGAGCAGTCCTCAACATGACCGGTCTACAGTCAGTGTGATGGACAGTGTAAAAGAAGGACTTACCATGCCCCAGGTGGGTTCAGCTTTCTCCACACCAACGTACTCAAAGAAACTGGCAAAGCCCTCGTTAAGCCAGAGGTCGTCCCACCAGTCCATCGTCACTATGTTCCCAAACCACTGGAGAAAGACAACGGACATGAAACAATCAGAGAAAGGTCTTTACAACTGAGTTGAGCAGAAAAGCTCCAGAGTGAACAACACGTCAGCCTGGAGGTGGATGGACTACAATAGCAGAGACCACGTCAGGGTCCACTTCCTGTCACCAAGACCATAAACCCGAGGCTGCAGTGGGCTCAGGCTCACCAACACTGGACAACTGAAGGCCTGGACTGATGGATCTGGATCTGCTGAGGCAGCAGATGGTAGGGTCAGAGTCTGGATCCATGGACCAACCTGTCCAGGTGGTGGTGGTGGTGTGATGGTGTGGGGGTGTTTTCTGGACTCACTTTGGGCCTTAACACCAATCAGTCCTGGTCTGAATGTCTCAGTCTGTCTGAGTGTTGTTGCTGACCATGTTCACCCTTTATGGCCACAGTTCACCATCTTCTAACGGCTACTTCCTGCAGGATAATGCTCCATGTCACAAACTGGTTTCATCAACATGACGGTGAGTCCAGTTTAGTCTCAGACCTGGATCCAGTAGACCCCCTTTGGGATGCGGTAGAACAGGAGACCTGCAGCATGGAGTCTGTTTACGACATCTACTGATCAGGGCTGGACTGGAATAAAAAACTGGCCCTGGAGTTTTGGGCCCAGGTGACCCACCACAGTCCATTGAACCTGTGAGGCCTCTGAGGTTCTTCTGATCCGGAACAGTCTCACTGTGGTAATCCACCCCAGTATACACAGATCAGCCACGGCATTAAAACCAGTTAGGAGTTAGTTCAGAGAGGGTGAAGCTCAGTGAGACCAGTTCAGTGAAGAAGGAGCAGGAAAAAAGCCACGATGGAAAAAAAACAAACCTATCAAATTAACTCAGTGTTTTCTTGACAACGCTTTTATCTTTATTTCCCACAGAGAGTTCAGATTTCAAGACTGTAAATGTTTAAAATCCTTTATGTGTTATTGTTTAAGCTTTTTATGACGCATGATTCTTTCCAGCTTATCAGGTTTTTTTCTGAGATGAGAGATAAGATGTCATGAGGCAGTCAATAAAGTTTTATTAACTGTGCAAAGTTACAGCAGTGAGGTTCAGTGTCATTTTTGACTTTGTGATTATTTTTTTCTTTCTGGTTTTATCTGTGGTTTTAAGTTTGCCTCTGTGTGCTGGTTCTACACTTTTAAACTTTCTGGGCTTTTATTCTCTTGCCTTTGCCCTTTTGGTTTGGGCATGGTGCATCAGTACAATTTTGGTGAATAAATGTAATTATAAAAAAACACATAAATAATGTTTTGAAACAAAAAGCTCTTTAAAAACATTAAAAATGTTTAATGCTCCTTTGTTTTTGTTTTTTCTCGTATTGAGACCAGTCACTGTGATGAACCTCTGTGGAGACTGTGTAGCTCCCTACATGTTTCAGTTCAGTCCTGAAATTACATCGTAAGCATAAAAATAAAAAGGGCCCTGAGCAGACATTTGGCCTCTGTGTTGTTATGGGGTCTGATGTGGGCCACCAACATTTGAGATTTTCGAGTGGGATATGAGATGGAAAAGATTGAGAACTCCTGCTATAGATGTCACTCTAGTGGTAAAACTTGGGTGTGAAATACAGTGAAGTAGAAGTATAAAGTAGGCAAAATTACAAAATGTCACAAAGTTACTGTGACTGACATGTGCAGCACATAGTTAATTACACAAATAAAATACACAGAGTGAGTAATGAGTGACCAGACAGTGGTACCTGGTGAACCAACTCATGGGCAATAACACTGGCCACTCGCTGCTTGTTGTAGGAGGAAGACTGGCTCTCATCATACAGCAGGTTGGTCTCTCTGTAGGTGATCAGGCCCCAGTTCTCCATGGCACCAGTCCCAAAGTCAGGGATGGCTATTTTATCTGGATCGAGACAACACAGAGATCCCATAGAAGTAAGACCTTATCATAGGTTTTATGGCATCACTACATTATCAGCTCTTGTCATATAGAGAGAGTATCCTGACAAATACCAGTGGGAATTCTTAATTCCCAGAAAATTCCTAGTTTTATTACAGGATATTAAAAACTGGTTTTCGGAGACCACTTGATCTTTCCTCCAACACCAGTAGAACATGTTTCCCTCTTGTACACAAGAATGAACTTTGGTGATGTCATAAAGACATGTTTATGTCCTGATGTGTCTGTTTAGGATGTACTTCTGTAAAAGTGCCCATGAGTGTTTATACGACACTGTTCTGAATTTCAGATTCAGAGATTTATAGATTTATTGACTTGTTGTTTTACTTTGACTGAACTCAGAGAGGTGCTGATAAACCGTCTGTTTTCAGTGGAATTACCTTTAAAGGTCCATCCAGTTTAAAAGTAGATGTCCATGTGTTTGTGATTATAAAGCGGGTCTAGGTTCTATATTAATACTGTGAAAGTATCAAAGCCTCTGTGCACAGAGAAATGCACACAGCCTGTATTCAGAAACTGAGCCTTAAAACAAGACGTCAAGACTTCTGGAACTTTGATGTCACAACAAAGCAGTCACTGCCCTCTTTTCTGATTGGCTCACTGACCTGTTGTTACCAGAGCTCCAGAGGGAAACCTGACAGAGGAGATGTAAAACTACCCTGAGATGGTTTTTGGTTCTTACAACCACAAACATATCTTCTGATGGATATCAGCACTTCAGATAAAACACAGGAGAAGTTAAAATATGGATCTTTGTGGTGTTTTTGCTTCAGCTAGGACAATTACTATTGGACATAATATATTTCCATTGGATGGGAACACTCTCCAGGCTGTGGACAAGTGATTCATACATTTACTGTACAGTTACCTTTTCAAACACAGCTGCCTCAGTCTACCATGGCCTGGCAGGAGTACCTGGCAGAGTGTTTATCATTAGAATCACTGGCCCAGCATCATGATCCCGTCACTGTCCTCTAACTATCACATATATTTTTATGCTGATGACTATCTGATTTATGTCAGACTGATTTGGACTGTCAGATTTAAAGTGAAATAAGTGATCTTTATTACTTCTGCGTGAGGTTGTAAATAACTTGGAATATGTCTCTGACAGTCCAACAAACAAACATATGTTTCTTATTTTAAATTGATGGTCATAAATTACAAATTCTGTTGGGTTACACATCTCTAAAATCAAGTTGTACCCCAGGTCAGGCTTTTTTCACCACAGGTAGGATGTGCTGTACTGTCTGACACTGAGACTGACTTGGAACAGTTAACAGACTTGTTATTCTTATTTGGAAACACTGTGACCCCAGAAACAAAGCATGTGTCCCACTGTGATCAGTGCAGTGAAGCACAACACTGTAAATCAGACATCTTTAACACAGTGTGACAGTTTGTAAGTCACAGGATCAGGTCGGTGCCCTGCTCAATGTGTAGTGATAGGAAGTGTGTATCTGAACATACCCAGTTTAGTGATGGAGTAGTTCATGTTGAAGTACTCCTCAAAGTAATCGAAGATGACCTTGGTGGTGTTGGCTGCGTATGTTGCAGTTTTCAGCTGACTGGGTTGAGCGTAGATCCTCAGCTGAGACAGAGGACAACAAAACACACACAGGTATGAGTGTGTGTTTGAATGTGTGTGTTGGAAAGTGTCTGACAGTATAGATCAATTAATTTTACTTCAGCTGTGCTGTTTGTAGAGTGATGGCACTCATAGTGACACACGGTGGTGAACTCACAGGAATTCCTCGAGCAGAAGTTCTCTCCACGTAGCTGAACTGGTGCACAGCAAAACACACCAGGTAGGTGCTCATTTGGACGGATTTCGTGAAGGAGGACTTCTTTTTACTGCCAAGCAGCTGTTGAGGGGGGGCCTGTCGAGGCAGAGCAGAAGGCTGATTGGTTACTGTGGCTGTCAGTCAGCCTGTAGAGGGTGGACCCCCCCAGCCACACAGTGCTCACTCTGAGCCTGGCTTCTTCTGGCTTTGGTTCACCTCAACCATGAGAAGTAACTCTTTTTCCAGCAGCAGCCAGCAGGAGGCCAGCAGTGTGAGCTGTGTTACTGGTGAAGTCAGACCTGTCATTATTAGTAGTTACTGCTGGAGTATGTTGACTTTAGCTGAAGGACCACATGGTTGCTCTTCAACCCTAAATAAATGAACTCAATAAAAAATGTCAAATAATTGAGTAAAGTTTGAAGAAAAAAAAAAAACAAATAACGCTGCTGTGATAGAGCGTCTTCATGACAGACATTTGGCAAAACAGACTAACTTTAGATCAGTGGCTCCAAACCCCCCAGCAGGGGGAAGGTTTTACAAGTGGGCCAACAAATCATTTGTTGTGAAAAGATGTGATTATAAAAAATGAAATATAAATAATGTTTTTAAATGTTCTAAAAAGAAATGATCTTAAAAAAGATAAAAGATGTTCATTGTTTGTTTCCCCAATTAAGACCTATCACTGTGAGAAATCTTGAGTCCTACCTCCAGTGGCATGTTGGACAGAGCTTCATAGCTATCGTCATGAATGATGGAGACTTTGAACGTGGCCTTCTTGTTGGGCTCGTCGAAGCAGGGGAAAGACTTGCGGGCGTCTGTTGGCTCGTGATCAGTCGCAGCAATTTTTCTGGAGATCAGAAAAAAGGCAAATTCTCATCAAAGGAAGTGTTTGACACTTGGAGCTTACAGTGCATCCGGAAAGTATTCACAGTGCTTCACTTTTTCCACATTTTGTTATGTTACAGCCTTATTCCAAAATGGCTTGAATTAATTTTTTACCTCAAAATTCTACACACAATACCCCATAATGACAAAGTGAAAAAAGTGTGCTTGAAACTTTTGCAAATTTATTAAAAAATAAAAAATAAAAATATAATATGTACATAATTATTCACAGCCTTTGCTCAATACTTTGTTGAAGCACCTTTGGCAGCAATTATAGCCTCAAGTCTTTTTGAGTACGATGCTACAAGCTTGGCACACCTATCTTTGGGCAGTTTCTCCCATTCTTCTTTGCAGAACCTCTCAAGCTCCATCAGGTTGGATGGGGAGCGTCGGTGCACAGCCATTTTCAGATCTCTCCAGAGATGTTCAATCAGGTTCAAGTCTGGGCTCTGGCTGGGCCACTCAAGGACATTCACAGAGTTGTCCCGAAGCCACTCCTTTGTTATCTTGGCTGTGTGCTTAGGGTTGTTGTCCTGTTGGAAGATGAACCTTCGCCCCAGTCAGAGGTCCAGAGCGCTCTGGAGCAGGTTATCATCAAGGATGTCTCTGTACATTGCTGCATTCATCTTTCCCTCGACCCTGACTAGTCTCCCAGTTCCTGCTGCCGGAAAACATCCCCACAGCATGATGCTGCCACCACCACGCTTCACTGTAGGGATGGTATTGGCCAGGTGATGAGCGGTGCCGGGTTTCCTCCAGACGTGACTCTTGGCATTCAGGCCAAAGAGTTCGATATTTGTTTCATCAGACCGGAGAATTTTGTTTCTCATGGTCTGAGAGTCCTTCAGGTGCCTTTTAGCAAACTCCAGATGGGCTGTCATGTGCCTTTTACTGAGGAGTGGCTTCCGTCTGGCCACTCTACCATACAGGCCTGATTGGTGGAGTGCTGCAGAAACGGTTGTCCTTCTGGAAGGTTCTCCTCTCTCCACAGAGCAACGCTGGAGCACTGTCAGAGTGACCATCGGGTTCTTGGTCACCTCCCTGACTAAGGCCCTTCTTCCCCGATTGCTCAGATTGGCCGGGCGGCCAGCTCTAGGAAGAGTCCTGGTGGTTCCAAACTTCTTTCATTTACAGATGATGGAGGTCACTGTGCTCATTGGGACCTTCAATGCTGCAGAAATGTTACCCTTCCCCAGATCTGTGCCTCGATACAATCCTGTTTCGGAGGTCTACAGACAATTCCTTGGACTTCATGGCTTGGTTTGTGCTCTGACATGCACTGTCAACGATGTGACCTTATATAGACCGGTGTGTGCCTTTTTAAATCATGTCCAATCAACTGAATTTACCACAGGTGGATTCCAATCAAGTTGTAGAAACATCTGAAGGATGATCAGTGGAAACAGGATGCACCTGGGCTCAATTTTGAGTGTCTTGGCAAAGGCTGTGAATACTTATGTACATGTGATTTTTTTTGTTTTTTATTTTTAATATATTTGCGAAAATTTCAACCAACCTTTTTTCACTTTGTCATGGAATAAGGCTGGAATGTAACAAAATGTGGAAAAAGTGAAGTGCTGTGAATACTTTCCAGATGTACTGTAACATGGTTGTCTATTTCAACAGGACAGAGCTGACTGTTAGAATAAGGCTTGTAATCAGAACATGTATAAAACAGGTCTCTGCTGTTTGTCCACAGGACATGAGGACTGAGGTGGATTATATCTCTGAAATGGTTTGAAATGTTTCTGTGGATCTTTTTTTCCTGAAGTCTAAACACGTGTTACCACCTATGTGACTGACATGAATACTGAGTCTAGCAGCAGCAATAGGACCAGGTCTTCATGTGGTCTGGCATATTTTCCAAGCTTACTTGGAGTGTATTGTCTAAATGGACAGTAACCTCTGACCTCTGGGACCAGTTGTTCATCTACCGTGACCTCAGGTCCTGGATTGTGGACCAGTTGCAAGTGTTACATCCATTTGTCCCAAACATCTCTGATTGGTTCATATTGTTCCTCCTGATTATATTTTGATTGTTCTCTACCCTGCCTTTCAAAGGAGACTGAAGACCACGTTATTTTACTCATCTTTCTTTGAGTTTCTGAATCATTAGGGTCTTCTTCCTCGTCAGAGCTGGATCACAGTCAACATTGCCCTTTATTTCAGATACTCCCTCCTCTATTTCAATTTATCCTGTTCTCCTCCCCCTCCCCATGACCAAATATATAATAAGGTGCTTTTTGATTTGTAAATCTTTATGTTGACAACTGCAGATCCTGAATGAGATGTGGGTACGGCCTCAGACAGGTTGTCCTTATCGTGACCTCTGTGACCCCTCGCCCACAGAGACAACATTCAACACGTGTGAGGACAGAATGGTTACTGTAATATTAACGAGACAATAAAAGTTTACAAAGTAACAAGGTCCAGAGTGTGTGTGGAGTGAGATGAGAGAAATAAAGCGTGAGACAGTCCTGCCGTATATACTACTGTACAGCTGGGAGAGAATATGTGTGTGTCTGTGTGTGTGAGTGACTCACTTGGAGACACCCCCCTCGTTGTAGATGACCCTGTAGAACCCCACCACAGAGCCGTTGAGCCAGCCCTGGAAGTCCAGGCTCAGTACATACTGCTGCCCTGGGCCAGTGGCAGACAGCTCCTCAGCGGCCTCCACCACCACGTACTGCTGGGGTTGATATTCAAAGCAGCTCTTCACTGGGATCTCCCTCTGCTCCCCCTGGCCGCTCAGCATCCTTAGCCTGGGGATGGCGCTGACAAAGGTCTCCCTGATGTGGAGCCACAGATGGCGAGTGGGCTTGCTGACCTCTACGTGGATGTCCACAGTGCCCGTGTAGGTGTCGTCAACCATGTCCGGCTCCAGGAGCAGGTCATAGTGAACCGGCTTCACGTAGCTGGGCAGACGGAAGTTCCTCCAGTCCCCACTGGAGTCGGTAGAAGGCATGCAAGGCCCTCTGCCAGGCAGAGGGGGCTGGGGAGGCTCTGCTGTGGGGGTCGGGGTGGAGGTGTCTGGCCTGGTGAGGCCCACACTGAGGCCCACTACCACAGAGCACAGCACCACCATCACACATATGATGACCACATGCTTACCACGGATGCAGTAACGCTTCTGCTGCTTCTCAAAGTCCACGTTGTCGACCATGGTGACCTCAAAGACCACAATCCCCCTGGACCAAGACACGACTGTATTCAGGTAAAAGGTCCTGAAGCTGACCTGGAGTCAGTCAGTCTGCAGGCGGTGGCTCCCACAGTATTTATGTTCACAGTGTGAGCTGATCCACAGCCTGTGAGCTGCTGCGGGGTGGAGATCAGGAGGAGGAGGAAATCTGTCAGTGTGGAATCTCAAAGACACAGAGAGAGATTTATTCTGTGCTGAGAGCTATCAACACTCCTCCTCCTGTTAAACATCTACAATCTGTCTGTAAATCAACAGCTTTACACTGCAACTGTGTGTGTGAGTGTGTGTCTGTGTGTATATGTGTGTGTGTGTGTGTGTGTGTGTGTGTGTGTGTGTGTGTGCGTGTGCGTGTGTGTGTGTGTTTGTGTGTGGTTTTTTCTGTGTGTGTTGGGTTGTTCTGCTGCATGTTGTGTGTGCATGTAAACACAAGATGTTACTTTAAAATAAGTGAGGCAGTTTGTGTGTGTGTGTGTGTCTCTTTGTGTGTTGTGATTTACATTTAAAGTGAGCTGGATGCAGTGGAATCTGTCCTGCGGGAGGGGTTTACTGTTTGGACATGACTGTGGCTGTGTTACATTTGCTCTTTGGACAGCAGTGATTGCAACACAGAGACGTGTGAACAGAAAAGCAAAACAATGGCTGTGTTGTGTTACTCCACACCAGAAGGATTAATTATGGAGAAACATTCATTTCTCCTCTTGTTTCAGGAGCAGCAGAGCCTGAGTTTGACGATGGTGGTGGCTGTTTGTCCAACAAGGAGGTCCAAAGACATTTCAACCTATTGTCAAGATGATCATGAAGGTTTGTGTTCATGAGCCCTGCAGGAAAATCCTTTTGTTGGCCCACCACAGAAATCTTACAGAGAGGCTGTCATAAAGGTAACTAAGCCCACTGATGCTTCCCAGAGGAAGAAACCTGTCACATGTTGGACACAGAAAGGTTATTTCTGGTTCCAGAGGTAAAATGCCAGTGGTTTTTATTCTAGGACCTGGACATGAAACTCAATAAATCATCAGCTTAGATGATGAAGCCAAGTCGAGTTTGTCTTTCTGTGTGGACACGCACAACTGCAAGGAGTGATGTCATCACATGCACTAACAGAGCACAGACGCAGTGGAGAGTCAGTTGCTAGCCACCATGCAAACCGGTAAAACAGTTCTGTCACGTCTCATCCTCGGGTTGGTGTGTTTTTGAAACTTATTTCAGGGCTGCAGCTCACTCTCTTATCCCTGAGCTGGACAGGTGACAGGTGTGTTTACAGTGTCTACAGCAGGAAAAGGGATGAAAATTGGTGCAGTCACATGGGTATTGTGTTTACATTAATGCTGATTGAAGCTGATAAATACCTGTGTCTACTGCAGAGTCATTCTACCTGCGTGTGGGTCCAGCGGAAAAGGGGCTCCCAACTTTCTGTTGGGTGACCCACCAACAGCGAGGCTGAGGCTAAACAATACAGTTTATATTAATTAATTAACTGTGTTTTGTTCACATGACAGTGTTAGTGAAGGATTTTAAATTTATACCTCGTTCAGAGTGGAAGCTATGAGAACGTCACAGTGACAGGAAGACCAGACATGGTTCAGCGGCAACCAGTTGGAACGTAGACATGCTCTGCTCTAGAGAACACAACCCTGTAAACTCTTGTTCCCCTGCACAATGGAGAAGTTAATAATTGTGGCAGCATGTGTCCTCATCCTTTATGACCTTTCCCTGTTTGTTACCGGGACAGTATCTGTCATTGTATTGCTCCAGGTGAGCTGTCAAAGTGTAGCCTGTAACATATTTTTGAAAAAAGGAGGAAACAATAGTCAAACAACCAGTCCAGAAAGTGGAACCAGCAGCTTCTACTTCACAACTCAGTGAGGTTCCTGTAGTACACCACATACTGAATAAACTACTAACATCATAACACAAACTAGATGCATGACTAAGGTTCAGGTTAAACACACCTGTGGTAGCACAACACAAGGGGCTATATATGTGGCAGCTTCTTGTTTCTGGTCAACTTTTCATCCAAATGTAATATCTGCAGAGCAAAGTGTGATTAAAATGTGTTTCCTCTCACTGCTGTCAATTTTGGATCCACTGACAGAGACATTAGTGCTGCTAATTCTGCAGTTGTTGCCATGAAATAGTTTCTTTTGAAGAAGACACAGGGAGATGAGATAATCAGTCGAAGCTCAAACAGAGGGAAAATGTGTGGAAAACATGATGGAAACATTTCTACTCCACACAGATCGGATATTTCCATCCACTGCAGTTCGTTGTCTCTGCAGTGGAAGCTTCATGCTTCATCTCCTTTTTATCCACTTCAGCCAAGAAAGATGATCCAGGCAGGGAGGCAGTCAAGATTCATCAGCTGACAAAACACTGCAGAGCTGTTTACATATATAACACTGAGGAGGGATTTCATAACTGGGAACAATGAGCTCAGCAGCATCATGTTAACCTCCATCTTCACAGTCATACGGTAAACAGCTGAGTCAAACTGACTATGTTACAGCTGAAAGGTCAGAGCAGAGCAGCTTACACAACAGCCTGACCCTGAGTTCCTTCCTCATGTTGTATCTTTATTGTCTTTCTAGGTTTCATAGAGATAAGACTCATAAACGTTAAGATTGCTTTTATCCTTGAACTCACTCAGTATCAGCAGGACACGAAAACTGTTCACACTCTCATTTAGATACGATTGTTTCCACAAAACAAAAGCAACAAGAGTTTCCTCATCTGGACCCAGAGTGTGGGTTCTGCTGGGTGTTTTACAGCCAGGTCTGCGGGCAAAGGTTCTGTACCTGTTGAGACTTGGGGCGGTGGGGTGAAAACTGGCATGATATGAAGGGACAAGACCCCCCAACTCAGATGTGGGAAAGGTGTTGGAGGATGCACTTATGTTGAAGCATACTGATGATGAGTCAGAAAAACAGCTTCATGTGTATGAACCTGAACCATTAGACCCAGATTTCACTTACATACATCAGTCCACAAGACATCTGGAACCCGAAGCTACCAGGACCAAGAGACACACAATATCAGCTCCAGGAGTCAGTCAATGGGATGATCTGTGTGTCAGGTGAAGAGTTTCCTCCTCAGGGTGTCTGAACTCGGTCTCAGAGACGGGGAGAGGAGCTCTGACATCAGGAGGGAGCTGGTTAGGGTCACTACTGGGCCTGGAGGTCTTCCAGGCAGGTCCAACTGGTAAGAGACCTCGAGGTAGACCCTGAACACCCTGGAGAGATTATATGTCTCATCTGGTCTTGGAACACTTCAGGATCCCCCAGGAAGAGCTGGAGAACTTTGCTGGAGAGAGGGACATCTGGACTACTTTATGTGAGCTGCTACCACGGAGACTTGACCCCGGATAAGCACCAGAAGATAGATGGAAGGATGGTGAAGATGACCATCATGTCTGCATAACCAACTATATTTACACATTTGAAAATATGAAAGACTTCAGTAACTCCACTGTCACCAAACCAACCAGCTGAACATAAGGTAAATAAACTCCATAATCACAGAACATTAACTGGCTCATAGCAACACAAAGTTACCACATGAGAGTAAACTCTACATCCTTATAAAACATCTGGACCAGAGGTGAACTCAGGTAACACTTATTCTCCATGAGTCTTTGAGTACCGTCCTACCTCTTTATCATCTAGTTCATTATTCACACACATCTGAGCTTTTCAAATGAGACACCTCTACACAGAATAACCCTTTAACATGACAGTGAACACATCAGGATCATTTACTGTCGTCTTTCCACTGAGGCAGTCTCTCTCTCTCTTCTCTCTGTGGAGACATTAACTCTCCTCTTCAGTCCATCTCTGTCTGTTACTGTTGCTCTGCTTCACACAGTCTGAAACTGTGAACTTAAAAACAAGAAATGTAAACAATGGATTTTATAAAAACTCCAATGTCACAACAACTTTTATACTCTCCTGTTTTTCCAGATTATTAGGCAAAGCAATATTTCACTAAACTTTTTTCACATCAAGTGGTGGCCCCTGTTAGTGAGAGGCAGATGATGGAAGTATGTTATCATGTTCAACCGAACAATATCATGAGAGGAGAAAACACAGCTTTATTCACAGAGCATCACTCAGTGGAAACACAGAGTAGTCACAAATGTGTTTGTCCACTTTTCTAGAAAAATCACTTCTATTTTGTGTAAAACTGTGATGAAGCCTGGTCAGAGAGACTCCTCAGTTCCTCTCAGTTCTCTTCACACCATAGTCACCAGGTCCTTCCACTCTGCCAGTTTGTGTTTCTGTTCAGACTGAGAGGACACACACACACACACACACACACACATACACACACACACTCAGGGGCCTGGTTAAACATCAGTCACCTGTTGGACCTCAGCCCTGGTTTTCTCTCCTGGTAGAAGAACACCTGGTTTGACCTCCAGCGAACCTACAGCTGGGCCACATCCTTCAAGGACCCAGCCTACAGAGATGTGGCCCTTTGTAGCCATAGTGGACCATGAAGGCCCAACTGAAATGGTCTGGTCTACTGTGTCACCAGCTGTTCCCGCCCTTACTGTTGGGTCGCAAAGTGCAGCTCCTGTTGCCTAGCAACCTTGACATCAGGTAACTTTTCTTCACAGTTACTTGAGAGGTTCTTGGTTTTAACAGGTGCACTGTTACTGTTGAACTGAGCTGAAACACAACACTGACATTAACAGTGTGATCCTCAGACTCTCTGTCTGTGCTGTTTGATGACAGATTGTTTACATTACTGACACAATGAATTATGGGATATGTTGGACCATGAAGGATCCACCTGTTGGACCTGCTGGTGCTTGTATGGACCTGTGTGTTTGTGTGTCTGCTATTTGTCTATTCTGCTCGATATTTGTTTACTGTAGATCTTTCTGATTTCTTCTGATTAAATAACTGTAACTGTAAAAAACTAAAATCTATTTGAACTTTGAATAATGATGAATAATCCTGAAACATCTGGATCATTATTCATTCATGACAGGGACAGTGAACTTGTTATGAAGCCAGTTGTCACAGTGAGTTAATAATTGTATCTTGTGATACCACCTTGTGGTCATGTTACATTTATATATAGAGTCATGTCAAAGAAAATGACCAATGTGTATGGTATCTTTACCTGTGTGTCTCAGTCTGGATCAGAGAGAACAGGAATATGGAAGAACAGACTTGTACCTTCAGTCATGGTGGGAACCATCATGGAGGAGTCAGGTATCAGGTGTGACTCAGACTCAGGCTCTACATTAAACGACTGTGAAAACGTGAACCTGTTGGGCCTGGCCCTGCAGACCAGATCTGTTTCACAGGCCGGTAATCTGACACCTTTACAGAAAGCTGAAGGAACATCACTGACAACTTCTGTGTGTCACATTTTATTTCAGCAGCAGGAAGTTGATAAATGTTTCTCTACAGAACTCTAAAACTACAGGTCCACAGGGCGAGTCACTGATCCTGGTCTTCATCGTACCTCCTCAGTGTTTCTGATTGGAGAGCAGCTGTCGAGCCATCTGAGGCCTCAGCCTGGCTCTTCCTCTTTGTATCTGGGGGGGTTCACTCCGGACAAAGGATCAGGGGCAGTCTGGGTCTTTTTAATGGAAGGTGGTGTGATGTTCTGCAGTATCTGGTTCTCCTTCATCCAGGGGGTGTTGATGGTAACTGGATTCTGGTTTGGCTTCCTGTATTTTGGTGATGATTTGGGTGGAGTCTTTTGGGACTTTGGAGTCTTCTTTGGGGGACGGGATAGTCTTGTGACACCAACCACCCTCAGTTTGATCAGGGCTTCCGAGATCCCCCCCATGTTCCGCGCCTGGCACCGATATTCTCCAGCGTCCCTATACGACAGCCCGTTCAGGCTGATGATGGACCAGCGGACCCCGACCCGAGGAGACTCCTGCATGACTGGAACAGAACAGGGTTCAAAGTCTTAGCTCCCAGAACACCACCAGTCTTCTCCCCAAACTATCAGTGGTGGCCCCAGACTCTGGGGAGCCCCAGGCAAAGGCCCCCTTTGCAGATGATATTAGCAAACACCTCACATGAAGACTATCAGTAGACACTACAATTTACAGATGTTCCTTGAATGAGGCAACAGGTAGACGCTAACCCCCCCTCAAACTCAAAATAAAAACTCAGAACAGGAGGTCTGATACTGCAGCAACGGGAGGGGAGGGGCTGGTGAGTGTAAGGGGTGTCGTCCAGATGAATGTAAATGTATTATTTGCCACTTGCTGTGTTATTGTGATGTTATTTTTGTTGACAGTGTTGACGAGTTTCCCCTGGGACTGGTGTGTAGTGTACCAGGAGCACCCCCTGCTGTCTGCTCATCCTGTTCCTGTGTCAGCTTCTGTTTAAGTACCTTCATCAGTTTGTTTTTGTTCATTTGAAATGTGTGATGTGTAACTCTAACCAACAATAATTATTTCTATGACGTCAGTGGTCAGAGACCTGTTGTCATCCTGTTGTTGTTGTGTACATGGTCTCTTCATGTTGTGTACATGTAGAATTGGTGACCAGTCTGCTGTGTCCTGTCCTCATGTGTCTCTGCTGTAAGACAGAACATCACCCTGTTGTTGTCAGAGTAAATAAACCAACAACAACGACACAGGAGAGGACACAGAGTCAGAGAAACGTCCTGTTGAGACTAAACTCAGTGCGTCCAGCTGTCACATGATTATTAAGATGTGATTAAATCAATAAAATGATAAACTGATTAGTTGAGATGTCAGAGATAGACTTGGGTTAGAAGCCTCTCATATTAAAATCACCACAGCTGTTGTAATAAACTCACATCTGTAACAACAGACCTGCTATTGTTAATTATGAAGCAATGAATTAAAACAATGAGCTGTAAACTGGCTCAGATCATCACAGTGCCTGAGCCTATATTCCTACTGTGTGATAAATCTTACAATATCAAACTGACAGTCTCACATTAAGATGTATGTCAAAATAGAGAATCTCCTCCCACCTGAAGATGCTTATTATACTTTTATCCACATTGATACTAAATGACAGACACAACTGTGTCACATCAGGAGCAGTGCACAGCGCCTGGTTCTACAATAGTTCTCAGTCATAGCAGTAACAGTTACCCACAGAACCACTTCCTCTAGTCTAAAAAATAAAAGCGCAAGAATGTTGAACGTTTTTTCTGCAATTCTGTAGTTCAAACAAGCGTTTAGCTTTTAGCTTTTATTATGAACAATTCTGACAATTCTGACAAAGGTTCTGTGGCTTGATAGACCTCTGAAATACCGGACAAACTTACTTGCCGACCCCTGTTGAAGAGGAACCACATGATCAGTTGTCATGACGACCATCAGAGCTGACCTAAAGTTTTCACTACACAACTGACTCACACACTCACTCAATCACTCACTCACTGCACACACACTCTCTCTCACTCACACACACACACACACACACACACACACACACACACTCTCTGAGGTCCAGGAGGAGAGGATCAGAAACACTCACAGCTCTCCAGGTTCCTGGGCAGCTGTTCAGAGCTCTCCACGATGTTTTGTTGGCAACAATCTGCACAGAACCAAACACACAGCGACATCACTGAGATAACATGTTAGTGACATCACTTCATCGCCACAGAGACACCCCGGGTTTGTTACCAGGATAGGCTGAAGTCTTGATCCAGGTCAGGGTGGGTGTTGGGTAGCCGGTGGCGTCACAGCGGAGGATGACGTTACTGCCCAGCGGCGAGACGACCCTGGTGGCTGCGGGCTGGACCGAGGGCCTCATGCAGCGGGACAGCTCGGCCTGGGTCAGCAGCATCCCCGACTGACCAAGAGACCTGCTGCACATCAGCAACTGGTCCATCAGGACCACAGGACTCCACAGGGACATGGACAGAGACATCACCATGGAGATCTGACAGTCACACAGCCAGGGGTTGTCATGGAGACCTGGGTATCCAGAACAATTTGTCCTGTTAGCATCATGGTCATGTTTGATACATGTCATAAACTGATAGCTGGTTTTCAAGTCTAACAGTGACGTCTGTCTCTGACTGCAGCTGTGTCCCAGTTCAGGGGGACACAGTCCGTCATAGAGCGCGAAGGCTGAACCGAATTGAGGCGGTCTGGTCTATGGAGGATCTACAGAGCGTGGCTCCTGTTGCCTAGCAACCTTGTTTACATGTAACTTTCTTTTCTCACAGTAACTTGAGGTTTTAAAGATCTTGGTTTTAGGAGTTGTACTGTTACTGTTGAACTGAGTGTGATCCTCAGACTCTGTCTGTGCTGTTTACTTTCATTACTGGTGCACAATGAATCTTGGGATATGTAGGACAACCAAGGATCCACCTGTTTGGATCCTTCATTGTCCAGGTAAATAAGGACACATCTGAAGGAGCCTTTGAACTGAGACAGTCTAGTCTCTGCTGTGACACAGATGAGTCTTCAGATGAGCCTCTGAGCTGAGACACAGTTTGTATCAGGGTCTGAAGAAGAGTCTGAAATTCCCACCCACATGAACGTTTCAGTCAGTTTGAGGAAACATCCATGTGTTTGTCTTTTTACTGCGTTTTCAGGTTGTCTCGTTCATGTGAACATGCTATCTCAGCAACACTCTAAAGGAATTCCTTTAGATTTGGCATAAACATTCACGTTGACTCAATGAACTGATTTTGGTGATTAAAGGTTAAAGGTAAAAGGTCACTGTGACCTCACAAACATGTTTTTGGCCATAACTCATGAATTCATTCACTAATTATGACACAATTTAACTCAAATATCTTTAAAATAAAAATAAAAAAGAACTGATGACATTTTATATCCAAACTGTTGAAGGTCAACTTCACTGTGACGTCATCATTTTCTGTAAAAACACCTCTGTCCATTATTCAACACTGTTAGTCAGGAAGTAGACTGTGACTATGTTTCCTGTAACCTGACGTAGGATGATGGAGGACACAACAGGAGGAGGTGACTCTAGTTTGTCATGAGAAATGATTCACAGGTGATGCTGGACAGGTTCTCTCAGACAGTTGACTAACCCTCACTATGGAGAGGAACACGAAAAGTTGTGAAGTGAACTGTTGACACCCTGAAACCATTTTATGTACTTATAATGTGACAAACTCAGGAGTTCACCTGATGACAACATGCATGTGGTACGGTGAGAATACCGGACTTCATGTCTGATCTACATCAACACAGAGTCTAATGATGCTCCAAAACAAACCTACCCAAAACCCGTCTTCGTGTCGGTGCACCCTGTTGTTCTGGTAGAGGAAACCACAGGTCCAGCAGTTCAGCAGGTAAAATAGTCAACCTGAGGAGAGGAGACAAGGAAAGGAAAGGAAAGGAAAGGAAAGGAAAAAGACAAGGTGTCATGATCTGCCCTGTGTTCACATTGTCATTGTCAAGTACAGCAACATGCAGTGGTCTGCCAGTACCTGGATGATTCACTCACAACGGTCAAAAAGGACACTTCTCATCCTCAGCGGTTGCCATGGTTTCATAGTAGAGGGGGAGGGACCACCAACATACTTTCAAACTTGTGAAAACATCGATGGAGGACATGTGGGTGACCATCATGGTCACATTTTGCAATCATTTGTTGTGTGTTTGATTTAAGACAACACAACTGTGTTGAAATTCACACAGTGCACCAGTGCATGGTAGTAGTAGTAGTAGTACACAGTGTACACAGTGCAGTGACTGAAGTATCCATGTGTCTGTTGGTTGTTTTACTTCCTATCTTTGTCTGGTTTTCCTGCCTTTGTGACTGTCTGCCCGCCCTGACGTTTTTCACCTGTGTCGTTCTCCTTGTGTTCCAGTGTTTGTTCTCTCGGTTCTCTCTGTCAGCTCATCTCTTCTCTTCTTCTCTGACAGTTCATCATGGTTCCCTCCTTGTTTCCTGCCACTGCCTTCCTGATCACTTTGGAAAAAGATCACTATACCTACCAGCCTTCATCTGTGTCTGAGTGTGGGTCCTGAAAACCTTAGAGTTAGACACAAGGAGGGGAGGACAGGAAAGGAAACAAGGAGGGAAGGACAGGAGGACAGCTGAATGCATCTATTGAGCACTACTGTAGTCCGGCTTCATAGTTCTGTAGCATGTGGACCCACCTGTTGCTGGACAGGTCGAGGTAGGTGATGTTGGGGAGGAAGAGCGCGGCGTGAGCAGGAAGGCTGGACAGACGGTTGTTATGGAGACCCAGAGTCTGGAGCTGGGGCATGTCCCTGAGCCCCTCCCAGGGGAAGGATGTGAGGAGGTTCCCATCCAGACGCAGCTCTCTCAGGGCCTTCAGGTTGACAAAGCTGCTCGGGTGGACAGATGTGATGGAGTTGTAGGCCAGCCACAAGAACTGCAGCTCTGACAGGTTGTAGAAGGCTGCCCGGGGTACCCTGGAGATTGAGGTCTTCTCCAGACGCAGTTTGACGGTGTTGGATGGGACGTTAACGGGAACAACCAAGAGTTCTGGGTCACTGCACTGCACCAACCTGTTGTTAGACACAGAGCTGTGAGGGCTGATGCTGGGACGGATAAATACACAGAGTGTATCATTCACTCTGATTGATTGTGTTCTTTCTTAAATGGATAAATGAATAAATGATAAATGAATCATAGTGAGCTGTGAGGAGTTTTAGTAAACAAACACATATCCTTGGTTACCTCTCTAACCAGAACACATGGGGTGTGTTGTAAAGCCTTACAAACATGAAAGCCACCTGAAAGTTCATTTGCAAAGGCCTTCATCTGTATCTTAACTTGCATCATTTACATCAGCTCCAAATCTCCATCTTCTTCTTTTTTATTGACACATTTCTTCTTTCATATAGATCTTGTGTCACAGAGCAGCAGTAAAAGCTCTGTAGTAAAATTGACATTTTTGGGGGTTAATAGACAGAGAACTGTCTTTAAGTGAAACAGGTCAGATCAGAGAGAGATTTAAATATAATAATAATTTAATAATTAAAAGTATTGAATATAATATTATTTATTTATTGTTAGTATGTTCATTATGTTCCTGTATGCAGTGTATTTAGTGTGTTTTTTTTTTTTTTTTACCTTTTTTATAAATTTAATTAGTTTTACTTATTTTAATGTCCTTTGTCCAGAACTTTGCTCGGCTCAAGCTGTATTTAAATCTGCTCTAGAAATAAAGTTGTCTTGACTTGACTGAAGGAGCTGTTTGTAAGTTTAGCTACTGCTACATAGCTAACGTTAGCTTTAGCTGCTGTTTAGTCACCAGTGTAGAAGAAACGTTCTGAGTTAATCATCAAACTTCATTCTTTACTCACCAACATCTGTCTCCAGAGGTGGAGACAAACACCAGTGTTAATTCTTACCTCTATCACATCTGTTCTACTGACGACAGCGCGCTAACAGCTAGCTCCGGTCTGAGTGGACCGTCACGTCACTGTCGTGTCCAGTGAGTCCTGTCGCTGCTCAGAGGACGTATTGTAACCTCTGGTCTAGTAAAGACAACGAGAACTGAAGCTCTCATCGGGAGTGCTGAGTAAACAGCTGTTAATGCTAATGTTAGGCTTGTATAGCAATAGTAAAACTTACAAATAGCTCCTTTAAAGACAAAATAAGAGGATGAATGGAAAATATAATGGTCTTTTTTTCTTTTTAACTTGAGTTGAGTTTTATAATGCATTCTGTCAATTTTTTAACTGGTCAATTTATGAATTGATTATATTTTTAGACTGTAAAAGTCTCTAATTATCCTAGCGGCTCTCTCCACAGTTTCTTACACGTTACTACCATCCACAGGGTACCTGTAATTAATACACAGAAAAAATAATGTGTTGTAAATTAAGTACTTTAATTGCATTTATATACCAAATGTTAAGATTATCTAAAAACTAATAAATGACAATTAAATCGTAGTGAATGATTTAATGATTAAATTAAATTATGGAATTAAATTGCTTTTTCCATTAAATCAATAAATTAATCTAAAAAAATGTATATGGCTTAAGAAAATATTCTTGATAGGCATTTACAATTAACTCCTCTTTATTTAATTTATGTATTTATTCCGATTTTTTTATTAATCAATTTATACATCCGTCTTACTTAAAAAAAATATTTTATTACAATTAATCACTGAAAAGCTCTATGACACAATATTTCTGGTGGCACTCCTCCTTCATAAGTAATGATGGTCTTCACCAAGTGCAGGTGAACTCGTTAATGGAGTCTTATTGCTATTAGATGACGTCACATCCACGATCAAAGGTATATAATGTTATGTAATAACACTGGGCATTTATCCACAATGTAAACTAATATTCATGGGGCAAATAATATGATTACACCTTTTTGCAATATGGGAAACTATTCAGTGATGTATTTACATTTGGTGACGTCATTATTTGACAAATTTGGTTATAACAATTGTTACAATAGCACTACAGTGTTGGTTCAAATAGAGCTTCAATAATAAAATAATTCTTATGATATAATAGGCAACAATGAGTTATGTTCATGGAAAAACAAATCAGTTGAACACACAAACACAGAGATGAGAATGAAGTCAGCCTCACTCAACCTGAGCTCTGCTGTTCCACTGTTCCCATACGAGCAGGAGCATAAAGCTGGACAGGAGTGCACTGCCAGCACAGAGGACTGCAAGACGTGAACCAGGACCAGCAGATACATCCTTCAGCAGACAAACCCTGCTCTCAGACAGGCCATCCGTATCTCCATATTCCCTGTCCTGTCCAGTCTGAGGTGTGTCCACAGTGCAGAGTGAAACTGAATCCCAGATTAGCTGGGATTACACTGCTTACAAGCGGCATGTAATCCCACGCCGCTCTGTCAGAATAACAAATCACAACATCAGGGCCAGCCCAAGTATTTTGGGGCCTTGAGGACAGTTTGACCCCACCACCGCACCCTGTGGAGTGTTTCATGAAGATCACAGTGTTGTTTAATATTATTTTGAGTGGTGCTGAAAAGTTACAGCTGGTGTTAACATTGGGGGTGTAATACTGATAATGAGCTAACTCTACAACTGAAGTACAGTCATGGAGGAAGTGGATACAAAAATCCAAGCAGCACCACAATGTAAAAAAACACTTTATCCTACATTCATAATTTTACAACACAATTTTAATGCATTGTGTTTTACAAGCAAATCAACCAATTGTAAACAGGCTGAGTGAAAATGACAATATTTTCTTCAGATAAACAGCAGAAGTACAAGTCAGCAAAAATGTAAATAGTGGAGTATATAAGTATATAAGTATAGTGCTTCAAAACTGTACAACTGTGTTACATTACAATATTACATGTCAGATTATTACAAACTGGTCTTAAATTGGGCTTAACTGGGCTTAAATTGCATGTCCATCAGAAATCATTCCATTTGATTGCTACAAATATTGGAAAGAACCATGCCTTGAATAAGGTAAAACAAAAACATGAATCACAAGATAAAAAGATTAATAATGACTTCCACCTCCGAAGAGTAACCTGTCAGCAGAAATATCCCAGTTCAGGTCCTACATGTTGTGAAGGACGTGGCTACAGTGGTTTGTCCGTCAGAAGATCTGCAGGTTCAGGCTGAACCTGGAGGTGGAAACACTGAGGAAAGTCTCATGAGGTCTGAGGTCACGGTGCCATCTGAACTTTCACAAATACAGTATAAGTCCAACAGTATCAGACAGTGAACTCTGGAGGGATGCACAGGTGATGGATCAGGCTGTAGTTACTGTCCCGGCCTGCAGGGGCGCCTGTTCACGCCATGCATTGACCAGAGCTGCTGATGTTGTTCAGCTCTCGCGAACTCTCAGGGCGGACGTCGGGACCATCAATCACACTCCGCTCGCATGTTTTGACTCCTGAAAGTTGCTGTCAGTGGACGGGTTAGTAAAATGTCCGCTGTGACGCCGCCTGTAAATGACCGGTGTGTTTTCCATCGACGTGAATTTGAAGAGCCACCGTCAGTGAACCAGAGAGGAGGCAGGCACACCGGTCAACATGCCCACGGTGCAAGGCAGACCGCACTACACCACCAGCGACACCGGGTAAGGCTAGAGCAACGTCACATCAACAAGCTAGCTGTAGCCCTGTAGTGGTCTCATGCTAACCCTGTCATGGACCTAGACCTAGGGGGGTTTCCTGTGTCGGTCAGGTCTCGCTGACAGAGAAAGAGCTTTCACTTTACAACCACCACGATTTTCAGTTATCCACTCTCGCCCCTATATAAAAAAACTAATAAACCAGCGCGTGAGCCAGACTCCATTCAAAAAACCTGACATTTAAATGTTTATTTTCCAAAGCTAAGCTATACATATCTTACAGACCATGACTTCTGAATATTAAGCGTTAACAGGGTCAAGTATTAATGTCGGGATATATATGAGCCTCATAGATAGGTAGCTGCCTGGTCAATAACAATAGTTAAGAGCTGGTGTAATGTCGAGAGTATGATGGAGTAGTTTATAGTGGAAAGGTGGTTTTTCATCGTTTAAATTCCTGAGGTTGTGGCCTGGTAGGTCTTTGTTTAGCTACACAGCAACTTCAAATGAAATGTTTGTTTTTATTTTCACAAGAGAGAACATCATGTGACAGGGATGGGTCTCCTCGTGAACTAAAATGGGAAGGAAGCTCAATGACAATGTGGCATCAGATTCATTTTGCTCACTGGGCTGCACACATGGTAACTAGTCATAGTTCTCAGCTCACCTACAGTAGAAGTGTGATTCCCAGTTGGAGGCCGAAGGTCATGCCTGTAATGTAATTACAATGAGAGTTAAGACTGCAGACGTCAAACAGCACTTAAATCTTGGTGTTTGCCTTTTATTTTGCAAAAAAAGTGACTTGGTGGAATTAAAGGATAATTTATCGTTAGAGTTATTTTCAGTTCAACCTGGCCTGAGCTCTGCATTGTAACTAAAGGCACTCACTGCCACTTCAGATTAACTAGGTGTGGTCATTTATAACACACACACACAGCTGTTGCTCAACAGGTTTAGTGAATTAAATCAGTGTCACACTCTTTGATGTCTGTTTGCTGCTCTTTGTATTCACAGTGGTTACTGTCCTGGAATAAAGTTCCTTAGTTTTAGCTTATGAGTTGTTGTTTCTCAGTTGTCTGTAGGATTTTCTGTTGTGAACTGTGTCATAAGTAAGTGTGGTGATTTCTTTAAGGAGTGTTGTTAATCATAAAGTCAGCAGGTGGACCGTATTCAAGTGACTGCAATGTGACCCAGTGTGGATATGACGGTGTTTCTCTGATCCCTTTTTAGTTCAGTGAGAAAGTATTATTATTATTATTATTATTATTATTATTATTATTACTTAAATAACTCATCATACAATGAATGAACAGGCTGCCATGAGATGGCTGATTTAGTCCTGATCAAGTTTTGTTTTGGGCCTTGATCCTGATCTGAGTTGTTTAATATTGATTATCTGCAGATACTGTTTATGATCTGTTTAATGATGGTTAAATATGTATCTCACATGGAGATAACAGCTTTAGCCTTCTTATTTTTGTGACCTACTTGACCCAAATGTTGGAGGTGCTTTTTAAAATGATTAAGTTGATGAACATAGATAATAAACGTGACTCATCTGGAGACAGGATGCCTCACTCTGTCAGAGTTATGTTTTCCCAGATGTTGATTCAGCACTGGCTGAAGACGAAGCAGATACCAGGATGTTTGGTACACTGCTCCTCTTTCTACAGTTTCATCAGTGAAGCAGAGTCATTCTCACCAGTGTGCCACAGTAATTTTTCACATTTACGCTCCAGTATTTTCTCACATTAGCACATTCTGCGCTGAACACTGTCCTAACAAACAGTAGCCCTGTAACAGCAGCAGGCTGAGGTGGACAACACACAGCGGGGTAAAAACAGGACCTGGATCCAAGTCTCCAGACTAACTGTTCACACACCCTTCTCTGTTCTCGTGCAGTGAGGTATCAGTGAGATGATGAGTAGATGTCTCAGTTTTCAGACCCTAGTTTTACACTGATGTAAAGACCTGATATCTTAGTCTGAACATGAAGAGAGAAGCTCATCCTCTATCACATGATTTTAAAATGAAACAAAACAAAAATGTTCAGTCAAATCAAATCAAAGCAGAACAGCAGTATGTGTGTTTTTACCTGTAGGCTACTCCCTGTTTTTACCTTTTGTTACATGTTGTATTTACTTGTCTTGAGAGTTATTGTGTCATTACTGAGGACAGGCCACATTTGCGGGTGATGCATGTGTCACAGTTATATCGTGGGCACTGTGGTTCATCTGGGGATCATAATGAAATTTATGAATAACAGCAGATGGGTCATGGGTGGGTGAAATGAAATTTACTGTATGAGGAAAATAGTAATGACATTCTCTGAAATGTGAACATACTCTGAGCTCCATTTTTCCTCAGGCAGGAATTAGACTGTGTTCAGATGATGAACTAGTTACATTTTATTATTTATTCTGGGCAGCAGCCAAACCTGATTATTAAACTGTAAACTGTTGGTGTTCAGGAAGTAGCAGCATTTAAATGTCAGATCGTATTCAAACATTTTCACTTTACTTTAACACCTGCCCACTTCAGTGTCACGTATACTGTAGTATATAACAGTATATCAGTGTATTTAGATTTTGGACAGTTGGTTAATAAAACAGTTAAAATCACCTCTGCAGGAAACTGAAAGCACTCTTTTGTTGTCTGACATTTTTTTGATGAAACAGTGAATTGATTAATTGAGAAAATAATCAGCAGTTTAATCAATAATAAAGATGATCTTTTTTGGTTTAGCTTGGTTTAGTTTGCCTGCTGAAGCTACAAGTGATAAACACCTGAATTATGTGAAAGAAAGTTCAGAAACACATTGGACATTAACCCTCACTGTGCAGGTCTGAAAAGCTTCATGGTTTAAAACTGTTATTAATGAACCATGATTATGAAGAGTTCAGGAGCAGCTCTGTTCAATGCTGGGACTGTGTCTCCACAGGCTGATGGCACCCAGACCCGACCTCGACCCCCCAGCGATCCCAGCGCCAGATGGCCCCACGTGGACGACCCCACCACCAGAGAGCCTCGGCTGGACGACTGTGAGCGGATGGGGACTCTGTTTGGGATGCTCAACAAGTGTCTGCGGGGGATGGGCTTCAGCCAGATGTACTTTGGGGATAAGATAGTGGAACCAGTGGTGATCGTCTTCTTCTGGCTGCTGCTCTGGTTCCTGGGTATTCAGGCTCTGGGACTGGTGGGAACTCTGTGCATCATCATCATCTACATCCAGAAGTAAAGAGAGCTGTGATCAGAGGAGCCTGCTGTTTTCTTTGGTTAATACGCACCATGCTGGACAGATGTTTGGATTGAAATGTGCAGTGGAGGTGGAGGGTGGGGGTTGGGGGGTGGGGGCGTTGATGGAGAGGGCTGCAGTGATGGAGGCTGATGGAGGCGTCAGGTTTGTGGTTTAAAGCTTGTTCAGTGAGCATTCTGCAGGATTGTCTGGTCTGGAGCTTCTACCTCAGTAGAAGGGGTGGAGCTGCCTCTGCTCACATGACATAATATTGATCAGCTGATTTAAATAAACAGGAAGCTGTTATGGGAAATTTATTTTCTAGTTGAGTCATGAAGATAGGAAGTGAAGGCCAAAAGTGTCAGTGCTCAGGAAACAGAAGATGAGAGGCCTCAGCTGCTGAGGTGAGCAGTAACATGACTCCAGTAATTACTGATGAGGAACAGTGTGTGACTGTGAAGCTGATGGACAGGTTGTGTTGTGTTCTTACTGCACAGTTTGTTCTGATAAACAGAATAATGTTTTTATTGTTGTTACCCTGAAATCACACATCAGTGCATCTCTGATAGTATCTATCAGAGATGCAATGATGTGTGGAAGTCATCTTCTGGAGGGGAGGACAGAAATGTGAGGGATAATATAAATTATTTATCACATTCATGGGAAGATAAGAGATTGATCGATTGGGAAAGTAACTGTTCAACAGATCAGTTCAGATGTTCTTGTGCCAATTCTCTGACTTTTACACTAGTTGCAAACAACATGTGTGGTCTTCCACTCTCTGCTGATGTGGCCTGACAACATCTCACATTAGACTCATTTCACCTTCACATTGTTACTGAACACGACACTGAAGCAACTGGAATTCACAGCATTCAATACTGTACAGAGCAGGTCAGTAAACTGGTATCAGACCAGACACTGTCATGGCGTTTTGTTTATATATTGAAATACCTTCAATTTATGTTTTTAGTGACACGTGTGTCTTAACCTCTCAGCATGTCTTAGATGAGTGGAATTAATTAATACTCAATGCCTCTGTGTCATCATCATATCTGATCTGGTTTAAGCATCCTCTGAAAGTCTGTCAGGCCGGGAACTCACTGACACACTGTGTGTGTGTGTGTGTGTGTGTGTGTGTGTGTGTGTATATACTTGTACTTGCTGCATAGTAAGGACCAAAAAAAGTATTTTACTAACAGAGTGAGGACATTTTGGGAAAGTGAGGGCATTTTGGCCGGTCCTCACTTTTTGAGACACCTTCAAATCACATGTTGAGGGTTAAGACTTGGTTTTAGAGTTATGGTTAGAATTAGGTTTAGGTTAAGGTCAGGGTCAGGGTCAGGGTTAGGCACTCAGTTGTGATGGTTAAGGTTAGGGTAAGGGGCTAGGGAATGCATTATGTCAATGAGAGTCCTCACAAAGATAGAAGTACAAGTGTGTGTGTGTGTGTGTGTGTGTGTGTGTGTGTGTGTGTGTTTTGAGGGGCCATGTTGAGGGGTTAGAGCAAACACACTGCCTGTGTGACTTGTGTATTGTGGCTGTGTCCCAGAGGAAACAGAGGAAAGATCTGTTGATGTCATACTGACATACCAACAACATGACATCAAACCGACCCATTCCACTGCAGTCTCAGTGTCTAGGCTGAATCTGAACATGACACAGACATGAAAAGTATAAAGATTAATTTTTTAAAACTTTTTCAGCAGCTACAGGTGTTTCAGAGACATTTTCTGTCAAAAATAAATCCAACACATACAAACACAGCCAGTTTTCTTTATGGGTGTTTGGGTCAACTGGACACTGTCATCATTATTGTAATGGTTAAAGTTCAATCAGTGAACAGAGTCTGAGCTCTCTGGATCCATGGCCCCTCCTGTAAGACACCCTCACTGATTAACACCAGTGATATTATGTGGCCCCAAAGCTTAGCTAACTTTGCACTCAGTCATCAGCTGTGTCCCAGGTCAGGGTCTCTTCTGAAGACCGACTGTGTCACAGCAGAGACAGGACTGTGTCATCTCAAAGGCTCCTTCAGACATGTCCTTTTCCAACAGGTGGATCCTTCATGGTCCAACATATTCCAAGATTCATTGCACTGGTAATATAAACAATCTGTCATCAAACAGCACAGACAGAGTCTGAGGATCACACTGTTTCAGTTTAGTTCAACAGTAACGGTACAACTGTTAAAACCAACAACCTGAAAACCTCAAGTTACTGAGAGGAAAAGTTAGGTGAAGTTAAGGTTGCTAGGCAACATGAGCAGTACCTGGTGACACAAAGTGGAAATCACACCTTCTGAAGGATGTGGCCCCTGAACTGTGACACAGCTGAAGTGTGAAGTTAACGTCATATCACAGGTCTAATATCACTGTAGTCCTGTTCATTCATTACATGTTTGCATAAATACTGAGAGATGTTGTAGCTTAACTGTGTGAGAGCTCTGGTTTGTTTACAGGCTGCGTCTGCTGACATGCTAATGCTGCCATTACTAACCTATCATTATTAACTCCATATTGAGTTTGCCTTTGTGTGTGATAAACAGCAGAGATTTCATCAGTCCAGTCACTTTAATGGATTGGAACCATAAATGTCTGTTGAGCTTTAAACACCAACTTTAACTGCCTTTTTTACTCCTGCTCTGGCCTCCAACCAGGGATCTGCCCATTTCACTCTACTTACTGTAAAATGCAAACAGTCAATATTTTACAGATGTGCTCAGAATAAACATATTCACCATGAACATCTCTTAAATAATATATTTGCAGCATCATGTTTGTCTCAAAACTGTTCAGTAGAATGGAAAATAGCTGCATGTGAATGTGGAGTAATTCTTTAGCTGATAAGGCAGGTTGAAGGAAAATGAACAAGATGAATATCTAACAGTGTGGGAGAATCTAAAGGTGGGTTGTACTTGTAATGGTTGTCTCAGGTAGTTTTTACAGGTGAACAGATTTTACTCTTCTGTTGTTATTTATCACATTTTGCTGATAATGTTTGAATGTTCAGGTGTCCAGGTTAAGTGATCTCACACTGCAGTCATCTCACTGATTTTAACTACTGAGAAATGTCATCGTTGTACAGTATGTTCACTGCTCGCTCACTGTAGCCATGCTACATCTGTCCTTTTAAGAAACTGTTATTACTTCTACTGAACATTCATTCTGTTTATGAGACTTTTATCTGCCATGGAAATGTTGAATCTGAATGTTGAACTGCTCAGTGATAATTAAAGGGGAGTGTTCCAGAAAATTTTGTTTGGGTGTCACCCAGTTAAACAGCAGCATGTTAACACATCGGCATATTTTACATGAGTCATCATTGTATGTTTTATTAACAATCCAAAGCTATGTGTCACAGTAAGTCTGTTAACCAGTTGTATAAATATATTCACACCTTCCAGGCAGCTGTTGGTTTCCATTCATTTCCAGTATAAAGTGAACAGGTGGACTCTAGAACAGGTTTGATCATGTAATCTATCACAGTGAACATCTGAGCCCTGATTTTCAAATGTGGTTTGACTAATCCAGGTTAACTGATCCGAACAATGATCACAATGATCAGCACTCAGCCAGTGCTGATCACATGACGGTATTCATGAGTGTATTCAACACTTCAGCGGTAACTGTCCTTACAGTGTCATAAATGTTTAACTAAAGCTGCCAAATAAATGTAGTTGAACAGAAAGTGAAATATTTCCCTCTAAAATGTAAGAGTGGAAGTTTAACATAGAAACTAGCTAACATTAGCATTCTACTTGACACAATGTAATTGATAAACTCTGAAGGTGAGAAAGTAAAGTGTATTAAAGGAGCTAGACAGTTAGCTACTGCTACTGAGATTTACTACAGAGAGTTGAGGACGGAACCATGGATGGACTGAGACAGGTAGACGAGACGTTCAACTAACATCAAGGTTAAGAAATGGTACGCTCCACCTCAGCAGAGTCTGAAATCATATCACAAGATTCTTCCACACAAGACAGGAAAATACCCTGTAATATTTCCAATTACAGGTAAGAATATACAAATGATTCAAACCCCATCCCCACCCTCCCTTTAATTACGTCAAGCCTGTCAGTCTTGATGAGTCTCAGCATGTGTCTGTGAGTCACATACACACTTGTATTCAAGCACATTTTGTATCATTACAAGACAAATCAGTTTAATAAGAAATGAACTTACACTTGTTGCTTTGAGGTGATTGTCAAGCACTGTGAGAGTCCTGTGTTTGTTCAGGAGAACAGAAGGAAGAGGAGGGAAATGATATGAAGGCAGGTTCTGTGGAGTAACTGACAGTAATTTACACAAGAGAAATGAAAGTTCACGCTCTGTCATGTTTTCACTTTATTAGTGTTCACACCCATAAAGAGGCAGATTGTATTTACAGACGCAATCGTTCCCACAGACAGGTACCCAGAGTTCTGCTCAGGTTCTCACCCTCCACCTAGCAAACAGGTTCCTTGCTTATGGACGGAGCTGGATTAGATTTGCATGAAGTGGTAAAATGTCTCCGCAGTGACATCACCTGCACACTCTCACCTGTGTTCAAGAGACCACAGTGTTTGTTTACCTGGCAGCAGGTGTGTTTATGAGACTCATAAAGGTGAAACAGACGTACTTCAGGTTTGAGCTCATACTCACTCAGCTGACTGGTTCAGTAAACACATAGTGTGGTGAAACTTTACTCTTCAATCTGAGCCGGAGGTGAGCATGAAGCCTGATCCTACTGAACATCAACACACTCATATTTACAGACACTCCTATATTTACAATCATTTACATTACATCAGCAGCTTTAACTTAACACTTGAAGGATTACAGCTGTTTATAAGTTTTCAGACCCCTTCACTGTTTTCACAGGTTGTTATTGATCAAAGTCATTTTCAGATCACAGTCATTTTAATTAAACTGAAACATCACACTGACAGAAGTTTTCCGACACTGAGCTCAGGTAGCTCCAGTTCTCTGATCATCTCTGAGAGGTTTCTACACCTGAACTGGAGTCCACCTGTGGTCAATCAGCTGATTGGACACACACCTGTCTATATCAGGTCTCACAGCTGACGATGCAGACCAGAGCAGAAACCATAAGGAGGAAGAACTGCTGCAGAGCTCAGAGACAAGATTGTGTCGAGGCTCAGTGAAAATTCAAGAGCTCAGATTAATAAAATCCTGTTTGCACTTTGTCATCATGAGGAACTGAGAGTAAACTGAGGAGGGGGAAAAAATAATTTAGATGATTTTATCATAAAACTGCAACATACTAACAGAACGTGGAAACAGTGAAGAGTCTGAAGACTCTCACAACACAAGAAACTTCTACACGTCAGTGTAATATTTTATCTTTAGGACAAATACAACTGAGCTCACTAAAGTACAAAGCAGCAACACTATTTACATGCCCCCCTCCCCCCATCCAACCCAGTATAAAGTGAACAGGTGGACTCTGGAATTGGTTTGATCATGTAATCTATCACAGTGAACATCTGAGCCCTGAAATGTGGTTTGACTAATCCAGGTTGACTGATCCTAATAATCAATGAATTGTTTAACTCACAAAGTTATAAATGAAATATAAAACTGTCTGTAGCAGCCTCTCATGATTCTGTTTGACTATGAACTGAATTTAGTTTGTGAAACTAAATGAAACTAAATATTTAGAGTTGTCACTTTGTGTTTGGTAACATGCCATTATTCCTATGACCTAAAGGAGAATTAGTGAAGATGAAAAAAAAGGATCATTGGTTGTTACCATGCTGAGTGGAAACAGTGATGTGAGCAGGTCTCAGCCTGATGGTGAAAACAGAGTAAAGAGCTGTGTTGATGGCATCTTACTGGCAGAACATCAAACTGATTAAATAAGGTTCACTCAGTCATGCGACAGACCATGTGACACAAACATGTCATGATGAAACATATGGAGCAGTTATCACTTGTTGTCCAGTTGGACTGTTTATGTACTAGAGGATCATCAATGTTAAATGTCACATCCAGCTGTGATGTGTCTCCAACTGTCAACTCAAGCCTCAGCGTTCACACAGATCAGTCTCTTTCATCCCTGATGGAACCAGCTCAGTGTCCGTTGCCGCCCTCAGACAGGATGCGGCTGGGCTCGGTGAACTTCGCCGTGGCAATGTAGAACAGGGCAGGACCGGGCACGAGGGCCAGCAGCGGCAGGTCCTGCGCCAGCTTGTCCAGTCGGGAGATGGAGATGATGCCGTACGCATGGAGCAGCCAGTGGCTGAACAAGACCACCAGACGCTTCTTCTTAGCAACCAGGTTCTTGAAGGACTGTGGGTGAGTGGGAGCACAGAGATGAGAGGTCAGATTCAATAATACTGATGCTGATATGATGCTGACGCACAGTGCAGTGGGTGTGCTCACCTGTATTTCAGAGGCAGACATGTAAACAGCCAGTGTGACCAGAGACAGCACCAGGATGATGTAGGGAAATGCATAGTCTGAAACACACAAACCATCACTCACAGCTGCAGA